>NW_021604568.1:8408869-8422673 GCF_004785775.1 Grammomys surdaster | reverse complement strand
AGAGAGAGAGGGGAGAGAGAGAGAGAGAGAGAGAGAGAGAGAGAGAGAGAGAGAGAGCGCATAGGAAGGGTAGTTTGTAGCATGGATCCAAGGATCCAACCCCTCAGCTCTGGACTGTAAAGAAACATAAGAAGATGAATGACTTGCCAGACATGGCAGAAAGCTACTCCTGGCATATAGTGGTGATTAAGACTGCTGATTTGTGTTTAACATTAGCATAGTCCTGAGGGTTACCACTTAATCAGAAGGTGGACTCTACCTGCAAGAACATTCTGAAACTTAACCAAAAAAGAGATTTATTTTATTTTTAATTGTGTGCACACACACATGCATGCATGAGGGCATGCACGCATGCATGCACACGCATGTGAAAGCATGCACACACATGTGAAAGTGCACATGAGTCCAGTGTCTCTATGTAGGCATTGGATCCCCTGGAGCTTGAGTTACATGTGCTTGTGAGCCGCACAATGTGGGTGCTAGGAAATAATATCACCTCCTCTGCAAGAGTAGTGTATGCTCTTAACTACTAAGCTAAGCCCCATTCTGAAACTCCACCAGTTAGGAGGCCAAGTCCTCTTCCCAACAACCCTGTGTCTGTGTGCATCTCAGCGCAGGCACAGGCCAGCCCAGTATCTCTGACCCCATTCTCCCTCTACTTCTCCACCTAGCTGCTGAGACTGTAGGACATATGACTGACAGATGCTTTGATTCCATTCTAGGGGTGCATTTGAGGAGGGCTTGGGATTGGGTGGCTCTTTTCAGGCACAGTAGGAGCACTCATAAAACAGGAGCAGCTAGCACAAGAATAACATTCACCATCCTCACTGGGTAAACCCACCCAGTGAGTCCAGCCAGACACAGCCATAGAAAAAGAGATCATTGTATCTTTAGCCAAAAATTACTCAGAAAACCAGACAACCATCCCTTAAGCATTTCTTTTGATCTAATTCCATTGTGGTCATCTGCCTTATTCTCCTCCCTGCTAACCACTTGCTTATATATCTGCTCTGTTTAAGGCAGTCTGTTGCTCACTTCCCTAAAGATATACTTATTTTATTTAGTTAATTGATATAGCTCCACTACTATTCACTGAGAGAAGCCATCCATAATTACACGTGATCTCTTTGTCCAGTGATCTCTTTGCTCTAAGCACCTTTCTACCTGTGATAAAAGCAGCTCTGTCTAACAGAACCCTCTACAGTGAAAATATTTCATACATCTATGCTCCATTATGATAACCACCATCCAGAGCAGCTAAGAAATTGCATTTTAATTTAATTTTATTTTAATGCAAACAGTCACATGTGACTAGTGGCTACTCCAATGGACTCAGTACTGGATCATAAAACTCAATTCTTTATTATCTTCTTTTTTGTTTCCTGTTATGTCATCTTCTGGGACAGTAACTTTTATTTATACATTGTTTATTACCTTGTTTATACTTTGGCTTGTGCACTGTAGAAAGCAAAAGCATACTCACTTATATTCTATATACATAAAACCAAAGCCCAATTGACTGTAGGGACACCTAAAATGATGTATGGCACCCCAAATCCTCTTTGCTGTGTCTTTTGCCTCGCCACTGGATAAGCTCACCCTGTGGATATGACTCTATTGCTAAACATGGAAGAATCTATCATGACATTCTAGGTCAGAAATTAGAATATTATTGTCTTGAGTGAATGAAGCTCTCTATGTCTGTTTCTGTCTATAAAATGCCTAACTATTCTAAGAGCTAGATAAGAAAATTAAGATCACTCCTGTAAAAGACTATTACAACACTCGGTATCTAATAGGTGCTCAACCAAAACTACTGTTGAATGAGCAAAAGGATTGGATAAGGGCAACTGCTTCCTGTTTTATCACTGGCAAATACCTTCCCCTCGAAGAGGGCTAGCCTCTACGGAGACCCTCCCAAAGCTTTAGAGCAAGCCCCCCTCTAGCATCTGAGACTCTGCTGGCAACCTGGTTCTCTTCCCAGTGGGAATTTGTTCCAGTGACTCAACAGTGCCCTAGTGAAGACTTCACAGCCAGCTGTGAAGAGCCTGGGAATCTTTTAAGCTTCTAAGTAGAAACTTCAGTCTTTGGTGATGCTTACACTTTTTACCTAAACCTTTTGTTCTACAGATAGATACTTCTGAGGCTCAGTAAATATCACCTTAAAGCAAACTTAGCTTCCGTTTGTAAACCCAGGCTGTGTGTCCTTTAGCTCTTGCCGATATGGAGATGTTAAACACACCACTTGCAGCCTACAACCTTCCTAAACTTTCTAAAGTAAGTAATGTACTCTCTGTTGCCCTCTGAGCCTTACATGTTACCTGGGGCAACATAGAAGAGGTCTACTTTGGCTTAGGGGCACACCCGAATGCAATATGTGTGATAATGGCTGGAATTGACTGAATTGGGAACTCCCAGAAGGGGACTACAGGAGTCAGACTGTCATACCATGCTCACATGCTGCTTCCCAGGATTAACACTAAAGACCAAGACAAACTAGACTCGAAAAAAATGTATTTTATTTTACTTTTTAAAAAGTTATTTCTTTGATTTTGTGTGTTAGTGTTTTGCCTGCATTCATGCATCAGCACTGTGTATATATCTAGTGCTTGTGGAGGTCAGAGAAACTGGAGTTACAGATGCTTGTAAATCATCCTGTGGAGGCTGGGGACTGAACCCCAGTCCTCTGCAAGAGAAACACATACCCTGACTGCTGAGCCATCTCCCTCAGCTGTGAAAAACTGTCTTTTTTTCCTTTTTTCTTTTTTCTTTTCTTTTTTTTTGTAGTATGGAGTTTATTTAGGGCATGGGAAGGGGAATTGGGAAGGAGAGAGAGAGAGAGAGAGAGAGAGAGAGAGAGAGAACCAGGAAAGTAGAGAGAGCAGGGAAAGGGGTAAGGGAGAAAGGGGGATAGTAAGAGAGTAAGACGGGTGAAAAACTATCTTAAGCCAATACTGACACTTGAGAACAATTTCAAATGTTAACACTAAACCACTGTTAATAGCATCAAAAACTGCTGCTTCCATACACAGAAATAGTACAAGCACACAGGTCACATGACCTCTGTTATTGCTATTTGAGGGTTACCAGGCATCAAGACCAGGTTTCTCATTTTGACTGATCCTGCATCGATGGCAAGTTTTCTCTGCCTTCTTTTTAATATAATGTATGATTGATAATAGAAATGTAAAAATCCAGTAGCTTATATATATATATATAATGCCATAATGTCTACTTGGAGACCATATACCTATTACAATTCCACTAGCAACGGTAATTTTTTTATTTGAAATTGTCTTTAGAGTTAATGAAGTAGTCTGTATTAAGCTTCACTTAGAGCAATCAGCCTGGGTCATTTGGAGATGAGTTTTAATTTGATAGGAACTAAATGTAGAGACCCTATTACTTCTCAAACATAAAAGGAATCTCCAGTAATAAGACCTACGTGGTTTCCTGAACAACGGATGACATAGAATCGGCAAGATAAGGTTTAGCCATCCCTTCGTTTGAGCCTCAATTCTGCCTCTCCCACTTATGTAACTATGGTTAGGTAACTTATGAACAGACTGATCATTTGCTTCTCATTAAGATGGCAATGGTAAAGACACTGGCATCACAGTACTTGGAGTGCGGGTGAGACCTCTAGCAGCACAAATCTAAGAACCACGGAATGCTTTGAAAGGGTTCCCTCCTCTTCCCTACAGCCTGTTTTACTTAGATTCTGATGACAGCAGGGCTCAAAACTACTTTAAGTATTGTCACTAGCATTAGAATAATTGCTTAACACCCAAAGGTACGGCCTTGAAAAGAGTGCTCACATGGAGGTATGAGCTCTGATGTATGTGATATGAATCCTAGGAGATCATTTAAACTCCGGGGTACAGATTCCAACTCCAGCAGCGACAGCAGCTACCATATGTTGTAGGTTTATGTTGTAAACAGCTTGGGTAAGCGCCTTATCTATATTAATGATCTACCCTCATTCATTTACTAATACATTTATTTCTCCCTAGGACCTGATGAGATGCATGTTATGTATTTTTATTTCAAGGCCAAAGAAATAAAGGCACAGAAATTAAGAAAATTTCCCCAAATAAAACCTTACAAATGTCAGTGTTGGGATTTTTATACTGGCCAGTAAATAGAATCAGTTAAGGAAAGAAATGCTATTTTATAGTCTCTTTAACCTTACATGTGAGTCCTCCTGGAAGTGGGTAAAAGTCTACTTTGACTCTAGGAAACACGGTGAAAATCTGTAGTGTGACATTCTCATAGGGAGTGGACCTCAGTGGACTCCATCTGGGAAGGACTCAAGGTACTCTGAAATTCATGGTCTGAATAAGTTGATATCCATTGCGCTTTGAATGTGAAATGTCACATAGGCGCATCAGCTTGAACATTTGGTTCCGAGCTAGTAGTGGTGTGTTGGCAGGCAGTGGTAACTTTAGGGTGTATATCTTCTATGGAAAAAGTGAGTCACTAGGGGTAGGCCAGCCTGATTTCTTATCTGCTTTCTTTTCCTTGCGCTCCTCTTATTTGCAGACACCTAGCGCTTATTCCTGCTCAGGATCATGAGCCCTGATAACAGCTTCTTTACAGTGGCTTCTTTCAGACATTTTGTCTCTACGGTGAAAAAAGTAAGAAATACATTATCCACATTATATTTCTACTTGATATGATTATATGCTGGTCTGTTGTTCCTAATTAAAAATATTTTCCCAGCCATGAAAATATTTTTGCTTTCAAAAGTTCTTCTAACACAGAAAGGACCCTGATGTTTAAATTTCAAATTCCGTTTGGTACATCTCATTTGAATAAATCTCGCTGAAGCCAGGTTATGAAAGAATGAAGAATGGACAGGGGAGAGGCTTGATCACCCTACACAAGTGACTTCCAGTCATCCATTAGAGTTCTAGTAATTCAGGAATAAAAAGGTGGCATCCAGACCATAGTTAGATAAAATGGAGATGGGAGGAGGGAGGCTGCTGTGTAGGGTTAGAAGCTCTGCCCTCTGCAGTATTCTTTGCTCTTCTGCACCACAGAACACCAAACATGCCCCTGCCACTGCCCCATCTCCTGCTCTGCCTATGGGCTGATGTCTGAACACTAGCTATTCCTTCTACCCGAGGATAATGAATATATATTATCAAATGGAACTTCAGCTTCTGACTGAGTACAGAGGAAGCATTCATCTACCTGAGACCAGAGGGCGAGGCACATGTTCCCAAAACTGGGGAAGTTTTGACTCTTTTAAGAACAACATTCACAAACACCTTACAACTCTTTGTGAAAGGTTTACTGTGGAGTCGACACTGGGATTTTAACAGTGAAGGAGGGCAAAAGCTCCTACATTCATAACACTTACAGTCTACTGGGGAAAGACAGATGATAACAGAAATTCAAAAGCACCATCGCGTCATAGGGTGAAAATTAACAGACAAAAGCAGGGTACTATGCTAGAGCGCATCAGGATATATACATGGGACAATGCATCTTCAGCAGTTCCAAGATGCTAAAAATTCTGAAGAAACCTGGCTGTATCAGCCATACTGAAACTTGGGGGAAAACGTTGTAGCCTCCATTCCTTTTCCCAGGAATGAGCTTGGATTAATGACTGCAGATGGTCCTGTGGCTTTAATAAAGCAAATGAAGGAAGATCAATAAAAAAGTAAATTAGATAGAAAAGGACACCAGGCCAAAGGGCCTATAACAGTACCGTATCTTAAGGGAGAGAAGAATTCATCAACTTAAGTATGGGAATAATAAGATCTGATTTGGAATTTAAAAAAAAAAGAAAATGTGTACCTGACCCAGTAGCTAGGGTTGCAGATACACATCCAAGATTTTAGGGATACAATGGGGAGACTAACGTTAGAGTGATAATAAGGGCTATAAAAAGGGAGAGAATTGCTTTTAGGGGCAGAGTGTTTTGGAGGGAGAACCTCATTGATGGCCTGGAACTCCAGGCAGGGAGAAGAGAGATCAATCCCTCCTGGGACTTTATCTCAACCACTGTATAAGTGGCTGTGGGTTTGCTTGAAGCTGGAGAAACTGGGCCATGACTATCTTCTAGTAAAAAGGATTCTTCAACCACACTAACTATTCCATCTCTCTTAGAAATCCAAATGCATGTCATATAGATTAACAGTCTTATCTCCCCAAGGAGAAGGAAGCTGAGAGCTGGAGGTAAGAAATTTTCATATTTGGGACTCATCAATTGTAGGAAAGATTAGATATCAGAATTCTAGAAGTTGTACTTTTCCATTGTCATTAAAGGCAGAATTGGTGTCAAAAATAAAAGAGTCCAAAGAATTCCAACACAAAGAATTAACCAACCTGCAAGCAAGTGAAAATGCCAGTTACCTCTACATGACCATCACAGTGTTACATGTGTACAAACTAGTATGCTGTCCTATAAATATATGCAAATATTATATGTAAGTTAAAAATAAAAATCAGAGGAAATGAAGACAGCATGCTCACACATAAGAGTGTGATTTGAGAGAACATGTATGAAGGTAACTGCTTAGGACAGTAGCTCTTTAAACCACACCAGTGTCCTTCCCCACTCCTCCAGGACTAACAGAGCTACTCACTGGACCTTAGGGATAAGAGAAAGGCTGTAGGAAATGTTGCTCAGGCACCATTGCCATTCCCCATCAATGTCTCCACTTCAGGGGATGCAGACTTCCTGCCTGGCCCATCAGCTAAGGACCACAGATGTACATCCTGCATCTGGGTCTAACTTTACTCTAAACTCCACCAGCCCCATCCACAAGGTAAATATCTAGTTGTGACTCAAGATGAAATTTCAAAGGACTCACCATTCGAAGTCCCAGTCCGCACAGACACAGGGTTCTGACACCACCGACCCAGAGTACTCTCTGCCAAGGGCACATTGAGCACCTGGCTTGCGTTTCTTGAATATTTTCCTTTCCCCCATGACACAAGGCTCTCCCTTAAAGAGAAAGCCCATAGTGAGACAGGCAATAAAACACATAGGAGGTGAAATAAGCTAGTTGGTCAACAAAACCACTTGTCTTTAGTATTATTCAATCTGGTAATCTCATTTCTCTGTAGCCATGCAGAAGTTTCAAGGACAAATGTGCTAATCTTTTGTGATCCAATGAAAGAATCACTAAGGTCCACCCCTCTACACATCTTATCTGTGATGTCTATGTAATATTGTCTCTTCTCCAACTTTGTGGAAAACACAAATGCTTCAGACTCTAGAAACTAGCATGCTATTATTCAAATGGCTTTGGCAGCTAAAGGAATAAGAAGGCAAGGTCTGGTATACTGTTTTTACTGTTTATATTATCTTTACAGTAAAATTGAGGTTGATCTCATGTGTATAATCCCCCCTCTCTCTTTACTTCCTGTTCTCCCTTCACTCTTCCTCTGTTCCTCCTTCACTCTCATAAATGATCACAATAGAGTCCTAAGTCTTAGACAAGGGCAAAAAGAATAAAAGATGTATAAAGTGCAAGAACCCAAGGGTTGGGAAAAATAGAGAAGTTTGCCTATGCTACATGATAATAAGTATCTGCCATCACTAGACCTATCCACCACGCATCTTTTCTCAGTATCCCTCTTCCGGGTGCTTTAGGGCCCTTACTCCAAGCTGTCCTGAGACACACTCACCTTCCTAAATGGCAGGGCAGACAAGCATACTATCTTCCATACTATCTTCCCTCCTAACTGCCTGGTACTCATCCTAAGTTATTATGAAACCTTCTCCTCCAAAAGGTTCAGAGACCTGATGAGTACATACAGTCCTGGGATTTAAGTTGTCTACCCTTGTTGGGCCCGGATATTTACAATTATTTCCCTCATAGTCACACCCACATGTTCAAGCGACACTCTGCCTCCCTTTCTCCTAAGACAACCAGATCACAGAAGACTTAATCCAGATGGAAGTAGTTCTGCTGCTAGAGAGGCCAGCACATCCCACTGCAGGGGTACCTGATTGAGCAGGTGCCAAGTCTCAAAGTCCTCCTTGGTACAGCGCCGGCTGAAGATAGACTTGTAGTCCACTTTCACCAACTGCCATTCGGAGCGCAGGCTGAAGTGGCCAAAAACTCTAAGTGTTGAGGGAAAGGATGTAAAAGACAAGCCCAGTGTGAGTAAATAAAAAAGCAGAGGGGGCTACCAGGACAGCCTAGACTCGATTTATCCCTCCAAAGTGAGGTCCTGAGCAGAATGGACTCTCCCTACTCAATGTCCAGGGTTTTCATATCTCCAGCCAAGTGGCTGTCAATCACAGTAGGTTAGGATCTCTCAAAATTACTGTGTGTGCTTTATAGGAAGCATTTAAATAATCTACCACCCACACAGAGCCAGTTCTTGCATCTTGTATCACAGATTTTACATTTCTTTGTATGGACTCTGTCCATACAATGTCAGGACTAGTAGTCTGTCTACCCATGTCCAGTGATAGGAATAGTTTCCTCATCTATAAAACAATGTGTGTGTGTGTGTGTATGTGTGTGTGTGTGTGTGTGTGTGTGTGTGTGTATGAAAAAGATAGAATATGTGTGTGTGTGCTTGTTCACATGCATATCTACATATTTGTGAATACTGGAAATAGTAAAATATATTACAAAACTATGAGCCTACTGATGCTAAAATCCTGTGACCATCTCTGTGCAATTTAATTGAAATTCCCACTATATGACTCATATGAATGCTTATTCTCTTTCTGCCTTCCTTGAAAAATCATAGCATTCCAATGAAAGAAAGTCATATTTATGTATAGTAATGAAGAATGCCATCTGAGTGGTCCAGATAATCAATACTGACCTTTGTAAAGCCCAGTTGTTGATAGGCCTATAAATATGAATGATCAATCATTCTAGAAAAAAATGAAAAAAAAAAAAGACTGACCATCAATTCTCCGCTAGGGTGGCATGTCATGAGATTATAGTGCAAGGCATCTATCACTGTGATGGAGAGGAGGTGAGGACGGTCATGCTGCGAACTCAGAACAAGTGAAGTCTTTCAAAGAACTGGAGGCTGTCCATTTTAGCAAGCTTCAGTCACATTACCAGACCTGCATTCGTCTCTGCCCTCACTTAGATATTCTTATCCTGATAATCAAGGAACTTCTCCTTGGGATGCTCCCTTTGACTTTCTGGAAGATGAAGATTCTTGCAGGAGGGGAGTGAGGACTACGATAAATTGTAAAATGTGGGAAAAATAAGATTGGTTTTGTAGATCATCTAACAAAATAATTCTTGGGAAACAGCTTTGAATGTATTATCAGATAAAAATTAAATGAAAAGTTTACAGCCTTATCTATAAGATTATACGGACTTTCAGGGAGAAACTGAGGGCCATGCTTTATCAAGACTGCTTGTCTTTTTAAAACCTTAGCTTGTTTTAGAAGTCTAGAAGCTTTGAGCCTAGAATATTCTACATATATAGCTAATACTGTGTTTTTCCCTGACATTTCTATGTCTTTTTCTTTTTTATTCTTGCTAAATACATTAGTTTCTAAACCCAATACAGACCACCATGTCTTCCACCAAGGAATTCCCATTATTTAGTTCTGAATCTATTCAGAGTGTGCAAGTCATTTACTTTATTGATATATTTTAAGTTTTTTGTTTGTTTGTTTGTTTCTGAAGCAGGGTCTCATGTACCTCAGACTGACCGCAATATATGCAGCCAAGGATGGTCTTGAACTTCTGATCTTACTACCTCCATCTCCTGATTACAGGATTATATTATATCCTCACCTCTGGGATCGTATGAATATGCGCTCCATTAAACTTTTAACAAAACAGCTACCTCTTATGATAAGGTTCTACTTGCCTGGCAATAAGATAGCTAAATTAATAACTGGACCAGTAGAAAACTAAAATATTGAAGATGATTTTGACAAATACCTCTTTTTTTTTTTTTTTGTCTACTCAGATATCAAAATCCTAACTTGCTCACACCCGATTTGCTGCATTAAACCTTCCTTGATTGGAATGAGCTAAGTATCAGGATGTTGGTCATGTTAAAGCAAACATTTCTCCTTACTCTAAAGAGTTTTTTCATGGCTCACAGCATACATCATGTCAAATTAATCCTATTCATTTCTATAAGAAGATTACCAGGCAGAAAGAAGAAAATACGAAGTCCATGATTTACCTGGACATCAATAAGGCAGGTGACAGGATCTGCTGAGCAGTTTTGAAGAAAAAATTTAAAATGTGACCAAGCAGCTAGTAAAGTGATGTGGTGGAACCACACCTAATTAACGTATTGAAATCAAGAGGAAGGAGGTATGGGTAAACAGTTTGCAATGTTCTGTTGTCTGCATTTCCTTGTTCATCATTCTTATTAAATGGCCTAAAGACTTGAGAATAATGCTTATCCATAGAAATCTAGCTTTCCAATGACACACAGCTAGAAATAACAATCAATATGCTTTCTGGTAGAATCAGGACCCAGTAGATTCTGACAGTCTACAGATAGGTAGAGTTTAATAAGATAAGATGTAACAGGGAGAAAGATCAACTCTTTCTGGTACTGGCATAAAGACTGGATAACAGATATTAGCTTCAGAGAGCTGAGGGTATACAATAGAAGCCATTGAAGAGCTCCTATCTATATGCATGTGGCCAAGGTTAGTGACTATTTCAACAACATGAATGATACTTTAGATGATGATCTCAAAATAAATTAACAGAATTGTGTTACCTAGAACAAAAGAGGCAATACCCAAAATTAGTCTACGTTAGCCAAATCTCAAGGAAAAATCAGAGTTACTCTAAGTTGTTGCCATTTTACAAGGACCAAGACTGTGTTAAAAGTAACCAACTCGAGCTAACATATAGGCTGCTGGTGAGTGATCTAAATTTTAAACAAAATCCCATATGTTTTATGGCATACATATTTATTTCTGTATAAATAATGTATTTTATCAGACCATCCAAAGATATCTGTAGTCGCCAGTAAATACTCTTGAAAAGGAGTGAGAAATACTAAAGGCTGGATTGAATGGTGCTCTTCAATAGGATATGAACATGTCCTCATCCCTGAAGCTATGCTGAAACTTCACTTGGGAGAAGGAGCTTGCATACTTAAGTCAATAACAATAAGATGAGAGTGTCTTGGATTACTGAAATGGATCTTAAAAGCAGAAGTATTCTGTAACAGGTAATAAAGGCTGTCAGGTAAGTGCAAAGGCCCTGTGAAGACAGAAGTATAAACTGGACTTAGACAGGCATAAGCTAAGAAATGCCTAGAGTCATCACAAAGAGAATCTGGGATGAATGCTGTCAAAGTACATGATATATTTGTATGAAAATTCCTATATGGAACCCATACCATGCATACACCAGTCAGATCTTGTGTGTTTTAAAAAGTGAAATAGACATGAAAAGTCAGTTCTCCTGAAAAAGCCTTTGATTTTGGAAATTGGCTTTCAGAATTGTAAGATAATAAATACCCATTTTGAAGCCATTTTATTTATAGTTTGTTACAGAAGCCATAGTACACTAAAGTTGACGACAACAAGAGTCATGGTCATCTTTCATCTTTGTGCTAAGAATGTTGTAATCCCACATACGTCTTGGGAACAAGGAAAAGAAATAGGTTGGCATTCTAAGAAGCTCACAAGTAGGAAAGTTTGTAATGTGTGAGATGACACTCATAACAAATAGTGAGGGTCAAGGGGGAAAGGGTGCAGTAGTTAGTGACTATGTGGCTGCAAGCAGGGCTTTATCATTTCCCAGGGTTGATGCTGAATAGGAATTGGCACTGGTCCAAGCATATGGCCTATGAGAAGGTTGACTAGCAAGGTTCTCATTAGTACATCCTGGGTGCCTAAATATCAGCATTTTTCTGGTGTCCCTGATGATGACAATGCTGTCCTCAAACCACACTTTGAACAATAGATAATTGTCCAAAGGACACCATGAATTATATAGAGAGCAAAGAGATATATGGGACGAACTGGAGGCAGCCATGGGAAGGAGGAATATGATGCCATTTCATTGTAGTTTTAAAAACTATTATAAAAATACTTTCATATTTTCATGACTCTACATGGGGTCATAGCCCTGAATGTGAGGTTCGTGAATGAGTTGGTAGCAGCAAAAACTTCTGGGTGGGTAATAACTAGAAGTTAATTCAGAATCAAATATTTAGTGTATCCCAGGTCTTTCTGGAGGCATTTACCCTGAAGCCTTGGATTTGAACACACACGTGCACTCTTTGTACTGAGTGTGTCATCACACTGTGCAGTAGCACCTGGAGCAATGCTGCCCCAAACACCTCAGTCCAGATTGGCAACTATCATCCGTCATGAAGTCAAGTGTTTTTACTGCAAGAACTTTCTGACCTTGCAAAAGCATAACATATTAGTTTAAAAAAAAATCCAAAGACTTTTAATATTCTTCCTACAGTCATTTCCCAGTATATCAGCATCATGTTAGTTTATCTATGGATTATATTTTGATAGACTCTGATTTTAGATATTACCATTGGGTTTGAGTTACTAAAGAGTTTCATAAAATTTTTAAAACTGAATTTTTGCTTCGGTTTGTGACAAAATTTTCAACCGTTTCAGAAATAGCCCTAAATGTATTTCTGACATTTAGTTCTATGTATTTATGTGAAATAACATACTCAGCCTTGAGGATTATAAATGTAGACTACCAAACTCTGGAAAATGCTGAAGATGTAGAAATGCTTTCTATATCCCACAGTGCAAAATTTACAGTTAAGATTTAATTCTTCATGTAAAATAAACACCATATCCATCTCGTTAGCAGGCAAATCTGTTTTCATCTTTATAAGTGGTAAAATTATATGTGTATCAAAGAATTGTATCAAAATAAATTTCTTTTTGATTTATCATCAGCAAATGCTTAATTTGTATTCCTACTTTATGCACCTATAAACCAGGGTTGCAAGAAAGTATCTCAGGTGCAAGGGGCCTTCCAGCGGTTCTTCATTTTCTACCTTTTTTTTTAATATAACACTTTTTACATTTTACAGTTTTTCTCAAGGTTGTTTGTTTGCTTGTCTTTTTAACTAAATAGAAACTTAAGGTTAGGGGTGTCTTCTGGTTGTATTTGTATTCTATAGAAGACAGCAGTTCCTGGCAATTCTTGTTGTTGGATAAAGAATGGAGAATGAATTGTGGGGTTGATTGAAGAAACATGGGGATCTTGTAATGTAAACGTAATTTTCAAGATTTTTGCAAGAACAGCTGGTCCTTATCATTTCATGAAGCTCTCCCATCTTGGTTGAATTGTGATAACTTCCCAAACTAGAATAATTTGGTTTCCAGAACTAAAGTAAATTGTTTATTTAGATTCCTGCCTTTCCTGTCCTCACAGCTAGTCCAAAGACAACACAACAGCATGCTTTGTGGCCTACACACCCATCAGGTAGTACATGAGCTGCCATTCCTCTGAAGCATATTAGAAGGGACTTGCCTCCTGCTGTGTGGTCCTGATCACTCCTCAGTGCTCATCATACTGTTATCTGTCTGTCTATGCATTATATGCTTTTTAGAGAGAAAGTAAGAAAGGGAGAGAACATGAAGCTATGATAGAGAAGCTGGGAGAATTAGAGAAAAAGGAAAACGTGATCAAATATCTCATATCAAAAACTTGTTTTCAATTTTAAAGGTTTTAAAAAGATCTTGCTGCCAAAAGTTAATCTGCTTCACTATTTCCCTTGAGTCCTAAACCTGAAATATTTTTCAGTTTCCAGCTTGGCTAAATTCACTGCTATCCATAGAACTTCTCTTCTTCTTCTTCTTCTTCTTCTTCTTCTTCTTCTTCTTCTTCTTCTTCTT
>NW_021604568.1:8395801-8408859 GCF_004785775.1 Grammomys surdaster | reverse complement strand
TTCTTCTTCTTCTTCTTCTTCTTCTTCTTCTTCTTCTTCTTCTTCTTTTTGTTTTTTCTGATGCAAAAGCAAAAGGTTTATTGATCCAGTGCACTGGGGTTCCCCCACATGCAGGCTAGAGGAACCCCAAGCTAAAGCTAAGGGTAATTTTATACGAATTTTCACAGGGCTCACAAAGGCAGTTTTACAATCACCTCTTAGACAATGCTAACCACAAAGGATAACCTCAAACAGCAGCTCCCATGTCTGGTTTCTTAGCAACTCACATTTGCATATTATGACAATGAGTGTTAGCTAAGTCTATCTTACCATAGCTCCTGTTTACACAGGTTTATTGCACTAAGGGCCCAGCTTCCTGATAACCTTTTTTTTTAATTGGATATTTTATTTACAGTTCAGATGTCATCCCCTTGCCCCATCCCCCCCCCATTCCCCGCCCAGGAACCCTGAAACCCATCGCCCTTCCTCCTGCCTCTCTGCAGATGTGCCCCTACCTCCCCCCCAACTCCCACCTCCCCACCCTCGAATTCCCCCAGAGAAGGCATCCAGCCTTCATGGGACCAAGGATCTACCAACCAATCAGAGCTCCCAGGGTCTAAACCACCAGCTTGGGTGCATTTAGGGAGGGATCCATGGCTCCAGCTGTATATGTAAGGGAGGATGGCCTTTAAAGATGACTTTTCTTCTTTAAAATTGTTATAACAAACCATTTTGGGACCCCATCTTCAGAATTGTGTCACTTGTCTCTTTTTAAAAATACCTTTTAAATTATTGTTGTTTTTATTATTTATTAAATAATATTATATGTTACTATTATAATTGTTATCATTGTTTATTACTAATATTATCATTATATTATTATCATTATGTGTGTGTGCATACATGTACTTGCATATGTGCCTGTGTGGGCAACCAACTTGCAAAAGTTGGTTCTGCCTTTCTACTGTATGTGTTTCAAGGAATCAGTGTTAGGTTACCATACTTGTTGGCAAGCTCAATGACCTGGTGCACCATCTCGCCAGCTCCTTGTCATCTTGTTCCTTTTCTTAACTCAAAGAAACATAATATCTAATACAATCTTAACTCTCGTTAAGTTAATTAATGCATGTGAAATATTTAAAATCCTGTAGACAACAAAGGTACTTTTCTTCTCATTGATAGCATTTCTACAGACTCATCCAATGATTAAATCAAGGTCTTTCAATGGCTTTGACTCACAATTTGTTTTCCAAAGTATGCACTATCCCTAAATGTGGGAATCTGCCTTTTTTCCTTCACACTGAGCCTTGAAAAAAGTAGACACCTCATACATAAATATAGATGAGTGCCTAGAAAGAGGTGCCATGCCCTTTGGTTCCCCGAGGAAGTTCTCCTAACCACAGGAACAAAATAAATGAATCTTCTGAGCCATTTCTCATTATATGGATTTTCAGGAGGAAAATCAATTAAAATTTATTACTTCTGTTTTCCTTTTTATCTTGCCACATGCATTTTTCCCCATGTGTTTCTCTCTCTACTTCAGATTCATCTTGGGCTCTATGAACCTAAGAGCCCAGCACAATCTTTGTTATAAACTTCTAGCCTGCCTAATGTCCACACTGCTAACAAGACATTGGTCACAAATAGCCCCATGTCTGTGCTTTGCAGAAAAATTAGAAAGCTTGATTTTTTTTCCTAATACTTCTTTGTCTTGCAATTAACTAAATGAATTCGAACAAATACCTTACTGAATTCCTCAACCTTCTTTTCAGAGGTGATTCTTGTACAGTGGACTCAAAATGTTGCAAAGTATGGACCACTCAGGAAAACTTCTGAGAATGTATTTTCTTCCAGTCTTTGTGTATATCTCTAGACACACAATTTGGCTCTCTCCTGGTAAACTTCTAGTCAGTGATTTATCCATCCACTAAAGTCATCCATCTTTGTATTCACAAGTCCTTCTTCCATACAACAGGTACTAAATTAATATAGTTCTTGGTTGATTAATGAATAGCATTAATCATGCAAAATCAATCATATCTTTCAAGACTGCTACCATAGCTTTATCTTTTCATTTCTGGGTCAAAGAATCTGATTGAATCCAATGTCCCTTGAGATTGAGAAGAATTAAAGCAATCTTTGGAGGAGCAAAGAGTAGAAGCTACTCTATCCCTGATCATCCCAGGCTGTGTTAGGGTTTCCATAACAAATGTAGTTTCCTGGGACATTAAATAACACACTTTGTTCAATCTACCATCCAGAGGAACTAAGCCTTTCTGAAGGAAAAAGGGTGATTAATTTGAGGAGGGAGGTGACTCACAAAAAGAAAAGACTTCATTAGAATTCCAAACACACTGGGAGTTAGCTACTCATTAATTAAATGATTTCAAATGGGATCAGGGTATATAATTGCTATAATTTAGATGGAAACAATGCCACAGTAAATGTAATTAGAGAAGTAGGTTCTATAAAGATGTTTACCTCTTTCCCGGAGAAAAGTTCTGAGTCACCTGCTTCTCCCCTGCATAGGCAGGCACTTGGTACATTTGAGTCTCTGGTTAAAAGGGGTTTTATTCATAGTTATAGAAGCTGAGAGAAGTTTTAAGAGAGTGGCTGGCCACAAAGGAGAACAAGGAGTTATAACCAAAATGCCTAAAAATGTTCAAATAAAAGAATTTCCTTTGAGAGAGAATAGTTGGGAACTTGACTGGAGTGACTTTTGGAGGAACTCTGAATTGAACTCACTGACTTACAATGGGATATCTCTTTTTCTTTCAAAAGAAGCTTCGTCATCATGAATTTTCCTGCTCACTAAGTCCTACTTTTATTTGCCTGAGTAACATATTGAGCAAAACATGAAAGGTAACTCTGACTCTGTAGTTTTCTTTTTTAAAATTATTTATTCACTTTACATCTTGATTGTAGCTTTCCCTCCCTCCTCTCCTCCTAGTCTCTCCCTCTCACCCCTCCACACTGCCATCCATACCACTTTTCCTTCTTCCCAGGAAAAAGGTGGCCTCCCACAGATATCAACCAGCCCTGGCATATCAAGCTTCAACAAGAGTAGGCACATCCTCTTCCACTGAGGCTAGACAAAGCATCATAATTAGGAAAAAAGGGATTCAAAGGCAGGCAATGTAGTCAGAGTCAGCTCCTTCTCCCCATTTAGGAGTCTCACATGAAGACACAGATGCACCACTGCTACATTTGTGCATAGGGGCTTAGGTCTGTCTCATGCATATTCTCTGGTTGGCAATTCAGTATCCATGAGCTTCCAGGGGTCCAGGTTAGCTGGCTCTCTAGGTTTTCTTGTAGTATCTTTGACCTCCCTGGCTTCTTCATTTTTCTTCCCTGTTTTCCACAGGATCTCCCAAGTTCCACTTAATGCCCAATGGTTGTGGCTGAAGCCCCTCTGATGACATTTATGCTAGGTTCTTGTCTGCACATAGAGCAGAATATCATCAATAGTGTCAGGGGTGGACTCCCTTTCATAGCATAGGTCTCATGCTGGGAGGCAGTGGTTGGCCCTCCCCTCAAATTCTACTCCATCCCCTATCTCTATACATACTGGAGGCAAGAAAAAATGCAGGTCTAAACTTTTGTAGCTGGGTTGTTGTCTCAAACCCTCCATCAGAAGTCTTGCCTGGTTACAGGAAATGGCTGTTTAAGTTCCATATCTCCCATTGTTAGGTGTCTTAGCTAGGGCCACCTTTATAGATTCCTGGGCGTTTCCATTTCTAGCTGGTCCCAGAGAGTCCTCCTGTCCAATCTTACTCCAACTTCATCCTTCCTGTTCCCATCACCCATTACCCAGTCTTTTCCTTCCATCCACTCCCAATGTCTAATCTATTTCCCCTTTTCAGTGAGATTCAAACGTGTCCCCTTGTACCCTCCTTGTACCCTTACATAGCTTCTTCAGGTCTGTAGTTTGTTGTATGCTTATCCCGTACTTTATAACTAATCTCCACTTAGAAGTGAGTACATACCATGTTTGTCTTTCTGGGACTAGGTTACCTAACTTAGGATGACCATCCATTTGCCTACAAATTTCTGGTGTCCTTGTTTTTAATAGCTAAGTAACGATCCATTGTGTAAATGCATCACATTTTCTTAATTCATTCTTTGGTTCAGGAACATCTAGTTTGTTTCCAGTTTCTGAGTATTACAAAGAAAGCTGCTATAAACATGATTGAACATGTGTCTTCATGGTATAGTGGAGCTTCTTCTGAGTATATGCCCAGGATGGTGTAGCAGGGTATTGGGGTAGATTTATTCCCAATATTCTGAGAAACTGTGAAATTGATTTAGACTTTCTCTGTTATTTGCTCAACTGAGTTTTCGATCAGGCTAGAAATCTTTGTATCAGTGAGACCCAGTCCTCAACTCAGTCCTCTCTGTTACCACCAGATATATCCCCTGTCCTTTGATCGAACTTCTATAAATCTCCCATATCCACCAGCTACATGTAATTCCCTTTGGTTTCTTGATAAAAACAGTGATCACTAATCTCCTTTCTACCTACAAATTCAATCTCTATATAGAAGACTGCCAAGATAGATACTGCCACATGACCTAGTCACAAACCTCATGCAAAGACTTATTAACTTAAGCCTCTGAACATTAGTCGCCTTCTATCTTTGTCGGATGTAGTACTGTTCACTACCTTGTACCTATTAGAATTCTATTTCCTTGACTAAGGGAAGCATGACTTCCTTAGCCTGTTTTTCCTCTATCTAGGATGGCTTATCAAACAAATATAGGGATTTATTAAAGTCTCTATAAAGGCAGAAGAACTAGCCTCATTGCTTGCCATGCAAGTAAGAAGACCTGATTTATATCCCCAGCACTCAAACAAAATGACTGGGTATGGTCGAATTCACTTATAATTCTATAAATGGGGAGGCAAAGGGTCCCTGGGGTTTGGTGGTTAACCTACATAGCATACTTGCTAAGTTTGGACCAGAGACCTTGTCTCAAAACAGTATGTGGAGAGTATCGGAAGAATTACTATCGAAAGTTGTCTTCTGGGCTCCACATGTATTCCTACACATGTGAACCCACACACACAGACACACACACAGACATATACAATTACATAGCAATTATGGCATGATAATTGTGATTATTTACAGTATCTATCTGGTTGAATGACTGAGAATTTGGGAGGCATATAATATACCAATGTATATGTATAATCTCTAATGTGAGAGTTTGAGAACCCTGAATAATCAGCAATATTCAGCCAAATAACAATAATTATGTCAACAAAGGAGAAGTTTTTTGGAGTATGATAAGCCCTTTGTGTGTATTACCCAAAGGAAACTGAGATTCAAGAAAACTAAAGGAGTTATTCAAGAATGGACTACAGCAAGCAAATGGTATTCAGGAATGGAGTGCACATGCTGGTCACCATTGTTCATGCACACTTCCTAGCACTGTTCTGAAGTATTTGGTTACTCATTAGCAGCCATTGGACTGCACAGTGTGGCGCCCAGGCTTGGGTAGAGGTGGGAGCTCTTAACTCCAGCTCTAAATATCTTTTTGCACAAATGACAGAAAACCCATGAAATTCATAAATCTGAAAGTACAGTTGGAGGAAGAAAGGAAAGAAGGAAGGGAGGGAGGGAGGGAAGGGAGGGAGGGAGGGAGGGAGTGAGGGAAGGAAGGAAGGAAGGAAGGAAGGAAGGAAGGAAGGAAGGAAGGAAGGAAAGCTGGAAAAATCTGTAGAAAGTTTATAACTAGACAGTCCCAATTATGATCCCATTTGTCTCAAGGTCTAACACCTGTAATGAGTGTAGAATTTCACACTTGACCTTAAACTATGGCAGTTACTATTGGCCTTGTCTCCAGTTGGGAATTCCTGAAGCATGAAAGTAAACTAACAGGATTATAAAGTGCTAGAGCCAGAACACTCTTAAGAGATAAACTTTTAGCCTAATTTCTTCATATACTACCAAGAAAATAAGGCCTGGACGGCTGATATAGAGATCAATCTTGAAACCAAGTCTCCTGATATCTAATGTTTCCCATGCTGAAGGCTTTTCATGGAAAACATTTCCATCTCTCAGGTTGAGTCACAAATATGCATTACCACAGCAGCTTGGAGGAGTACAGAAATGATATGTGACTGTGTCCAGGGCTTCCAGAAACCCCAGAAGCTTTTAGCTAAGATCTGCTTTCCTGTATCATTGCTTATTCTCCCAGCCTTTGGCACTTCAAGAGAACCATGATATTCTCAAACTCTAAGCTTTCCTTGCAACTACAACTATAAACTATAGTCTCTTCTAAGACAAAGAATCTTCTTGGGCATGCACAGATGTAGCATTTCTTTGTACTGCTTTTCTCTTGACTCTGTTAGCTCAAGAAAATAGACCACAGACAAGAGTGTATTCTAGTCTTAGGGGAAATGAGAATCTTCCCTTGAGACAGCTTAGCTGTTCCCACTGAGCCTCTGTACAAGGCGAAAGTCAGACATTGAGGAAGTATACTTTGAGTTTCATAGGTGAACAGTAAGCTGAAGGGTAAGTGTAGACTCCTCCTTTAACAATAAAAAGAACCTCTGTACATTTCACAGAAGAATAGGACGTATCCACTTGGTCCAGGCATTCCCTGCCACTCACATATAGATAAGTGTGCCTCAAACTGCAGTAACACAGTCGGGATACATGCAATTTCTCCCTTATTGATATACTGGATTTATTTCTCATTCCTCCAGGTAAATATTTAAACCTGCTGTAGATTCTAGTGAGTCACATAGTAGGACTCCGAATCAGCTGTTGCTAGGAAACCACAAATCCCAACACAATCTTGTTACCCAGCTTCGACTTCTTTCGCTGTCTGGATGTCATTAATTTGAGAGCAAATTATTAAAAACCTGGAAAACAGTTCTGAAATGCCTTCAGATTTATGATGAAGTCATTCCACAAAAGGTCACAGGCAACCCTGCCATAATTAAATCTTTCATTAATTTTTAAAATATACAATAACTTACAAATGCAGCATAAATTAACCAGATGACCTTGAAGAAATTATTTAGAGCACAGCTTCATCAGAAGGTACTATCTAGGGACTTCCTGAATTTGTATTTTATGAGTAGGATTGATTCATTTTTTCCATTCTTATCTTTTATTGGTTGCCAGCGGAATGTTTATCTGAAATTATGTAGTGCTAAGTGACTCCAGGCGATGCTTAGCGCAGGGCAGTGATGGTGCATGGGTGAGATGCTCCCTCCCTTTTAGTTACAGGCTCAAAGGTTGAGTGGGCACAAACCACAGCATCTCAAGCACTTGTGCAAAAGTATCTCTTCCCTTTTGCTATCTACATGATGTTACACATACAGTTTGATGAATGATTTTCCTTTTGTTCATTGTACAGTATTTGTTCTCATTATATAAACACTTGAAACATATAAAAAAATCTATAGATGAGAATATAAATCCCCACTGGAAGCATGTTTTCAATCGTATGCAATATTTTTATGCACTTATTTATAATATTGTCCTTTCACGTTCTAAGATGCTAATGAGAATCCACAGCCAAGACTAGAGTCTTCAAAGGGCAGAAGTATTCTGAGGCCCAAGGCAATCACAAGACACCCTTCTATCTGACTTTCTGTCTGTCTCTCTCATTCTGTGTCTGTCTGTCTCTACACACTCTACCAACACCATTGCCACCACCAACAGCGCCAGCACAGGGACTCAGAAAACAGACACAATATATCCTGTAGATGTTGATCTATCTTCCCAGAGGATAGAAGATGTGTGAGAATATAAGCTTCCACTCAACAGAGGATTGACTACTTACGTGCAACTTGCCTCTAGAACCCTTAAACTATTGGTTTATTAATAGTTGGCTATCAATATTTGTAGTCAAATAAAGCAATAACAAGTGTTTTTGCAATAAGAGCAAGTGTATTCACTCTGCTAAATATCCTCTAAGGGTTCAATTCTTTCAGAAAGCCCTGGTTCCCCATGTGTATTCTTGCCTCTTGCCTAGAGAATCCTGTCTCCCCTATTTCTGTGAAGGAAACAGATAAGAATGGATTTCAAATCAAGGACGATCGGTGTTCTGGGAAGGCCAGCCATCAGTGGGCAGCAGCTGCAGGTTTCCAACTATTCAGGCAGCATGTGTGGCTGTTGGTGTGCATCCAGGATGCCTGATTGTTTTCCCATTAGGGTGTAGATGGGATTAGTGGTAAAGGAGGTCAGCGGCTACGAGGGAAATTGTATTGAGCAAAAGTGAGACATGAACTAGATCTTAATAGAAACAGGCAGGGGATCAACAGCACAAACCCTGCAAGCAGAGTCTGTGTGGGTTGTGATACAGTATCAGCGAGATGGTGGAAAAAGAGGGGAATTAAAAGCCTTGAAAATAGAAATGGGGAGAGGTGGAGGGAAGGGCCGATTGAGAAAGAAAACTAAAACCATTGGAACTGACATAGCAAAGTAATAAAGCTAAAGACAACGTGATGAACTTGCGGAGGAATGAGGGGGTACTAAAGGAGACAGAGTGGCAGCAGTGATTTGAATACTGTACTCACATATGAAATTCTAAGAAAAGTTATATTAAATTGAAATTTTTTAATTACATATTTTTTTAAATAAGCCAAATTTCAAAACAGGAGTTAAAGAAAATCATTGTCTAAACAACTTGTTTCTTTTCTCAAAACTGTGTCCTTTTGTGAGTTAGAATAATTGCAGTCCATAATGGTAACTAAGAAACTATAAACTTATAAAACCTAAGTTAGGAGCCAAGGGAAACACTGAGTGGAAGGACAAAGGTAGACGATCAAAAAAGGACCTTAACGAGAAAAGAAAAGACCCTAAACTCAGAAAAGCCCTGAGAGAAAAATGCAAAAGGGACAGCTGTTTTAATTTGTGTCATTATAGTTTCCTTTTTGTCTCAAACCCTGAACCAAATAAAACAATAGTAGAATCAAAATATTTGGAAACCCACTGCCTGCTTAAGCGCAGTCTCCAGTCCTTTCTTACAGCATCACTCCGATGTGTGATCATGCTCATGGCTCTTAGACGACGATTGAAATAGCCATATAAATCACTTCTGTTGCCTATATGAATTATGTTTTAAAATATATAAAAGCAATATGGGCTCACAGTCCCAGAAATTACTAAAAAGTATAAAAATACATATATCAATATCATGTATATAGTTAAGTATGAAACATATCAACACTTACTCTAGAAATGTCTTTGGAAGCAGGAAGTAGATTGGATCTGAGATTGGCATAAAATAATGAATCCCAAGTGACAATAAAGTAAGCCTCGTGAAATTCAAGTGCTAAGGAACAGGTCCTTAGGCTCTAATCTCTATGCGTTTCTGTTTGTAACATGAAGTTAAAAACATACAAAGTAGTTATGAAATTATCGACGTGAATTCTAAATTCTAAATCTTACCCAAGCCAGGAGAGCAACTTCAGAGGACTGTGTGGAGAAATGACTCTGCTGGAGAGACAGATGAAACAGGCCAGGGCAGGTTCCAGCTGAGGTGTTTGCCATGAGGTTCTAGCATACATTTTTACTACCCTTATGTAGTTTCAATGCTGCAAAGTCTTTTAGGTGTGAGGGATTTGAACAAGGATGGAGGCCTCTGCTTATAATCCCAGAATTTGAGATGCTAAAGTTGACGTATTCCTATGAGTTCAAAGCCAACTTTGGCTCCATAGTAACTCCTAGGTCAGTACACTCTGATCTAAAATATTATACTGTCTCAAAATCAAGCAGGGAAAGGCAAAGGAAGAAAAACGAAGACTTCTATTTTAATGACAAATATGCTTTTTATGGCAACTCTTTAAGAACCTAGAGAACATTGTGTTAAGTAAAAATTTCATCACAGAGAACTGGTTCCTCACAATGCTGCAATTCACAACAGGTGTCAAAAGCAGTCAAGCTCATAAAAGAGACAGAAAATGACCAGAGCTAGGAATTTGGAGGAAGAGATTAGAGAATTGTCCAATGGGTATAAATATCAAGTTTTGTTAAGCAGGACTAAGTTCTAGAAACCTGTGTAATACAATGTCCACACAGAGTACCTAGAGGTAGCAAATGGCTTTGTGTGCTTTAAATTATGTCAAGAGCATAGATCTCATCTTAAGTGTTCTTCCCTTAAAACCCACAGAATATTTTTGTAGGTTATATGTCATAATGTATATACATTAAATATGTGAAATTTTTGGTATATAATTTATACTTTGGTAAAATTTAACAAAGAAATGAGATTCTCAGTCATTTCTGGAAAGTATGTTTTCAATAAGGAATGATTTAGAGGCAGAAACAATGTCTGGTTAATTAGATGTTTGATACTGACCAGCCAACTAAGTGATGATGTTGGGGAGCAAAGAATTATTCTGGCTCATGGTTGCAGAGCTGTCCATCTACTGCAGGCTCAAATGGCTTGAGGTAAAAGGTGAAAAAAGGCAGAAAGGCATGGTGTGTGACTAAAGTCATCCATTGCCTGCTGGAGAACAAGGAGAACAGGTAAGAGGCTAGGGGTGAGGTGCATACATTAGGGCATGCACTCCAGTCCCTCTGCACCCAACTACACCCCTCTTCTTACATCCTTCCACCTTCTAATGAGCCATAAAATTTCAGATCTATAAATTGATAAGTAGCCTGATTTAGAAAGAATCCTCCTGATTCTGTCACTTCTCAAAAACACCACTGGCCATAAGGGCCTCTCAGGGGGAAGCCTCACATGACCATAACTCTGTCAAAAGCTGAGATGCTGGTTTTAAGGAAATCGCCTAGCCAAAGCTCCCTGCGCACACTTGCTGTGGGTCAAATCACAACCTGAGGGGTCCTGCTGCTTGAATTAGCCTGCAATGTTTTAAATGTTAGGAGTAAAAGCATATGAAAAATTTACTTTACGGTACGTGAAATCTGCTTGAAATTAGATATTTTTCCCCTTAAGTTTTGATTGACACCCACTGCTTCCCATTAGTCTCTGTGGCTATCATCATGAAATGACCTGGAGCAGCTGAGTAGCTGCGATAGAAACACTAGGGTCAGCAAAGCCTGAATTCTTTGCTGTCTGGAGAAATGGTGTTTGATTTCTATTCTAGTTGGCCAAAAATTTTCCAGCAGGTGACCATTACTGAAGGATTAGACGTTGGAGATGATTGTTTCTGTGTGTGTGTGTGTGTTTGTGTGTGTGTGTACATGCATGTATATACCTACATGTGTACACACGTACACGTGTGAGTATGTATGCATATCAAAGCTGGAGAAAAAAAACACCAGTGGCAATGATGGATCATTCTTCAGCCTCAACTACCTTTTCTGTCCATGTTTTAAGTCAGGATCTCCCCTTATTTTTAAATACCCAAGTAGAGTAGGCCAGCTAGCCAGTGAGCCCAACGATTCTCCTTTAACAGCTTTTCTTACACTAGGATTACATGTGCACAATATACTGCCTGGCTATTTATGTGGGTTCTGGAAATCAAACCCAGGTCTTTGTTCTTGCAATGTAAGTACTTTGTCAACTGAACTGTCTCTGCGGTCCTACAATGGGGGTTGCTTCTTTTCATCCTTACACCCAGGTGAGGAAACTGAACCTCAAAGGGACCTCCCATTGGTGTTAAGTGCCATCCCTGAGGTGAAGTTGTAATATCTAGCATCAACCTTCACACATAACCCTTTGAAGCCCACATGGAAATCTGTTGGTAAGAATTACTGTTTCTTTTCAGCTTTTTCCAGCCCCCAGCACATCCCAGTGTGAGGCAGAAGCCCTGCATCCTAGCATTCAGCACTTGAGTCCCTTGCCCCAAATGGAAGTTATGTCTCTGAATGGCAAGAAGCCTGGTGATAAACTGAAGACTGGGAATCAAGCCACAGAAGGAAAAGCTGTGACTGAGGAGTTTCACTGCATTTGCTGGATCACTCGAATGACTTACTTTGGGAAAAGTAAAGTAAGGTTCTTCCAGCAAACAACAGAAAATTGAAAAACAGATCAATGGGAGCAGCTCTGGTTCATTTCCAGATACTTTATCGGATGCAGTTACTAGACACTAACGATGCCTTTACAGCTTAGAGTTGGGCCTCCACATCCTACTCAGGGTATATATACTTAAGAGTATGTTTCCCACTGAGCATGTGGCTGCTGGCTCTTAAATGGAAAGGAGGTCTTTGCTTCTATTCAAACCTCTGCAGCTTTGAGGTTTGCATAATTTTTTAGGCAAAATGTATCTCTCCCCTTCACTTTGGCTATTAGTTCTGCTAGTAGAACAAAGGATCAGAGATTTATGCCAATTAGAGGGGGATTTGCAAAGGGAGTCAGCAAGACAGTAGAGTCTAGCCAATTTGCTGAAGGCATTTGTAGCCTTCCCTACTTGTAGCCTCTTTTTGACAGTCTAGACACATTCTTACCCTTCCTGTTCGCTCAGACTGTGTGACCCACCTGCAGTGACATCTCTGTACAGCCATGAAGCTTTTTGTAACTATTCTTCTGTCTTTCGCCACCTGTTTGATGACATCCAATGGCAAGCATGATTTGCCTACATCTCGCCTTTTAATTAATCCCTAATTCTTTCATGTTTTCACCATACCCTTTTCACACATACTGTGACATAAAGTTCCAGGACTGGTCTTCTTTGACTTAGGAAACGGTGAGCACAGAGGACCACTCATCAGTGCTTACTAAATCATTAGAATCCTGACACTTTTCTTCAAATCCTAGTGCTTCCTTATTGGACAAGCCTTAGAGATTTCTTGTCCCTTCCTCCATTTGAGTTCATAGTCTTTTGCTCTTATGTTGTCCCTTTTAGACATTGCTCTGAGCTTTGGCATCCTCATCTGTTCAAGGATGATAATCCTGTCTATACTGCAGGGGTACTGGGAAGGTCCAATGGAATAACGTTTGAGAAAACACCTAATGGTGACATATGACCTAGAGAAGGCAAAAGATGTATGCAAATGAGCTGCAAATCTTTGCTGGATTCTTGGGGATTAGGTTGAAATCTCCTTAGGTGCTTTCTCTGCCTGCTCCTATAAGGAACTGCATTTTATTCAGGGGAAATTCTACTATTCTTGCCTTAGATCTCTCTCTCTCTCTCTCTCTCTCTCTCC
>NW_021604568.1:8367833-8395401 GCF_004785775.1 Grammomys surdaster | reverse complement strand
CTTCCCCCCCTTCTCTTTTTCCTGAGAGGCTGCATAGTCCTCTGCAGTTCCTGCAAAAGATCAGTTAAATCATAGCCACTTGGTTCCAAATTGTTATATTAGTAAAGAAAATCAAATGCAGTATTGAGGATTTGGGAAAGAAGATTTTGCACCCAATTCCTTATCTGACCAAAAAGAAAAAGAACTCTCCTTAAAGTGTTATTTTGGAGGGCAAACAACCTTTCCTAGAAGAAGCACACCATAAGGTCTCAAATGCTCTAACATCCGCTGGCACCTTGTCACCCCAAGAGCCTCTGCCTGAGACCACAATAAGCACCCTGGCATGTCAATCACCCAGTGTATTCTCAGCCTTAAATAATAAGAATGGTCACATTTCATTGTGAATTAGGCTAGAATAGATGGCTGCTGTCAAGATTTCCAGGGAGACATTGAAATAATAACATTTGAAATGACAATATAAGAAAGAGCAATAAAGGCAAGCAAACCACAGGCCTCCAAGCTCCAGACTTTCTTGTCTCTCCCATGCAGACTTCCCAGCAGATCACAGTGTGCAACTGGACAGATCTCATAGGAGCAAATCAGAGGCCATTCTCCAGAGGGTTCTCTTTCACCAGCTGCCCCACTGAGCCCTCATGCTAGTTTGTTTTCATACACACCACTCTGCAAAGAGCATAGATACACCTAGCTTGATCCCAACCCAACTACCAAGCACATTACTCTCAAGCAATAACTAGACCCTAATATTTGGATGACAGAATTCCTGGGATTGTACAATTGATTAAAAAAAAACAAAAAACTAAAAACAAAAACACTCCCAGTGCTATGGCTGATACCAGTTATAGAGATCACAATATAGTTCTGATTCTTGTGACTCAGGATTATTTGCTAACTCATTCATTAAATAGTTCATTCACCCAATAAGAAATAATGGTGAAAGTCTGTGTTAGTACCTGATAGATAGTATTAACACATAAGAGATATGATGTAGAAGCATCTTGTCTCACAGGAATATAACTTCATTTATGCCCCTCTGTACATGCATGTACATGTGCATGCATATGCATGTGTGCTGGTGTACCCATGTATACGTGTATGAGTGTGCATACGTGCGTGTGTGTCAAATTCCACATGTCCTTATGCTCACCTCCTGGCTTAAAAGCCAGGGTCCCCTGATGACTGTAGGGGGAGCTAAGGTGTGAGGAGTAAGGAGAAAAAGAAGAAAATGGAGTGAAGGAGCTAGAGAGAGCAGAGATATAGGAGGAGGAAGAGCCACACAGGTATGGAGAGCAGTCACAGATAACAATTTATATATAGGTCAGCTAAATGGGCACACCTCTAATTGTATAGGCATATTGTTATTGAGCATTACCAAATATATAAAACCTTTGATTAATATTTAAGCATTAAAGTCTCATTTTCCTACCAGGCCTGCATGGATGACTGGATGGTCTGGGCAATACCCAGCCTTGTGGAGACAGTGTGGAAAATTGGCAGAGCCATCTCCCACACTGGCATCTCATGGGTGGCAGGGCTGGTGTTTCTGGCTGGCTGTTTCTAGCTGCAGCACGCATGTGGCATGTGGCTTAGATAGTGGGCTTGACTAGTGGCCGTTTTAAATAATTGCTTCAACATACACCTGCATTTACTCTCAGCATTTTGCCCTGGGATCTCCTTAAAGGGAAACCATTCAACTCCTTTCTTATCTTCTAAAATCCAACAGAATCTGACAATATACTAGACCCCTGAAGTGTTTTTAAAGGAATGAGTTATTAAACATATACATTCTCTAAATCAAGATCCAAAGTCAATAGTGCCACACTACAGCCCTTTTCTCCTTAAGTGCCTACATTGAAATAAGAGGGATCAAACGTCTTCTTTCTGTGTTTCATTAGTAAGGTTCAACGGCAAGAGGAAGAATCTTTGTTCCCAAAGCTACCTCTTATTCTCAGAATTCCAAAGGAATATATAGTTTTAGAGTTCTATTTCATTCTGTGAAATTAAAACATTATGTGGCTTTAGGAAACGAATTGGGTATAAACTCTTTTCAAATCCGAAAATGAAATAGAAAGAGCCTCCTGGTAACCCTTCCAGGACTCCTCGTCTGCTCTGAACATCCTCAAATGCTACATTATTCTCCCAAAGGAGAAATCCCTATGTAATAAAAAATTAAATCAGCAGTGGTTCTTTTCCTCAAGGTCTGCTGGGAAACAAAGAGCAACAGACTGCATCGTTTTGGGGGTACCTGGAAATCCCCAACCAACAACTCACAAAGTGGTAGCCCATCCCTGAAACTCTGCTTTTGTTTGATAAACTATGGCTTCTAAAAGGAGCATCATCTTTATCTAAAACCCATATTTAAATATATTAGATTTAGAAAGCTTATAGAACACTAGGATTCCGTATGGCCTTTTAAATAAACTAAGAGATGTTTATCTACACTATCTCTCAAGCTTACCCACCCATCTCTCTTCCACTTAAATTTTACCCCTTAAATTATCCCCCTTTCTCACTTCATACTAGTGGTCTACTATTGCCTTCCTCCTTCCACTCTTCCCCTTTCTCCCCTCCTCCCCTCTTCCAATGATGTGTTTCTAGTTTTCTAACTTCTATTGGTACTCAAAGTTGCACCCATAAATCTAAAACTTCAACGATAAACCACATGCAATACGAAGCATGTGTTGTTTGCCTTCTGAGTATAGGTTACCACACTCAGCATATTTTTACACTCCTGTGCATTTACTTCCTTCATTTCTGTTAGAGGTCTTAGAGAAATCAAGCTGGTACTGATCTAAAAGCCTCTTTCCTGATGGTATAAATTCAAAACGTCAGAAACTGTAATGTAGGCTTCGAAAGGGGAAAAGTCTTACCAATATATGAGCCTTGCACATTACAATAATCAATGGCCTGTCAAGCTATGCTCATTTGTTCAATAGTGGCACAGATGTCTTAGCTGCAACCAACAGCTCTCTACTTAGATTTAAGGACTACAAAATAGAAGTGAACTTATGCCTACTTCTGTAAACCTAATGGAGAATTCTTGACAGGAGAGTTCATAGGCAAACTTCAGAGGAGAACTACTGAGTTTGCTAAGTTGATATAATATTCAACTTCCTCCTAAATACTTATTGTATACACAAAGATTACCCTTCTGGTTTGAAGTGTAGGGGTTAATACAGTGAACATAACTGGTCAAAGAGAATAAGAAACTGTGAAATGCTCATCCCCAAATGAGATAATATACCAAACAAACACACCCAGTTCTCAGGGAACATCATTGAAGATGGGGGTAGAAATATTTTAAGAGCCCACAGACTTGGAAGACTAGTGAAAATTAGTGTCTTCTAAATATGACTGGGCTACTGTACTCATGAACTCTAAACAGCTATGATAGCCTACACAACACCTACATAAGATCAACCCAGTTGACATTCCAGCATGCATAGAGGAGGAACCCACAGGATCTGGTTGTTTGAATAGGAATGTCTCCCATAGACTACCATGTTTCAACGCTTGGCCCATTAGGAATGGCCTTGTTATTATAGGTTTGGCCTTGTAGGAGGAAGTATGCCACTGTGGAGATGGGCTTTGAGATTTCCCATGCTCAAGCTCTACCAAGTGTGATACATAGTCTCTTTTAGATGTCTGCAGATCAAGATGTAGAACTCTCAGCTACCTCTCTATCACCATGTCTGCCTGTGTGCCACCATGCTTCTTACCATGAAGAAAATGGTCTAAACCTCTGAACTGTAGCCAGCTGCAATGAAATATTTTCCTTTATAAGAGTTGCCATGGTCATGGTGTCTCTTTCCATCAATAAAGCCCAAACAAAAAATACAGACCCACAATACAAGAGACTCTAAGGCAGTAGTTAAGCTGCTAGTGGGTAGAGAGTCCATTTTCTTCAGTTATATGGCTCCTGGTAGGTTGCCTATTCACCAGTGGACAGCCTTATCCCCATAGACATATAAGCTGCCCTAACTGGAATCTGTGAATTATGTTTTAAAAAGTTAAGAGAAATAGTAGAAAATATGAAGATGGCAGAAATGTATGAAGGGAGATCTTGTAAAAATTAGAGGAGAGGAACAAGGAATAAATACAATCAAAACACATGACATTCAAGCTTAAATTTCTCAAATAATAAGTAAAATTTTAAAAATTTAAAGCAAGAACTCCAAATTTGTGTAGTTTTATTTTAATGAATGCTTCCAAAACCACCTTAATTCCATGAGACAACTATGTTTTCAATCCCCATCTCTCATATAAAAGACTCATGCTGCATATCTGAAGCAAGACCAAAGAGGACCAGAAGCTCTGTTGAGCTCCTCTGCATCCTCATGGAAGAGAAAGAAGGCAGAACACAATTTGATCCCTTTGTAAGTGTTTGGGCTCTGAGTTCAATCTCCATTCATAATCATGTAACAAGCTCAATTCCATATGAAGGGGAAAATATTACCATTTAAGATTAGATGTATACATTTAAACTGTTGCCTTAAACAGGCTAAAGAATACCAGGCCAAGGAGAAATTACTGGGCACTTGGTATTGTTCAAAGCTATGCCCAAGAGAAGCACACAATAAGTTAAAATATATCTCACAATGGAGCATGCAGAATACACCAAGCTATGTGCTAAAGAGAAGCAAAATAGGTAAGTCTCTCGACAAAATAAAAATAAAAGAAAACAAAGAATAGTTGAATTTGTGACCTTTAACCAAGATTCTAGGGCCATGCCAGACTTGAATTGAAAAAGTAACAGCATTTGGCCTATATATCATCAGAAAGTAGCTCATACAATCTCTTGAATGCAGATGTTCATGCCCTGAAGAACTTAAAACCAGAACCTAACTTTTATACTGTATCACACTAGAAAAAGTCTTATAAAGAAAGAAGCCTTCTTCTTCATGCCTAATGACTAAGTGAAGGACAGGGAATGTTTTGGGAAAGTCATCTCATGTCCTAAAATCTCCAAACAATAGTTTTGAGTTAAAAATGGATGTGTCCCCATTATTTTATTCACTTCCTGATTTTTTAAAAAAATGTGAATCTTTGACATAGTATTTTGGGCTTCAAGGCAGAGTCATTTATCCATCTTATTTACTCAAGTGGGGAAAATAGAAAGCATGCATTTCTTTCTGCATTGTCTATCAGGATATTCTCTGGCACACAGTAGGTACCATCAATGTTTTTGTTTGTTCTGCTTGGTTTGGTTTGGTTTGGTTTGGTTTGGTTTGGCTTGGCTTGGCTTGGCTTGGCTTGGTTTGGTTTGGTTTGGTTTGGTTTGGTTTGGTTTGTTTGGTTTGGTTTGGTTTGGTTTGGTTTGGTTTGGTTTGGTTTGGTTTGGTTTGGTTTAGTTTGGTTTGGTTTTTCCTGAACAAACTCTAGAGAACCTCTTAATCTACACCACATAATGCATGTCCCCAGAAAAGTTGTATTGTAACATGAGTCCAGCATAAAGATATTTGTCATGAATGTGGTCTCCCTCCTGTCTTGGTTGACATGTAGCAGTTCTGCACTGGGGTGAGCATCAGGTCTTTCAGTTCTGAGCAGAGTTCAGGCTAGGTACAAGTTGAACACTAAGCAGATTCATGTGTGAATGCTAAATCTCTCAAACACATCACAGACTTAACCTTCTTATGTTGTTGAGTTTGAGGTAAGGAGGATTCTTCCCTGTGTTTAAATTGTTAGAAATATCACTAGCCAATTAGGACACGAGTCCCTGTGATTCTGTCAGTGGCTCTGTAGGTTGATGGGTGCAAATTTAAACCTTTCCATTTCATAGATGAGGAAACTGTAGCTTTGAGAAGAAATGATTTCTTGTACTTCCCAGGGAAATGCTGAGTTTGTAAATGAAGGGAAACTGAGGCCTCTAGTCTCTTCTCTGTCACAGTAAGGAATACTCACGTCATGATGTGGGTCTCTACTCCAGCCTCCACCAACGCTCCATCCACAAAAAGAGGCAGCAATGTGAAACCATACTTGTTCCAGGAATGGCCCTCATCAAAACTCACCCTGAGGCAGAGACAAATACATGGAAAACATAGCTGAAAATAAAGTCACAATTTTTGACAACCATATTTTAAGTTATTAAAATTTCCTCTGGATCTTGCTATCTGACAATTTGGATAATCGATACTTAATCATCAATATCTCCCTATATCTTAGGATTTGATCAAAATTTTTCTTCCCAGAACAGGCAGAAATGGCATCAGACCTGCAGAAATATTTTAGCATGCTAGAATTGAGGAAACACACACACACAGACACACACACACACACACACACACACACACACAGAGAGAGAGAGAGAGAGAGAGAGAGAGAGAGAGAGAGAGAAGCAGGATGGCTCAATGGATAGAGTGTAACATTTCAAATACCAAGAGTGAAACTGGAGGTTCAATTTACAGCACAATCAACTCAGCCTTTTGAGTTTCTGACACAGATAAATTGAGTAGTGTGGGTATGCCTTGTAGAAAGGATGTGCATGTGTCTTTCAGATCAAACTTCAAAGAAAAAAGCAATTTCCTATTTGTGCAGAAGTGATGTTGGGACCATTCCACCTTTTCAATATCACTTTAATGGGTTTGTAGGAATGGTGTGTGTGTCTGAACTGCTCTAAAATGTTCTGTTCCATCTTTTGTCCAAGAGTAACATACAGGTCTGGTCCTTTGTGGATGCAGAGCATGCACTTATTTAAAGGATGCTTCTAGTGGAGTGGACTACAATGATTCAATGTGCCTGCTTCCTTCTCTTTCTTAACAATATCAAGTACCTGTCTACATTTTTATTTAAGTAGAGTACAGAGCCACAGGTGTTCTTGTCTTCTTAATCTCCTAGGATCATTTTTATCCTGTCCAGTTCCTAAATCTCTAGGTGCAAAATTTAAGATTTTGAACTCCACAAATATATGGGACTTTCCATATAGACCATGACATGTTTCAAGGCACAGGCCAAGAAGATTTTGTACTTTTCCACCACCTGGACCCTCTTACCCCCTCCCCTTGTAAAACATGCTATAAAAAAGCATTTCATGTTCAAAAAAAAAAAAGAAATTAAAAAAAAATAACCCCCCCCTAAAAAAAATAAAATATCTAAGCTAGAAAAAAAAAAGAATCTTAAGCTCTCAGGGGTTAGAGAATGTGCTTATTTTATTCTTTGAATAGCCCCTCACACTTCACATATGTATCTTTGTTACATGCTTTGTCCTTTGGATTCTACATCATTTCAGAAACTGTGTCTGACTCTTACTAAACTGTGAACTTTTTGAGGCCAAGGACTGTTCCATTCATCATCATAGACCTAATACTTATCTGGACTAAGGAAATGTTAAATGATAATGCATGAAAGGAAACAAAATATCAGAGGTCCTCTTTAATCCTCCCACTCAATTTTTCCAGTATGATTTTATTGACTTCCACATATTGGTTGTAGGAATCATCTATCCTATTAACAGCAAGCCATTCCATTCCCTTTTCTAGTCACTTTTGAATTTCTTGATTCTCCTGTTACTCCCTCTCTAGATTCCTATCTTATCATTCTTTCCAAGTATACAGATTCAAAATAGTATTGAGGACACCACCTTAACTCTTCTAGTGTAGCCAGTCGAACAACAGTATTTAGGTTTATGGCATATCTTGATCCACAGCCATAACAGAAAGTTTCCATAAGTTCCTAAGTTGTCAGCGTCTAGCATTTAAGTTTTAAGATCTCTGTTAATTCAGCCATTTTTTTATTTATAAATTAAATTGAAACCTAAGCTTATGTGCACCAAGAATGGAAGACCTGAATTTCTGTGATAAGAGCATGATACAACTTCCTTGCAATTGTGTTCCAGAATTTCTTACAATAATAAAGGTAGTTGTAGAGTTTCTCATGGCCAGTAACTAGTTAGCTGTGTTTGGTAGCTCCAGGGGTTAAGGAATATAAACAAAAACAAAAACAAAAAAGGTAGGTTTTATGGTTTCTCTTTTCAAACCTGTTTGTTGACATGACTCTAAGCAGATCTGTTACTGTTTCTGCAGAATAATGCCAAGATGAGTTCCAGGCCTCTTCCCTTGCTTCATTGAGAATTCATTCTCTGATAAAGATGAGTTAGCAACAGGTGTAAAGCCAACCTCAGTGAAGGCCACATATATCTAAAGATGAGAGGTGCCCATTTATACATTCACCAACCGGGCAAAGAGGCAGCTATTTTTACTATACAAAGAGAAGATGACACCATAAGGCTGAAGATGAGGTCACATCATATGATGTGGAAGCATCAAGACAGAAGCTTCAAGACAAAGCTAAGTGAAAATAGAGAGAAAAACTATCAAACCTGAAACCCTGCTCTATGGCATAATCTCCATGGAAGGGTCTGACTCACAGGCTAGAGGGAAGAATGTTGTCAGAAAATACCTAAGGACTAGTCCAGGAGGGACAGGAAGCCTATGCAAGTGGAGTCCAAAGATGACATAAACTTGTGAGATCAAGTGCACAGTGTCTAGAGGCAGAATGAAGATGGACTCCAGTGTCCTTTATTCATGATTGAGGTGATATTTGGAAGCCCACAATTGGGCCATGTGGATGCTTCCTGAGAAGAGTGATTGCTAACCTTTCACTGTTTTAGGCTGAGGCAGTTAAAAGGAACAAAACTCCTGAAAGAAACTCCAGAAAACACAGTAAAAATCTTAATGTCGTTTCTATGAGAACTTTGGGCCTGGATTGCCTATCCTTAATGACGGCTGGGACTTTGCAAATATTCAGAGATAACTGCATTGAATGTCATTCCCAGGGGATTCTCATTTTCCTCCCTACATCAATAGCTCATTAATGTCCATGACAAAGAAATTGGGAATCCTATATTAAGTCTATATGTGAAATTGAAATCAGTAAGACTGCCAATAGTCAAGGAGAAAGTAAAATTCTGAATGACCTCCAAATAATGGCAATACAGGAAAACAGATAGCGAATGATATAAACTCCCCTGATCAAATGGTGCTCACTTACTATTTGCCTCAGCTAGCTGTGTCCTCAGTCGTAAGAGTAGGGCAGTATTTCCAGAGAAGAGAGTGAAGGAAAGATGCAGCATCAATGCAATTTGTAGTTGATTTGAGGAGACAAACAGTATGCCAAAAAATTGATGCAATGACAAGTTAGAAATGAATCATGGTGATATAAAGTGGTCTGCTGGTGACTAAACATTCTATCCCAAAGAACTGGTATAAATGGAGATATAGGAATGCGTAGGGGAGGTATATCACAGAGCAAACACTTAATTGGGGATGGATCTGTTCTTTGGGTACAAAAATGGTCAGTGGTAATGTAAAGTGGAAAAAAAAAAGTAGAATCTGTAAATGAGGACAGATGATGTCATTCAACACTTTGTCTCCAGATGAAAGGAGAAAAGTATGATGTGGTCCAAACACTGAAAGAAAATTTTACTTTTACACAGTGAATAGATTGGACTCAAAGTGGTTGTAAGTCAATGAATGGCAAGAGCAGACATTGTTAATTACAAAAGGCCAAGTAAGACCAAATCTGGATAAAGGTTACTATGGAGAACAGACACAGTAAGAGAAATAAGTCATTAGGGCTTAATAATGAAATGTATACAGTCTGAATAAACATAATAAATTATGGAAGATACTTTTTTTCAATGATCTAAAGAGGAAAGCAGAGAGTATAGGAGACACAAAGATTTGGTATGCCATTTTCAGTTTTGGTCCCTGCCTAGATATCTTATAGCCTTCCATGTTTTGACATTGACATTATCAGGGAGACCTTTGGATAGATGGCTCTGGCTTTCTGATCAGAGGTGTGATTTACAAGATAGGGTTAACTTAAAAGTGGAAAGTACTGGAGAGATGGCTCATTACTTAAGACCACTGGCTGCTCTTCCATAATAAACGAGATTGTTTCCCAGCATCCAGAAGGAGGCTCACAACCAGCTGTGACTCCAGTTCCAAGGGATCTGCTCCCCTCTTCTTGCCTCCTTCAGCACTAGGCACATAAGCATGTATGCAGGGAAAATTAACAATGATATCATAGATTTTTAAAAAAGAAGGATGCGTAAGAGAAAAGAGCTGTATATCTGAAGAAAGGATAAGATTAATTAATGACATAATGAGTTCAGTCAAAAGCAACCACATTCCTTGTCAATCACAAGTTAAATTATTATCCAACAACAGTGATAGTACAAAACCCCAGTATAAAGCCTAGGACACACCCATAGGCTGCAAACATGGGGATGACAATAGTCTTTCTGCCATATCTTAAATACTGGGTTCAATTTCAAACAGAGCTTACTTTCTTTTATAAAAGACCTGCCAGACAGTGTGATTTAAGGTGGAAGACAAACTAGTCTAGAAACAGATTATATGAATTTTAGACAGCACAGTTAGGAAAAGAAAGAAAGAAAAAGAAAATAAATACAGACTCAGACTAAACGTGAATTAATTACCATTTCTTTACAACTTATTCTTTTCGCAAGGAGTATTCCACATATTTAAAAGAATATACTGGTTATTCACTATAAAAGCAAGATAATGTCCATGAATGAATTTAGACAGAATGTAGAATTTAGTTAGAATTTAGAGAGAATCCGTGAACCCATCAGTTTTTAAAGAGAGAATGAGAATAAGGAAATATAATTTTCCATTCCAGTGATGTTACTATTAAAAATAGTCTAATATTCAAAGAATGTAAACTGTCATATTTGTTGCTCTGCTCAACCACCCGTGTACCTCAGTCGCTCTTGTAGTACAAGAGGTATACAATAAGCAGTCAGGGAATATGAGTTGCATATTTACATATTCATGGAAACGTAGAATGGCTAGATAAAGAGATATCTGGATGTCCTTCCAATTACACAGTTCTAAAAGTCTGTGTACCTTGGTCACTGGGCAAAGTCCCTAAGTCAGTTCATTGCTGCTCAGTGTTAACATTTTCCCCCAAATAACTATAGTGATGGTAGAAGATAAGAACTCTATTTCTTGAGGACTTACTAAGTGGTTGTCACTGTCTTATTGTCCTATCTTATTGTTTCTCTTAAGGCATCAGAAAATTATCTGTTATACCAGATATTATGTTACATTATATAATCCCTGTATGATTCTTTAATAATCTATGTATATTTGATTATATAGTATTGACATGAGGGAAGAATAGAATTTTTGAAAAAAAATATAACCAATGTCTTTCAGAAGGTCTAGCACAAGAGTAGAGGCCAATGGTCACTGAAAATCAGTTCTCTTTCCCCTGGTAAAGCAAATTGGTTCCTTTTATTTTAATGCACATGCCGGAGGTGTACTGTACTGACCACCTGGAAGTTCCTCAGAACATGCAATGTTCTTTCTCAGAGACATGCACTGGCTAGAACTTTTGCTCTCATGGAAATATTTCTCTGAACAAAACAAAGCACTGGTGCTCATAACCATGGATGGATGAACAAAACCACACCAAAGTCTAGGTGATATTTCCCTTTCTGTTTCCAAGAACATCACATTAAAGGGAAACTGGAACGGCCTGTCAGGGCTCAGCAAATTATCACACCGCAACCCACCTCAACCCATCTGCCAGTTAAACACCCTATCTGTGGTGAGTTTTCACTGGAAAATTGCATTTAATAGGACTCCATGACCCATTTTCCTATAATATTTCCAAGACACAGTGGTAATACTAGATGGAGGGCTTACCTGAAACAGTAGTTAGGCTCTAATCTCTGTGCATCCAGAGTGACATGGTCACAGATGGACGGGTCGGTCTGAATACTGACACGTCTTCATGCCTATCTAGCTACATATCATTTCAATGTGTAGAAAACAGCAGGCTTTGTTAACCTAGGTAAAGTTTCCCCAGCTTTTCTTCTATGATTTCTATTTTCTCTGCAAAGCAATGAAGCTATTATTTAAGTCTAAGAACCACTTTACCACTGGGCGAGGCTGGGTAAGCTAATTCTTTTATCTTGTGCATATATATATATATATATATATATAATGTTAGTTTGAGGTCCATAAGAAAAAAATCAAAATGAACTGACTACTTAATCTTTCTTCATCTTAAAATACTTAAGAAAAAAACCTTGAGTTTGCAACTTAATTAGAACTAGTAAAGAAGGAACTGTATTTGAGTTTCAAAATCTTGGAAAAGCAAAAATTAGCCAGCCATTTTTTTTTAAGAAAACACTGAAGATAATGACATGGTCAAGCCTTTACAAAATATTCCCATAGTCTTAAAAAAAAAACCACCAAAAAAGAAAACAAAAAAACCCCAACAAAACAAAAACCAAACAAACACAACAATAACAACAACAAAACCCACAAACAAAAATTTCTGAATGAATTCTTATTTGTTGTAGTCCTTTCCCACAGACATTGAATAACTGACATTTATACACTTGAAAGTGCAAATTATTCCTTTTCTCCTGAGGACTGAATTGGTAGAGTGGTAACCAAACAGAAATCTTCATCTCTGACTAAGTTCATGGAACATCACTATCAATATCCTTTAAAAGCAGATAAAAGGCTAGGTTAAAAGTAACATTAAAAACTTTTAAGTTAGGATAGGAAAACAGCTATCATTTTACAAGAGGAATTCAATAACAATATAGTTATTTTATAATTTCTACACATTTTTTCATATATTTTACTTTAGAAAATGAAAAATCTGACACATGGTATGTGTACAGTGTGTTTGATGGTTGATTCACTTATATACTAGGTAGTGATGCCGTTGGGGTTGTCCGTATATCCACCCCTGTAGACTTCTACCGTTTATTTATGGTGAGTACATTCAATGTTCTCCATTCACTGCATAATGATACTGTTAGTGCTACTACATTTAACAAGACAATCTCAAATTTACATTGATAATTTTGAGTGATATGGTTGCTCCTGACTACAGATCCCTACATGGATTCTCAATAACTTTTATTACTTAGGCCATTTTTCTCCAATATCTCCAAGACAAGTTCTTCCTTTGAATATGAATCTTTGGAAGGAAATCTCTACAATTCAAATTGAATGGTTAAACACAAGAAAGGCTAAGGGGTTTTGTTTGTTTTTGTTATTTTTCTAATTTTTTTATTCTATTGCAAATAGATACTTTTCTCATACAATGTATCCTGCTTGGAGTTTGTCCTCCCTTTACATCTGCCAGTTCCTTCCCACTCCTCTCCATTCAGTTCCATATCTTTTCTGTTTCCCATTTTAAAAAACAACAGGCTTCTAAGAGATAACAGCTAAACAAGTTTTGTGAGTGTCAAAATTCTCTTTAATCTCTTGGCACCATGCTCTGCTTGCCTACTATATATGCTAACTTTCTTGTCCTTCATCAAAAAGAAACACCAATAAACTCTTCTTTCCCTCAATCCAAGGAAAGATCGCTGCAGGAAGTTCTCAAAAGCAAGGGGAAGCATACAGTCCTGATCCCATCATCAAAGAGAAAGAGAGAAGAGTCATAGTCAAGCACAGGGTACAGTTTCTACTTTCTTTTTCCAAGACAGAAAGGGAAGGAATTAGCTAAGCTATCTTTGTGTATAGAAACACATCTGGTGTTATTGACACGGTTCCTAAAACATAATAATTAAGCCAAGAAACAATGTCTTAATTGGTTAAGAATAAATGAGCTTCAAGATTCAAACTTTCTTCTTTGTCAGTGCAAGGACTGCTTGTTCGGTATAAGATGGCTCTTCCCTCCACAGATAGCAATGAGCTGTGAAACTTGGAGAGTTGCCCTACCAGCCCAACCTTAACACCTTGAAGTGACACTTAGTATCTTTTCAATTCTTCCCCCTTTTGCAACTCCCATCGTTTCCTGAGCATTCTGCACTTTTCCTGAATTGTTGCCTCAAGGCAGAGTTTTCACTTTCTCTAGCTTGCCCTCTCACCACTTCTGCTCATAACTCCTAGCTTCCTTCCTCCAAACATCGGTTTCATGTCACCTGCTACAAGAAGACCCCTGTCTAGTATTACACAGTTGGCATCGCTTTGGGGTCATCTAAATCCGTATATCAACTCTAATCTCTTAGCAGGTGGGAACCACATCACAGCCTCTGTATTCCTTATCATGCCTAAAACGTCAACAGTTAACATTCAATAACTCCAGTGGTCCCTCCAATTAACACCTGTGCACTAATACTTTGAAAAGGGTATTTAATGTACTTGTGTATTAAAATCATTATATTGGTGATTTTAAAAAGTACCCACACATTTAGGGTTGAATTGAATAATTCATTGGAGCAGTTGGGAACAGTGTATGGAATGTAACATTCCTTCAACAAATCCAGACTATTATTAAGCAGCGAATGGATGATAATTACATTGGAAATTTTCACAGGCTCACCCTTAGGCTAGTATAACAATTTTCTTGAAACTCCACATATCTCTAAAGATTGATTTATATAATCTTCTTGTAAAATAATATAGTAATGGATATAACTATTCTACCTTGTAGTAATAAAGCTATAAGAGACTGACAACATTTTAGCATGTTTCAACCTAAATGTGACAATTCCATACTGTTTAAATCACAAACTGAAAAAAGTCTTTATCGAAGTGGTTTAAGATTAGACTTGGCACCAAGGCATCAACCCTATTTCAGATACAGCCAGATGTTTTCCACTAAATTCCTACTCTAAAAGTGTTGGTCTTACTGATAATCAAAGCCCTGGTTAGTGCTAGGCTTCTGCCCATGGTGAATTCTACCTTTTGTACTTTGGCTAGCCTCACCTACAATAACTATTTAGCTGAATGTGAATCTTTCTCTTCAAGAGATTTTCATACAAGACACTCACCTACTCTTTATCAAAATCCTAAATCATCACTATATTTTCTCAACATATATTCTTACGTCACTCTTTGTCCTCATTAATGAGTTAGCATAAATTTTCTGAGCCCTATTACACTATCATTCATTCATGTATCTAATCATTCGTACGTTCATTCATTCATACGTACATACATACATATATTCATAACTGCTACAAAATCTTCCAACTCCATTTCTGCTTTAAATTTACTCTGATAATGGATTCCCAAGCCATAAGTAGGCTTAGTACTTTTTCGTCCATAACTGATTTGGTCTAATTAAAGATTTTGATTTTATTATCATCTATCTCCTTAGCATTCATGAAGACACATTCTCAAGGTTTTCTCAATTCTTGGCTATTTCTCTTTCATCTACTCTAAAGACTGGTTTCACCAAGGCTCTTCTTCCTGGTTTCCCCTCATTGTCCAGACTCTCTTACAGTATTAAGCCTACAAAATAGCTTTAACTACTCCCAAGTTCCTTACAGCTACAAATCTGGATTATCAGCCCAGTTACTCCCTTAACCATTAGATGCCTATACATGGCACTCAAATGTCATCTATGATGGGATAGCCATCATAAACTTTTTTTTAGAACTGAACTCAGGATCTGTTACATGAACCCAAATGTCTCTTCAGAGCAATTTCCATTTCTCATATTTTGAATTCCAGATCAAAGCTACCTGGGCTTGTGGTTCCTTCTCTTCTTCTCTGCATTACCTGACCTCCCATTCCTACTACCTGACCTCATTCATTGCATGTCCCCATCTGAATTATCTGGTGTCCTATTGCTATGAGGTAGATGATATAAGTATATATAAAAAAAAGAAAAGTAAGGAATAAAACTGGTGGGCTGGTGAGAAAATCGAAGAGAATGTAAAACCATTCAGAATAATTTGTCCCAACCTTCTACATCAAAGAGCTTATCGTTAATAGGGTAGGGAGTCATCCTTACCACAAATGCCTGACTGGCAGAGGTGTGTGTTTCATGGCCACCAGAGCACCACCCCAGTCTAGGAACCAGACATTGTACTCTTCATCAAAGATCTGGAACAATAACAACAATCATAGCAATGGTTTACATTGGCAGTCTTAACAGTTTGCAGTCTTTCACATGCATTGTTTCACTTATATTCTGAGCCTTCCAGTGATCCTATCAGATAGTCTGGCAAGTATTATCTGTATTTGATAGACGAGAAACTAGCCTTACAGAGAACAAATACTCTACTCATCTCACTCAAATGGCATTTCCAGGACATTTCCCACTAGGCATGTGAACCAATATACTATAAGACGATGTGATTATATGGTGCATGCTCAACTAGGTAACCATTTACCCCTCAAAAAACATCATGAATTCAAAGAAATTTTCCTATATTTACTTCTTTATAAATTGCTTCTGTGATCAGTGTTACTCTGCCTCTATGCTTTTTTTTTATGTTTATTTGTCTAGAACTCGAAAGAGAATTTCTCCAAACCCTAGAGAAATTGAATATTTAGGCCTTGTCACTACTTCCTAGATTCTTCTACAAGTTGGAAGATAACCTAAATTTGGTGCCTGTGAACAACTTTCATAAATATGCCTTAAAATATGGTTCTTCCAGTGTCTTAAGACAATTCATCACCTGAGCAATTCATCCATATCTTACTAATTTATCCATTCACTGGTCCACTGATTCAATGTTCCATATCTCCATCTTTTTATAGATGGTTGTTAAGTACCAACAAAACACAAGAGTTTCCAAGAAGATGTGTTCAGATCTAACTACATATACCAAGGCTTATGCTTTGTATGATGGTAGCTTGCAGCAGGGACAGTATTTATTTAACAAATAAATCCAACTTCAGAGTTCATAGAGGAAAGCAGACATTGGAAATTCTTGTGCTGGCTCATGTGGCCTAGATGCAGAGCTTAGGATAGTGACTTGGAAGAAGAGGACTAGAAGAGTGTAAACAGAAGTAAGCAGGTGGGAGTGGAGAGATGACTCAGTGGTTAAAAGCTCCTACTGTTCTTCAGAGGTCCTGAGTTCAATTCCCAGCAACCACATGGTGACTCACAACCATCTGTATTGTTATCAGATACCCTCTTCTGGTCTGTCTGAACACAGCAACAGTGTACTCACTAGATAGATAGATAGATAGATAGATAGATAGATAGATAGATAGATAGATAGATAGTTAGATAGATAGATAGATAGATAAGTTGGCATATGGGAAGGTGGAATAGGTAGGAATAACATGATGTCCTGCACATATGAATACTGCAAAGAAGTAAACTTCTCAGTCCTGGAGTTCTTTCTTTTTATTCTTTACATTTATCTTTTCATTTAAAACAATAATGCCTAACTAATGGCTAATCTTAACAGGCAATGAACTTAAGGCTGCAATTCACATATGACAGAAGTGCAATGTCTACAGTGCTAGTCAGAAGATGGCTCTATGACCAGCAATGTGATGGGGATGCAGGACTGAAGCCACAGAGGAGGAGAAAGTGGTCCTCACACTTTCTTCTTAATATTGTCATCCTGTCCACTGAAAAGTCTTTCTATGCCGGGCACTGATGTGAAAAGCAGAAGTTCTGGTAGTTTGAGAAAGAGGAGAAGCAAGTCCAGATGGTAATAGCACAGGAAAGAAATATAGCTGTGGCTACCTGACTAGGTGAGATATTTCCTTAGGTTATTAAACAATGATTATTCTTTATATTGGATGAGTTTGTTTTTCAAATCCTGTTCTCTTCTGGCCTTTCCAATATGTTATCTTATATTTTGAAGGTTGACACCTGTTTATATGCCTGTTCCCTAGTCACACTTGATTACAGCCTTTGGAGCAGGATCTGACACGATCTTCATTGTATATTATGTCGCACTTGAAATAGCTGTTGTATCTATTAACTGCTTGGCAATACTTTTATGGTGGTAGTGGCACTGTTGGCAGGGAGAGTGACAATGATACTGCTGGTAGTGATGCCAGCTTTAATTTGGTCATCCAAATTGGACCATGACCAGCAAGACACCTAATGGTGGATTCATCTACCTCAAGATACCTAGTACCTTTCCTTTCTTTTCCTCATCTAGAAATTTTATTTTTAAGACTTAGTAATATATCAGCTCTGATTATTACGTGTTTCCCAGTTTCCCCAATAGAACTAACTCTTCATTCTTCTTCTCATGATCATAAGACCACTAAAATAATAGAATCACCCTGAACTATATTTAGCTTTATGTGAAATTGTTTCCTTCATTTAAATGTGAACTCCTTAAAGGAAGGAATGTCAAATCTTAAGGCCTTTTGCTTGATATCTTGCTGACATTAAATATATCTGTGCTGACTAATATAGTAGTCACATGTGACTACCTACATTAAACTTAAGTAAAAATTTCCATTCACACAGCATATATTAAATACACAATGGCTGTGTAGGGCACTGCTATCATCACTCCAGGGTCTATTGTTTGTAACACTAAATTGATTTTTCTTGTAGATATATATGTATTAAGCTGTCTTATAGTTACTGATGGCTGAGCCTATATTGCTCTTAAATTATCACTGACTTCCATGGCTTCTCTGGCTTCAACATTCTAATCCTTTCACTTTAAAGATAAAGAAGCCGATCGAGGAAGTTGCTGAGAGCTGCTTGCCAAGATTCCTTGGCACACTAATGACAGAAGCAGCTTCATCAGTGTATTCTCAGGAACCAGAACATTTAGCATCCAGAAGTTGTTATATACGTATCCCTGAAGGGACTATATAACCAGCCAGCACAAGTCAAGGTTTTCTTCTTCCCGGCCCAGATCTCCTCCCACTCACTGTTAACCCTCCAAATTGCCAGGTAAATCCAGTAAACTGGATAGCTAGTCAAAGATTGTTCAACTACAAAGTCATAAGGAGTCCAAGAATCTGTAGGAAGGAGAGATGTTGGCAGACTTTACTATAACCATCCCCCTTCTTCCTGAATCTTCTACTCACCTGTCTCCACGTGTTGCCCCCATCAGAGGAGATGAACACACCAATATCCGTATAGGAGAGTTCTGAGCCAATATTGCCTGAAACAAAAAGATCTTTTGAAGTTATCAGGAAGTCTATGTTTTAAGTGTGCTCAGGGTTAGAGGAGGAGCATCAGAGTAAAGATTAGCTGAAGGATGCTTGCAGCTAATTCTTGAACACTTTTTCTAGAGGTCACCTAAAAATAAAACCCCAGCAGGAACAACAACAACTACAACAACAACAAAAACAACAACAAAACCTCTTTATGACAATCTTTAGACAGTAGAACTCAGGGACTAGATATTGAAGAACTTGAGAATTATCTGCTCTGACTACCCAGACTTTTTCAAACTGCTAATGAGTGGTGTGCAATGAAGCTGGCCAAGTGCCATGTCTGCTTCTACCTTTGGGGTAGCCAGACCCATTGCACACCGGACTGGACTGCAGGAAGGGCAGCTTAGCTTAGCTGGGATAGGTGAGTGCAGACAGGATCTTAGTCTATGTGAGTGTACTGGTAAACAACACGAACTGGGGCAATAGCTTCAGAGAACTGTTTCAGTTTATTAGAGGGAACAAAGGCCATTTAAACCTTTTGAGGGTGAGTAGGAGCTGTTGCAGTGAGTATACATCACTGGCCTGGGACAGGGTGCATAGAAGTGGGGGTGATGCCTCATTTTCATGAAGAGGAATTCCAGGCACAGGCACCGTTGGACATGACCTTATAAAGCCTGCAGCCAGGACAAACATCCTTTCCCCTTACAAGATAAAGAAAAAAAGTACCCTAAACATGTAAGAGTTTATCATATTGGTTGGTATTTTTTTTCATTAAACATAGTAGAAAAGGAATGTTAGCTCCCACACATCTGTAACCTAAATAAGAGCACAATAAAAATGCAATAATGAAAATGTTAATTGAGCTCCTGACATTTAATACTTCAAAATGAGAAATTAAAGCCAGGCTATAGAGCTTGTCAAGCACCCATCAGCATCAAGGAGCACACAGCTAGCCAACTTGTTTTGACACTCTGGCTTCCAAAAATAACCCAGATGCTTAGGGCTCAGGAAGTAGGTGTAAAAGGAGAGGGGAGAAGCACTGAGTGCCACTGCATAGATGCAAATCTGTTTGGAAGTTCATCTCTTTAGGCACGGGTATAAGAAAGAACAGCCAAGATGCATAAAGAAAAGAGGTGGAAAAGGTTCCACGGCTGGTACCAGGAGTACTGTGGTAAAAAGAATACAGTAGCCATATGTGCTGTCAAGAGAATAGAGTACAGTAATCCATTAGATATTTTAATAATGTCTACAGAGGAAAAACAGGAGGGAGGGAAAGAGGGAGGAATGGAGACAGGGAGATTAAGAGAGAGCTATGTATTTGCCATCCCTAGCATGGTCCCCCAGAATCTATTCTACTGCTTCTTAACTTCATTAGACATTGGTTCTGATATTTTCAACCTCTCTTTAAAAGCCTCTCCACATGGATTTGGCACTTCTGTGATGGTAAGAAGCCCACTTCATAATCTCTGTTTTCAGAAGTGTCTTCCATCATCTGAAGAGCATCCTGAGAAATGCATAGCTAATTATAGAGACCAGAAACTAGGTTCTGTATTGAATAAAAGACTAAATGTTTCCAGTATGATTTTATGCTTGGCTGTGTTCAGTGTTTAAGTGGCTCCATTGGCAATTATAGCAGCAAGAGCTTGGGTGATGTTGTCAGAGAAGGAAGATCTGGCTAAAGGGTGCATTACAAGCCAAGTGGAAGGAGGGTTAGGCAGAGTGGTTACTGAGCATATTGGAAGGTACCACAGCTATTGCTGTCTGAAGGGCATCTAGGAAGCAGGAAAGAGGGATGAGACAGAAAAACAGGGATCTTTCTTACCAACAACTTAGTTTATAAACAAACAAGATGGTACTGACATTTGAGGTAGCTTTACTAAACTCTCTTTCATCTGTTTCCTATCATGACAATCATTCTCTGCTCCTTCAATGATTGTGAAATAAAGAGAAAAAACACTGGAGCACTCTGGGTTAGAAATGCTTCCCTAGATGATGGGAAAAGGATCTATACAGACAGAGATGCCAAGGGCTCAGTAGAAAAACAACAACAGCAACAAAAAAACAATCCATATATAGCCAACTGTATGGAGAAATGGGGCAACATGAGGTGTGGGTACTCAGAATTTATAGGAAGCAGTACAGGGATGGGTTAGACATGGAGGTGGCACAGTTGGTGGCTTGTGGATGGTGTTTGATGGTTACAGAATTAGCCACTTTTCTGCAGAAAGAAGGATAGTGGGCTTGGCCATGATGTTGCCTCCCATTTGGCTTCTGTCTCAGATTGAGTAAATTGAGGAGAGCTGTCATTGTCTCATCTACCCCATTGCTTTATAATCAAGGCAAGGAACGTGCTTTTCAGACTGGACACTGCTGTGAGCTATGGAGCTGCAAGTTCTTCCCCAGTAGTAGGACTCAATGCTCAGGATATTGGGAATCCTGATGCTTCTGCTAAAAGTAACCATTAGACTCTCCAGATAGATCCTCAATGAGAGGTGGGAAGAAAACTCTGTGCACTCATTCATCCATAGCTTCCTTGAGACCAGTTCTCAAGACAATATGAGAAGAGAGAGTAAATAGGAAAGGTGAGAGACAGAGCCCTGAGCTCTTCAGGCAGAAGCAGGGGATAGGAGCATGAATGTAAGGTAGGTATTTAAAGAACACTCCTCTCCCTCTTGCACAGCAGTGAAAGCTAGGAAAGTGATGAAAGCTGGGCATCCAGAAGCATAAGTCAGCAGGTTAGCTCAAGATCTTGTTATCTGTGTCTTAGTTCTCCATCTGCTCCCTGGCTGGCAAGAGGCCTTCAAAGTTTATGGGTAAGGGAAAGAAATTAGTAAATTTGGATATATAGGACGAAATATTCAAAAATAAATATTTAATGCCTGAATGATGAATGCTAACTCATTAACGACATGACATTAGACTAATTTATGAGTGTATGTGGTCAGTATTATATCACGTACTCTGAGAACGTTGTCCATTCTTACGGATGTGGTCTTCTCTCCATTCATAAGGAAGATAACAATTTCTGTCTTACAAATGGGAATATGAAGCTTAGCACTACACCAAGCTCACCATTCTAGTAAGTGTCAGAGCCATGCTTAGAGGACAGGATGACAGGGCTCCCTAATTTCATTGCATGTAAAATGTAAGCGTATATTATGGGTCCCATTGAAGGAGAAAAACAAACTACCTTCTTCTCATGCAAAAACAGCTTTAACTTCAAGAACACAGGGTGATAGTAGATATCTAATGCAGAATAGCCAACAGATCCTGAACATTTGAAACCATTTGAAATTCATTCCTTCATTTAATGCTAAATTTAGCTATGATAGTTTTATTATCCCCTCTTTGCCAACTAAAACACAAAAGTTCAGAGTGGTTGAGTTGAGTAATGCCTGGTTGTCAACAGACGCATTCAAATGTCTACTTTTATCAGTGACCACTATTGACAAGTTTAACTTCTATTCCAGGCTTGGGTCTCCTGTAGACTTTGATGAGGCAGATAGACTAACAGCCCCTGACCCTGAAGAACTAACTCATGGACTTCAGGTGTAGGTATCACTCTCTGAGCAAGAGACTGCACTCATCTTACTCTCTGGTGCTTCTGAGAATAGTGATGTAAGCCATGCTGGATCCTGTCCACACTGAGTGTAAGTGAAGCCTGTGAGGACAGCAGGCTGTACTAGCCTCCGAGTTTATTAACATGCTTGGTGACTTTTAGTGATTGAAAGTTGATTGGATTGGAGCTTTGGAGATGGAATCCATGTCTACAAGAACAGGGGATCCAGAAATAAGAGTGTTGGATGCTGGAAGTGGACTGTATACCCTCAAAAAGTCACTGTGAATTCATGTACTTTCTTTGGAGGAGGGGTGTGCTCCCTGACACCAGAGATGTAAATGCTAAGATTAGAAACCTGTCTGACTTTATGCCAACAATGTATTCCTAAAAAGGTGTATGCAAATCAGATGCATGCCAATCCAGGCACATTCCACAGAGACTTCCATTTCATCTGAGAACTGTTGTATCTTCACTTTTGATTGATGATCAGTGGACAGTGGCTCCAATGTTGCAACCTGAAGTTTTTCTGCCCTCTTCCCCAGGCTCTCTGCCAAGTGCTTAATCATGTGTAAACAAACTTTTACATGTGCCAGAGACCTCCTGATTAAAAACAGCTCTAGGGTGAAACCTTCTGTAAAGTATCTTCTGTGTAAAGAGAAAACTGCCCTACCTGATATTTGGAGAGCTGGGAAGTTTGTACTGCATGTTTTCTCAAATTGAGAATTCCCTGTTACAATCTCTCTGGTCAGTCAGTTGACTTTGACAGGAATTCTGACCTTTCACTAGATGCAGAGAACCCCTCTGGGACCTTGGGGCAGGATGAATTAACCTAGAAGCTAAGACTGTCCAAAGCACTTTGTATCTCAGTTTCTTAAGATGGGCTTTGAGGACTGAACAATCTTGCTCATTTTCTGAGGTGTTTCCTTGTAGTACTCAAATAAATCCATGACCTACAAGTATGCCACAAACCTTATTCCAGAAGCTGTTGGTGAAAAAGAAGTCCAGAGAATATTTCTTACCTGTGGCAACCACAAGTCCAGGGGCTGTGTCCTTGCTGGAGATTCTTCCAGAGGAATATGGGTTTTCAGAAAGCTGTAGATGCAGGTGTAGGGAACAGAAGGGCTAAAGGGAAGAAGAAAATATTTAAATTCCAAGAAACTCAAGCCATACCCTTTCCTACAGGATAAGAGGTGAAGCTTGCAGATGGGCATCACCTAGGGACAGAAGCAGTGAGGAAGCTGAACTCCAGTCCCATCTGCCTGATGGATCCAGTACTTTACATTAGAAGTTGCCCCAAGTATCCTTCCTCCCTTTTTCCTCACCCAGTATCAAATGCCTTCTTTCCTCTTCTGCAGTCAATCCAACCTTCAAGGACTAGTTCATGGTTAGCTTTAGGAAGCCTAGTAGCCCTTACCTTCACAGAGGATGACAAGCGTCTTCTAGATGCAATAGGTACCATCAAACCCTGCTTAGTAGGGATCACCAGGGGAGTGAAACTGGAAAGCTACATGACCTATAGTCCATGTTCTCAATAAGTTTCTTGTTCCATAATCTGTGTCTGTGTTTATGTATTTTGAGCCTGCTTATAATTTTACTTAAAAGATTTCAAGCCATTATCCAAAATTCACTGAACACGGGACTCTTTTCCATTTACTTTCCTATACCCATTATAGAAAAGGGATTTGGTGATATATACAGAGAAATCTATAAAATAAAAATAATTATGATGAAGACAAATTGAGAGAAAGAGAAAATTAGACAAATAGAGTAAGATAAAGTAACATCAAAGTTTAACATAAAAAAAAGAATAAATTAACCAGTGATTCCATGAGCTTCCCCCAATGAGTAGGCAGCTATTTGTGTGGCATTCCTAGTGTTTAAACTAAATAAAGTGTAAAATTGGACTAAAACTTACAAAATGGTAGTGACCCTGTCTGACATACACATGATTATATCTCTAGATTTTCACATAATATCTAGAAGTCACTTGGCTCATAAATCTCTTTGAATACACGGACAAAGACAACGTTGTCTTAGGATTAAACTCAGCCACATATCTGAGATGTTAGAATGGGTATCTGCTGCAAGCATTCACTAACAGGCACCTGACGGTTGTATTATTGTTAATTATCTTAATGTCGAGGCACCTTGAAGCAGAAATGTCATCTTACACATCATGACCCCACACTCTCTGCCTCAACACTCTCATAGCAATGACCTTTAAAGGCTAATAGGTTAACTGACAATTTAGTGTAGGCAATCCTGCCGGACCCTGCTGGGTTTCCTTGCTTATTCTGACATCTATTTAGCACTGAGCAATCTATCAGTTAACATATGAGTTAGCCCTACTGAGCCCTGTCTACTACTTTTATTCACAAGTACAGGCTCATTGTCCACTTCTTTATTTTACTGACAGCTGTAGGACATTGTCCCTTATAAATGAAAACCTATATAATCGGGCTTTCATTCAATCTATGTAGTGGTCTGAGCTTGCAGCCCTGCGCTCCTCATATTGCTCAGCACCAGACAAATTCCAAATGAAGGAAGAGAGCCCTTGATACACCATCCTCAGAGGCGCTACCTGCCCTGAGAACTCTACATGGAGCTAGATAACTTACCAGTAAACAGTGCACTGGGCTTCCTCTCAGGTCCACGTCTGGAGCTTGCAGTAGACGCCAGTCCCTGCCTTTGTTATAGGTGATGTATGTCTTCACCTGCTCATCCACTTTCTTGTTTGCCAGGAATATTCCCTTGATACCTGCTACCTAGGAAAAAGGTGAGAGATGGAGAGCCATGTTGGGCCAAGATGGTAGCCTTGGAGACAACCTGAAAGAATCACTGGCATCTGACATAGGGTGTAGAAGGCAAGAAAAGGTGTAACGAATGTCATATTTCCCAAGGTTCACCTTTGTATTCTATACCAAATCCCTACATGCCCCCTCTCATTTTACACATCAGGTTTTCCCCATTTTGCCTGTCTTTGTTCTTTGTTCCATAGAATATTATCTTAAGTTAGCTATTAACAGTTCCTGTTATAATGACCAAAGGCTTTACCCCTTCCAGAGACAGTTGGGTTAGCACAAGGAATTCTAGTAGAAAGATTTTGAAGTTACCAAGGAAAAACCCTTTATCACATCCCACAAATATTCTTACAAATAAGGTAAACATTACGCAGCAGGTGTTCCAATATAGAGAGCTGATATCAGTGCATGCCTCTACCTTACTGTACAATTTTATATAATTTACATATCATCTTTAGGTGACTTTAAAATCAGTGTTTTCTCTCTTTTTCCCTAGTTGGTTGACAAAGATCCTGTGAAATAAAGCACAGTGCTCTTGCCAGAGTTCTTAATGTATTGGGATTTTCATGTTCTTGATATTTTGAAGGAATAAAGAACAGCACTGCAAAACAAGTAGCTGGAGTTGATTTATCAATTAAATGCACCCTAGGCTAAGTGCAAATTCCACTTGAACTTTTACTCTACATCCTGGAAAGGAGAACAGATTCTTAGGATGACAATCTCCTGTAACAGAAAGTGATTTGTATAATTGCCAGCATATGCCGAGGCCAAAACACAAAAAAAATTTTGTGTGTACCTGTGTGTGTGATAAATAAAATAGTGTGTGTATGTGTGTGTGTGTGTGTATGTTTGTATTAAAAACAAGGTAGAGTACATGGGCATTTGTATGTGTGCTTGTGTGCTACATGTATGCACCCAAGTAGAAATTGGACACATATCCACAAGCACACACACACCCACACACCCACAAGCATACACCCACCCACATACTCACACAGTTGAATAGCAGGTTTGCTGGATGTGTTTGATTGTCAACTGGACTGGATTTAGAGTCTTTATAAAAAGATATCTCTGAGTATACATTTAAGTGTGTTTCCAAAAAGATTTAAAGGAGGAGGGAAGTTCTATCATGAACGCAGGGTGGTATGATTCCATGGACTGAAGACTAACACAGAATAAAAAGGAGAAGGCTATCTCATCATTATTCATCTATCTTTGCTTCCAGACTGTGGACACAACATGAGTAACCATCTCAGCCTTCTGCTGTGATGGCTTTCCCATCATGAAGCACTGTCTTTCAAGTTGTATGCCAATATAAATAAGCCTCCTTCCTCAATTTCCATTTGCCGGGTGTTTGTTACAGCAACAAGAAAAGTAACTAACACACTGGACAATACTGAGATGTGTCAAAGTTCTAAGTTTCCTTCTCCTACATTCTTCAAGAATCCTAGTTCATTGAAATTCACCATACCTCTGAAGGAACACCAGTGGGAGGAAAGGAGAAATTTCACTAAAGGAGGATTTTTTTTTTCTTCTCTTCTCCTAAATGACATCCTTTAGTTGATGAACTAAAAGGTTTTTATAGTTCATTTTTGTAGTAACCTGACTGGCCTTGGAAGAGAATGCCAACCCAAATTAGACAAACAAAAATACCTCAAACAAAGGGACAGAGAAATGTCAGGAAGAGAATAGAACTATCAGGAAGGGACAGCACCAAAGGAATTTGGCAATGAGCTAGTGATAGATAGAAGGGATGATTAGACTGGTACCTTGAACTGAAGGTAGATACAGAGAAGCTGTGTAAAGATGATGCACTCAGTGTGCAAGAGCCATGGGTCCCTAGCTGTACCCATCCTTTCTCATCAGCTTCCAGTCAGTATATTTCGGAAGACTCAGGTCTTACACACTCCCAAGTAGCCTGGGGTTTTTTTTAAGGTTAATTTCATTTATTTATTTGTACACGTGTGAGAGATTATGTGTGGAATGTGTACATAATCCAGAAAAGGGCACCAGATCACTTAAAGCCAGAACTGTAGGCATTTTCTTAGTGCCTGTCTTGTTAAGTGATATTGGGATTTGAACCATCATTGCTAAGACTGCAAACATTTCTCCAGCCCCCAACATTATTCTTTAAAATTCATTGCAAAGCCAGGCAGTGGTGGCACATGCCTTTAGTCCCAGTACTTAGGGAGAGAGAGGCAGTTGGATCTCTGAGTTCAAGACCAGCCTGGTCTACATAATGAGTTCCAGGACAGTCAGGGCTACACAAAGAAACCATCTTTTGAAAAAGAAAAAGAATGAAAGAAAGACAGAAAGACAGGAAGGAAGGAAGGAAGGAAGGAAGGAAGGAAGGAAGGAAGGAAGGAAGGAAGGAAGGAAGGAAAGAGGGT
>NW_021604568.1:8336884-8367733 GCF_004785775.1 Grammomys surdaster | reverse complement strand
GGAAGGAAGGAAGGAAGGAAGGAAAGAGGGAGGGAGGGAGGGAGGGAGGGAGGGAGGGAGGGAGGGAGGGAGGAAGAAGAAGGAAAGAAAAACTTTCACTGTTTAGTTGAAACTCAAGTTAGAAATATATTTATTCCAGATCCTAATAGTCATGTCCAAATCTATGTGTTTGGAGACATACATGTGGACATTTTTCTAACAGCATGCCTCAGCCACATGAGGTGTAACAGAAGTAAAACATGAGATATGTGGTTTTGGTCTTCATCTGAGGAGGAGGCACTTAAGATTCTATTAACTCTAAATATTCTTTATCACATTGCTGGGTGAAAACATTAGTGTGCCTGTTGCTGTTGTTCCTGAAAGTCCAGTGAGAAGCATGTGATGGTGTCCGTGGGTACAAGTGCCTGTTGCAACGTGGCTTTATTCTTTGTGTATAACATGATCACCATCTTAGAGTAAAGGTATCCATGGCAACTAATTGAGACCAACACAACAATTGTAATGTTAACAGCAAACTACTGACAAATCCTGGAAGGAGGAGGAGGGAGACAGACTCACAAAACTCTGATCTGATATCTTAGTCATCATCACCTTCTGCCTTCCCATATGCACAAGTGATCTTAAAAAACACTACAGTACTTAGGAAGTAGAAGGTTAAGTGAAAGGTTGACTCCATGATGCTCTTTGCATGAGGCCATCATTTATGATGGAGTAGAGCTTTCTGGTGAGACAGCTGTTTGAGGGATCATTCATGCTCCTGGAGGCAAACTTTCACAATGTTATAAACTCACAGGTTCTCCAAGTTGGACTTTGATGGACTCTTATTTTTGATGCCCTAACTGAGGTGAAAAAAAATTGCTTTCATCACTCCAGGAAAAGATAATGCAATAGTATCAGGCTGACAATTCCCTCTGGGAATCAGATTGAAGTGCAGAGGGACATGACTGCAGGCCCCTTGGCAGATCATGGTGTCCAGGTGGCATGGTCATCTGTTAACCATGTCTCTGGGACCTCAGCAAAAGAAAACCAGGGATCTGCTGAGAGAAAGCAATTAGTCTGATCTGCCGTGGGCTGTCCCCAGCATCAGAGCTATAGGAAGGGTCTGACCAAGGTTATTGCAGAGGGAAAGTCCCTGTGGAGTTTATAAGCAGCCATCCATCTGGACTAAGAATGGTCACTGAAGGTTATAAGAGCAGATAGAATGGAGTACAGGCACTAGAGACAAGTAAGGCAAAGAAATAAGAAATAATAGACAGAGAATTTGGACATGGGGGATCACTCGAAGAGATATAATGTATGTGTCAATATATAGAGAATTCAGCAGAGTCACTAGAGAAGTGAGAAATGAACCACATATGATAGAGCACCCAGACTGTAATCAGAATGGTTATACACATATGAGCACATGGGTATGTACACACATGCATATACACACACACACACACAAACACACACACACACACACATGCACACACCTGATAATACCAAGTATTGAGGAATGTGTGAAACAATGACAATACTCTTACTCGTAAGATGAACTGCCACTTTAAATCACATTGATGGCTTCATAAACATATATTTATATTTAATTTGGCAATCCTACCTTTAAGGGAAAGGTAATGTTTCTGTAACTATTTACAGATTTCTGAATCACAGTCATACACAACTGAAAGCAACCTAACTGCTCTCCAACTAAGGAAGAATAACTACAGCATACTCACAGAATGGAATGCTACTCAGCAATAAAAATGAACACGCGCTGATACAATTCACACTGCATGCTATGCACCAGATGACTCTCAGATGCACTTTTCTAGGGCAGAGAAGGCTAGACTCCAAAGCTTACATCTTATCTTATTCCACTAAGAGTCACTCTACAAATAGCAAAACTGGAGCCTAGGAAAAGCCAAGCGGATGTTTCTCAGTAATAAAGGTTGATACAAGAGTTGAGTACACGCCAAAGGACATGAAAGTGAGGACTCTGGGGAATGGATTCCTTTGACATCTTGAGTGTAAACTTAGTTATACAACTGCATGCACCTATCAAAATCCACAGAACCATATACCAAAGAGTGTATGCCTTATTGCATATTAATCACTACTCTTTTATAAAAACTGTAAAAAGCACAAAGGTTAGAAGGCAAAGCTTGATGTTTTAGCCATACGTATATGCATGCTTTCAGATGTAGCATCACAGTATCCAAGTTGTGTGATGTGAGCCAAGCCATTCAGTTTATGTGACCCTGTAATTTAATAGTGAACTTGGGAAACAAGGCTCACCAGAGAGAGAAATAACCAATAGTGTATTTGTGATTTAGGTCTGTGAAATTCACCATGGGGTCCACTGGCCACATGTGTTATGTAGGTATGAAGTTAGCCAGTGAAAGTAAGAGACTGCTTTCATTTTATTTAGTTTTAATCAACATTAATTTGAGTTGACACTCAATTTGGTTACTGGCCAAGCTTATTTATAGGTATATGACTCTCCTTTGCCTATAATAAATTTTATGAAATATAACTATACATCAACTACTTCTTGTCAAAATTTACTGCATGATTTGAGGTGAATTAGAAATATAAAACATAATCTGGAGGTTTCAGACAGTATGAAAAAATATAAAATGTTTCGTGAGCATTTTTTCTCTTTCTATGTATGAAACAAATAATTTGTATGTTTTTGCTAAGATTGGATGTCTTACTATTATTGATTTCATTTGTTCATTTTTTTTTACTTTTAAAACTTTTGTTATAATAATTCTGAAGTCTATATGTGTCTTATGGGGTCTCACTATATAGCTCTGGCTAGCCTGGTACTCTCTGTGTAGATAAGGCTTCCCTTGAGCTCACAAGCACGGGGACTGAAGGAATGACCACCATGCCAGGCACCAAGTTATGTGTTTATTTTAGTTTGCAGTGTAGGTCTAAGGCTTTGCTGCTAATAGGATGTTATTGCAGGGAGTCATAAGTTGAATGGTTAATATTAGGGGAAACATTAAAGAATATTTTTCATAACAAGAATTCTTAGCTCAACTGTGGGTTCTGGAATGGATATTTGTGGAGATTTTTTTTTTTGGAATATGAAAAGAAAACCTACAAGAAGATGCTGTATGAAAAACTGTCAGAATATAAGTAAAGACACTCAAAGTACTATATTCAACTAGTTTGCTGCCAACACCAGTCTTATTTTAAAGGAATATGCTGTTGGCACCTTAAAGAAGAGGCCAGTAATCATTTGATCATCGAACACTGTTTCCTCTTCTATACAATTACATCAACGGATAAATTTTACTTTGAAGTTGGAATTAGAGAATAAGCAAATGAACTTTCATGCCTGGGAATTACTGCACTAGATTAGTTCTCAAAATTGTATCAGCTTTTTTTGGTTAGAGGGAGGTCAGTGAAGTTGGTTTACTACTTTTTTCAAGGAACCTTGGTGCCAAGGCTTACTAGGGACATCCCTCCAGTTATTTCTCTCATTGTCTTCTCTTCATTGTCAAGCAGCATAAGAGACTCATGGGTAAGATGGGATACTTCACCAGCAGTTTTAGATGGTTAAAAAGGACCCAAGCAACCCAATACCTGTAGTTTCCTAAAAGAATCTTTCTTCTCTCAGAGAACAGAAGTAACTGTGATGCCTTATTATTTTATAAAGTCACAAATTAACCTGGATGAACACAGATGTAAATATTTGCTGGTCATGTAAGTATGAGAAAAAAAACACAAACCCAGTGTGAATGTCCACCTCTGTACTGAGTATGTGTCAATCTGTACCAGCAGCATACTATCTATACCCCACTATTCCACGACATTGCACAACCTTCTATGAAGACAGATCTCCACTTATTGAACTCAAGCTCTCTAAACCCTTTCTCCAGCAGTTCATGGCTGAATCCAAGTAACCTTTAAGTTACTACAAATATCTCAAGTTAGAATTCAACTTCCTCCTATGTGGCCCTACAGCTTAGCAGAATGATGCTTCTAAAGCAAGGTGGACTCTGGCCTCTGCCTTAGGAGAATCGCATAGACCTGTCCAGTAGGTTGTCATTATGCATCAGACCTTATATCACCAGACAAAATGCATTTGCTTAAACTGTATGTATTTGGCTGAATTATACAAGAAATTTACTGCTTTTCCCAGCTGCATTACTCAAGGGCACTTGAAGTCCAAAAGAATTATATTCTCTTTGCTAACTGTCCATATGGTTCCCGTTCTCATTCACTTTCTATGTGAATCTTCTCTAGGAATCTCCAGTGAAGAAGGTTAAATCCTAATGACCCCTAGAGACCAATTAAATTGAGCTTTATCTCCAAACCACAGAATGTATCTCCAGGTGCAAAACAGCATCATCCATTAAAAATCTTCAATATGGTCATGGTCTAGATAATGTCAGGCTCCAATTTATTCACTTATTATTAAATGTCTTCTAGAGTCTGAAATCTAATCAATTATCCAGTTTTCATCCATGTCCCTGACAAGAATTATTCTGTACAGTTAGCATGGCTAGCACACTTTATCAAAAATTTAACCTGTCTGTTATCCCTTGAATCATTCTATTCTTAACATTTGGGATGGCTTACACTTCTCCAATATTTCCTTTAGAGGTTGTCAATGGGACTGATAAGAAAACATGCCACTCAGAGAAAAAGAACTGGGCATATACAGCTGATAGGATCTCCCTTGGTTTGGGATCCAGGTGAATAATTCATATATACTTCTTGTACCTCATAGCTGTTCATAATTACACTTCTAGGGAGAAATATTTGATTCACTACTTATTCCTAGGACTTTTAAATTGATAAGTTAAAACACAATCTCAAAAATAGACAGATAAAAGCTTATGACCTCCATTTTTTTTATTCTTCTCTGCTTCAGTTAGAGTCTAGTCTAGTGCAGGTAAACAGGTAAACTGTTTACTAATCCATGAAAACTCCAGCAGGCTAAGTACAAGCTCCCAGAGGGTTTTGTCAAAACTTTGAACACAGAGTATGATCATAATCAACTGTGGCAAAATTGAGTGTAAAGCAGGCTCACAGAGCTTTCATTAAAGATATTGCCTTAAGTAGTATGGTTTTCTTCTCAATAAAACCAGTGACACCATGCATATTTCCCCAGTGACATTGAAAATACAAGACCAACTTCAGTAGTGAGAAAAAACTACAGGGATCTGAGTATATTCTTCATACTGATTCATGCCCTGCTTCATATCAGCATCTCAGGGTTCTAAATCACCAAGGAGATGCAGGCTCCCTGGATGAAAAGCACAATGGTAAACTTACCCATCATGTCAAGAACAACAATGGAAAACAGTGATTTCTTCCTTCTTCTTTTTATCTATCTATCTATCTATCTATCTATCTATCTATCTATCTATCTATCTATCTGAGTTTCTCTATGTACCCTATCCTGTACTTGAACACACTACACGCTTGCCTCAGCTCTGAGTGTTGAGATTAGAGACAGATACCACGGTTCCCATATAGGGCTTCTATATTTTGCTATGAGGTCATCTGCAGCAATGCTTATACTCTTCGATTTGGGTGAGAGCACAGGGGCATAAATATTCATCATTAGAGTCTTCTGAAACTTGGGGCTATTTTTCCAAACTATACCCAGGGCTGTAGCTTACTGTTAATAATGAAAGTATATTATATTTTTGTCTCTTCATTAGGTTAAAGGTAAAGAATGTAAGTTTATCAAAGTTACCTATACCCCTTAGATTTTGCCGCCAGTCTTTACAAATCTAGGAAGAAACCTGAACATTTCCTCAAATAAGTCTCTGTTGTTAGAGAGAACTGTTTTAGACTTGTACAACATAAAGGCAGTAGATATCCCAGCATGTATGGGGTTAGGTAACATAAGCTCCCAGCCCTGGCTAGGTTGCTGCTGACAGAGAGTGGCTAAGAGAAGAGGGTAATTCAGTTTGGTTTAAGAATGTAATATGTATTGCTGGGCAGTGGTGGCGCACGCCTTTATTCCCAGCACTTGGGAGGCAGAGACAGGCGGATTTCTGAGTTCGAGGCCAGCCTGGTCTACAGAGTGAGTTCCAGGACAGCCAGGGCTATACAGTGAAACCCTGTCTCCAAACAAACAAACAAACAAACAAAAGAATGTAACATGTGATAAGTTAACCATACTCCAGTAGATAATCCCATACTTGTGCAGTAATGGGCAGCACTAACTGGATTCAGTGGAATATTTAAAAAGTAAATAACCAATTGAGACATAAAGTCCGGAATGGGGTGTGAGGATAGAAACTTTATAGTAACTAGCTGGTGGACAAGTAGACAACTCATAGACCAGTGACAGATCCCAGAACTTGGACAAACACTAGTCAGAGGAGACCACAGGACCATGGACTGAACCTTCTGTTCTGCTTTTATTCCAAAAGCCACACTGACTTTGAAGAGAGGGAAATCTACCAGAGCAAAGCTCATCCAGGTAATGTGAGAGCCAGCCAGAGCCAAGCTCACTCATCACAACCGATGTGAGTTTGACCACCAACCACTCTTTCTTTAGGCACATGAGGCACGTAGAGCAAATAAGGCACACTGTACAAAATTCAGCCCATCACATCTCTAGGATAATCTGATCACTTCACCAGTTCTCTGTCTAGTGCTGCCAAAGGTCATACATTGATTTTAAAGACACAAGGAAGCAACACATCTCTAAGAGGCTGTAAGTTTTCTGTGATTGCTGTGTGCACTCATGTGGATTCCTAGGAAAAGTGTCCTTTGAACTGCTATATGATATATGTGTGTGTGTCATATCAATGCAAATTTTTTATTATACTATGTTGTGGCATTTACTCTCTTACATTTTTTTTTAACTTTTCCTTCTTTTCCTCTAAATTATGTTTGTAAGTATCATTTAAAAAAATAATATCTGTGTGTACATAGCATTGGTTTTTTGTTGTTTGGTTTTTTTTTCTTTTGTCTTTTTCTTTTTTTTTTTTTTTAAAGAAAAGTACATAGCAAGAAGCATGGAGTTTTGAAAGGCTTCTTAAGACATCATGTATGTCACTGGGCAGTGGTGGTGCATGCCTTTAATCCCCAGCACTTGGGAGGCAGAGGTAGGCGGATTTCTGAATTAGTGGCCAGCCTGGTCTACAGAGTGAGTTTCAGGACAGCCAGGGCTACACAGAGAAACCCTGTCTCAAAAAACCAAAAAGAACCCCTCCCCCTCAAAAAAAACCTACATCATGTATGCCGTGTGCCTTTAGTTCTGGCATGCTTGTACATGTGCAAACACTGATCTTACTGAGAGAGTGGATCCCTTACATACATCATACTGCTCAGCTCACAAGAATATTACCAGACAAGCACTTGTACCTTTATTTCTGTATCACTGGGGTACAAAGAGGTTACATCCCTCTTGGCAAAATTCAATTGCCAAGTGAAACAGCTGGGGTCAAACACAGGATTATAGTACTTGTGCTTATAAAGTCAAAACACATAAATAAGGAAAGGTCAATCCAGGGAGGGATAATTGTGGCTACATACCTCATATAATTCAATAATGATGTTTCCCATTAGACCTCGGCTGCTCTTAATGTTCTCCATAGCCAGGGTAAAGTAGATCCCACGCGTGTCTGAGATGTAGAGGTTGTAGGTGTCGTTCTGGTTCCACTCTTGGACGGCTGCAAACACTTGGTTCTCATCTGTACTGATGATGTGCATGTCCTATAATGAGACAGATGGCCTGTGAGAAGGTAGAGTGCCATACCTCTCTCCCCACTGGGACCTCAGGTAATTCCCGTGACTTGTGAAATGGTTGAGGAAAATCTTGAGTTATAGGCAATGTTAAGCAGTTCTGTGTTGGACCAAGGCTATAAATTGTGAACATCATGATTTCCGTTCCTTGCTAAGTGACAGCAAGATGGCTGTAAGGGGCTTTAGTGGGTATCATTTCCCATGGTTCCAAGGGATTCGTCCCTGCTCATTTTTTATGTTTATGTCTGAAATTTAGTGTTAGTGCTAACAGAGGCATCTAGCCATCTAGAAGGACACTCAGACATGTAGAGCAGCAGGCCCATTCCATCTTTTGATCTTTACCTATGGTTTTTAAATCTTGCAGTGTGGCGCTTTCTTTAAGAATCCTCAGTATCAAGTGGGTGGCAATGAGGCAAGTAGGTCAGGCCATAGACCTCCAACCTCACGTAATGCACAGGCATGAGTCAATTAATTGTGTGTCCAGGAGTTCTGTGTGTTATGTAAGTGAAGCTAACAGAGAGCCTGCTGCAAATAAGATTAAAAAAATTATGCTTGGCCAGTAATCACACTCAACCTGGAACTTGGTGCCCTGGGTCTTACTATAAGCACTGCTGCAGTGAGACAAGTGGCTGATGAATGTAAGAGCTCCACGAATTTCAATTTTCTCCCCAAGAAGTGAAAATAAAAGCAGCTAGTACTTGGGCACCATCCTTTCATTCCATTTTTAAATTAAAAGTCAAATAATCCAATGATAGAGATGGGATGATTATTACCATTTTTTGGAGCAAACAGAGGCACATGGCAGTCCATCAAACAGCTCCGAATTGCACAGATAGTAAACGATAGGACCAGACTGTGACTATCTGAGGGTGCGGCTAACATAGTGTGAGCTTCTTTTGAATAAATAGGTTTTAGATCGGTGATTTTTTCTCTTTTTTGTTGTTTTATTTATGCTTCCCTCGTATACTATATCCCAACCTCAAGTTCCCCTCTTACTAACCCTCCCAGTTCTCCTGCTATCTCCTGTCTCCCAGATCCTCTCCTCCTCTGTTTCCCTCAGAAAAAACCAGGTCTCCGCAAGATATCAACCAGGCATGGCATAGCAAGTTACAGTAAGACTGCACAAACACTCATATCAGGCAAGTTATCAATGATTTTACATTAGCAACCAGTACAGTAAAGACTGATTGCAAATGTCAGTTTGGCCTGTATAAAAACCTGAATCTCTAGGCTGCTAGGTGGATGTGGCACCCTTAGAGTCTCTGCACTGGATAAATCTATATTCTTATGGTCTGCTCCTTACAAGGTAGCATTATATTCACGGTCCTTGCGTTCATTTTAGTTTCTAATCCTGGTCGGTATTATTCCTAAAAATCCAATTGAATGATTCACAATTCAAAACTAGTTTACAAAATCCATACCACATGCCCTCTAATCACTGTGTACTAATGACACATTCAAGTCCATACTAAAAGAATATGCATTGTTCAGGAAGACATGGCCATGGTTAAACATCTGTTTAAAGTGATGGCATTAAAATGCATAAAAACACTGTGCATGCCATGTAATAGGTCACAGACGAAAAGCCACACTTGTATCTGTGCACTGGTAGCAGCAGCAGCAGTATCCAGAGCTGATGGTAAATTACTAATCAGCCAGGTGCTAGCTTTCCCAGAATCCATTTCAAGTGAAAAGAGCAACAGTGTCTTCAATGTCAGCACTGTAGCCAGCACCTCCCCCAGTATACTGAGGAACAGCCCATATGATCTTGAAAACTGGAAGGTAGAAAAAGTAGGCAAACAATTTCTAGACTTCTGATTAGAGGTCATTGTCAGTAGTCCCTAGCCTTGAACTTTTTAGGTCACCTTGACTCAGGCTTAGGTCACTTGCTCATTGGTGCTTATATATCTCGTAGAATTACAGGTTCCTGCTGAACTGCTTTAAAATAGAAAGAAGTCTTACTACTAAAAACCATGGGATGAAATCGTGTTGAGTAGATATGGACTGAAAGCCCAAGAACCCAGTAGGAGGGGAAAGAGCAGCTGCAGGAGACCCGAATTAAATTCACTTACTCTGATAAAAATGCAATAGAAATGCTTGGGGTTTCCCAGATGTTTTGGTCATAAAAATGAATGAGCTAAGTTATTTTAGACTAAACTGATGTAAAGTAAGTAGGGAGAAAAAATGTAGAATACCATGGAATGGCCGGGGTTAGAGACAACCAGCTTTGCTGTGAGCGTATATTAAGAAAATGCTATCCTGGGCTGTGCCAGCTGGTGAGCAGGTCCTCAGCCTCCAGCATAAAAAGCTAGAACATCTCTCTCATGTATAAGATTCTATATTGCCTTCCGAAGAAGTACTTCATTAATCAATCACTCAGATGACATTACTGAGATTTAATCAATTTATTTAATTACTGACTCTTTAGGCACCGTATTGTTAGGGATATAACTTCAGTGTGATCAAAATAACTTACAGATCCTCATCAAATTTGTCATTATTTTCTCATTGAAGAGATAAGAGTTTTGCTATGCTACAGAGTGCAATAGTTAATATCAATAGTCAACTCTAAAGCTATAATTACATGGGGGACAGACCTCTGCACATGCCAGTATAGATTATGTTGATTATGTTAATATTAGAAGATTCGGTCACTGTGTGTGGCATCATTCCCTGAGCTGGAATCTTGGGTTGTGTAGGAAGGCTGAAGTAAGCTGAACACAAGCAGTTACTACTCTCTGCTTCTTGGCTCTATGTTCAATGTGACCAGCTGCTTCATTCTCCTGCTGTGACTTCCCCACCACAAGGAACTGTAACCAAATTATGAACCAAAACCAAAAAAGGCACTTTTTTCCATTAAGTTCCTTCCACCGGGATATTATCACAGTAATAGAGACAGTAACTAAGATGTCCAAGCTAGCCTTGAGTTCCTGAACTCAAAGCATCTTCCTACTTCTGTCTCCTAAATAGCTAGGATAGAGAGTCCTACAGTTTACCACTTGAACCAGGCTTCTAGATGATCCTGCAGAATTGCTTTGAAATGTTTTTCCAACCTTGTACAACTTTCCACTATAGCAACATGACATTGTCACCCACAAAGTTCTCATTAAGAACCACACAATTGAGTCACGATTGTAATAATATCTTAAGTAAGTTCACAAAGTTTTAAATTGCTTTCAGCCACACCATAGCTATCTTAGGGTTCATGCAGCCATGGGCCACAGGTAGCTCATGCTTGCAAATTAACTTTTTCTAAGTTGTTCATGTTAGAAAAAAATCAACAAATAATAACCATAATATTAAAATGTATAAAAAATATAGATTCAGTCAAAAATCAGTCCAATGGGGTTCTGGACTATCATGAATGTTTTCTTTAATAGAGCTGCCTCAATTGAACTGCAAAGCGAGTATTGCTTTCTTGCTTGCTGATTGTGAGAACGTGTGGGAAGAGTGCTGGTGATAAAAGGAGAACACGGAGGAAGGGAATCATAGTAAGAATCCATTGAAAGGGAACCACACTAGTGCTGCAACAACTTGAAAAGCCTCAGAATAAGCACATATGTTATTTGGAAAGCATTGATCAATAATACCTCCTACAATTTCAACAGTGATTTGAAAAAACATACTTTTGAAAACATAACAAAACAAAATCAGGGTCTTTTGAAGTAAATATTAATGAAAATACATCTCCCTTGTTCCTTTCTGTTCTTTGTTTATTTTTGTTGATTTGTTTTCTAATAATATCTTGGACATCTTAAAAGTTTACACGAAACACCTAAGTGATTAAGCATTTTCCATCTTCTGGGGCACCACATTGAGAGCAGGAAGAAGAATAAAAGATTAATAAAGCCACACCAAAGAGGATGTGCCTAAGCAGATGCCCGGAGGGAAGACAGCAACTCCTTGGATCTTCTCAATGCTAACTGGATGCTACACTAAAGCAGTCAAGTGAGCGAATGTGGATCTCTCTGGAACACAAGTTAAGGGCTCTGCACCTCTCGCCGTGTAAGAGGTAAGAATAGAGAGGCTACACCACAAAGGATGTTGTGCAGCACATCTAACCTTCATTTGGCAGGAAGTGTAAAGTGTGTGAAGACCTGAACTAAGGAAGTAAGTTCTTAGTGCTGTCTTTGTAAAATGGATTGCTGGGATATTAGGAAATCTACTGGGGAGAATACATCAACAGTGTCTGACTTGAAAAACTGGCCTCTTTATTTTTAGATATCATGCATTGCATTTATGATTAGTGATAACCACATATAATTATTTGTTTATTGTCTTTCTCTCTCATTGACAACCTCCCAGGGAGCAAAAAGTTTTCTTATTTATTACTTTACCTCTAGTACTTTGCAAAAATTTTGCTGTAGAACACGCACAGAGCAAAAGTTTACAAAGTAAATAATAGGTATGAAAGTAAGTAAAGAATATGACAAAGCACAAGGAATACAGAGCGGGTAGAACCTTACATGTGGGCTTCTAAACCAAGGCATATAAGAGAATACACTCTCAATAGACAGTTCAGTAAAGGGCTTGGCAGTGGTGAGAGATAGGCTGTGGCTGTTCATGTAGTCATCACCAATATAAACAAAAAAATGAATGAAGTCACTCAGAGAACACACAGATTCTAAGAAGAATTTAAGAAGCGTCACTACTAAGAGATAGTTAGAAGAAGGGCATACAGAAAGGGGAAGAGTATTAGTATGGACTAGGGGGAGGGGCATGACACCAACTATTCCAGAGAGCAAGATGAAAAGAAGGGTAGAGATGTAAGAGTAGGTGTGGCACATAGGGGGTCGTTCGTGAGGATGGCTGCAGGAGTCTCAATGTCACATGGAGTCCACGGATGGGAGGATAGAGGGCAGCGAGCAGTGCATGAAAGACAGAATGGGAATGTGCAAACCGATTAGGATTACACATAAATCCTTAAGAATGGTGGTTGCGACCTACAAGACCTAAGTAAGGAGACAAAAGTGAATATCCTTGTCACTGTTTCTATAATAATGTTAAAGAAATAGCTTCCCCCGTCTCATTATTCACAATGGGTCTAACTACATCCTATTGGCAAATTACTGCATCCTCTGATGCATGTAAGGAAAAGCTATTGCAAACTTGATCTCTACAAGTACTTCAGAAGGAACTGCTTTTGTTTTGTTTCATTCTACAAAAGGGTTTAATGTGTCCCAGGCTGGATTCAAACCCAGTGCATGGCCAAGGCTGCCCTGGAGCTACAAATCCTCCTGGCTACCTCCTAAGTGTTTGAATAATACACATGTACCATCATGACTTGCAGAGAATTACTTTTAAATTTCTTTTTATTTGTTCTTTTTTATTCCTATAGGTTTCAGTTAGTTTTTGTTGCATGTGTATGTGTGTTCACATGTATGTAGAAGCTTGTGTGTTAAAAAAAGAATTTGACTTCAGAGATCTCCTTCCTCATTCATTCTATACTTGTTTACTGAGGCCGGGTGTTCTGCTAAACCTTGAATATGTAGTATAGTTCAACCAGCTTGCTTAGGGGTATTCCCTGACTCTGACTCCCCAAAAGTGGGGTTATATGTGAGCTATATAAGATGAAGAGGATCTGAACGCTCACACCCGCATGTCAAGTACTGTATCTACAAAAGCTTCTCTCGAACTTCAAGATTTGCTTTTATAAAGGAATATAAAATAAAAAGGGGCCAAGTGTGTAGCAAGACATGGAGATGACATGATCAAACAACTGAAGGAGAAATTTTCTTTGAAGCCAAGTGATGCTCAGAAATGCTTTCAGGTCAGGCAGATGACTGCCCCTCATTGTACTGTTTGTCCAAGACTTCAGTTCCCTGTACAAGCTCGAGGGTGGGCAAAGTTCAAGAAGAGAGGCCAATAGAAAAGCCAGATTTAACTTTGGTAAAGACAGATTATTAGGTGTTTTGTCCACATTTGTTTGGAGGACAACAGTTCAGCTAATCCCTTAGGAAAAACAGAATATAAATATGGCCTTGTGACAGAAAAACAGGTCAGACATTTTACTCTTAGCAAGTCTCTTAGAAAGCAGATCTTTGGGGATAAGTCCCTCCCCAAACACAAAACGGAGGTGTATTCCTTAACTTGGGATGTTTTCCAGAATCATGGGGGCTCAGGCAAATTTTCAGGGGTATTCCTAAAACCCAAATACTTTTGGGGAAAAGAAGCAAACAAAATTTTTCTCTTGCGGAAATGACTTTTAGAATGACAACTTGAGAAAAAAATTAGATTCTAATTTAAATTAGACTTAAAAGTCTATGTCAGGCTCCAGTTGCTACAATGACAGCTTTAAACAGTAGGAAAACAAATGCTGTAGGAGACACAATTCTACTCTAAGCTTAATCTGCAGAGCAGGCAGGTGGAGAACATTGGTATTATCTCCCACTAAGCAACAGTTGCTCCTTAGATTTACTGAGCACATTGCACTGGACATCCCGTGAGCCGTTCACTGACTCCTCACAAGGTTTCAGTGTTGCTATGCCATTTTGCTTTGAGCAGACCCAGGCTCCTGAGTAAGTGGTTGAGTTTGAAGGGGCATGAAGGGTTCTGCTCCAAAGTTCAACTGTCCTTTCCCTGCTATATTGCTTATTCTCATCCACCATTCTTTCTGATTGGTGTATAGATGTCACGCCTACAACATGAGAGACCCAACCCAGTGCTCGACAAGGGAACTACAGGATCCTAGACAAGCCGCTCCTCATTCTAATAACCCTGCTCATTATTAATGGCATTCATCTCACATTCTGAGAATACTTGAAAATCAAGGTCTGCATGTTCTGAACAGATAGACTGCAAACAGAAGCATGGCATGCAGTGATAACAGGGAACTTTTCCATCATTTTGTTTTTACCCAACACACCTAACAGCAGCTACAGCAGTGCATGGATCAAGTTGTCTCACTCTCTTAAACAATAGAAACAACTAACCTGCCTTCATTCTCTCTGCCCCTAGCTCCTTAGCCCTGATTATGAAAATCTGGGCCAACACTGGCTAATAAAATGATCGATCACCATCCAGCTACCTTCACAGCATTTTCGTAGTAATGAGAAGTCTATCTGGATGCACTATCTATGAAGGGGCTGCATGCCTGGCTGGATATGCCTCCACAATAAGTCACTATGGGGTTGCTAATCATTAATGGACTGCTCTGTGTGGAAATCAATTCAGGGCTTCATTTGTATCCCATCTACAGCCACAGGCCTAAGGGACTGAGCTGTTGCTTTCTTGAGAAGGTTACAATTTCATAAAATATGTACTCATATAGAGGTAAACATGTTTGTAATATCCTTCCAGTGTAGAGATGGTTTGGAAGGTTCCTGAAACACACATTTTAGGCAAAGGTCGGGGGACTTGCAGGCAGGCCTGGAGGTTGGGGCACCATAGCATCCTCCTTTAGGACGATCATGGCTAAATTTTTCCCTTTCTCCTCCTCTCATACTGGTTTCCTGGCTGTCTTTAGACTACTCGATAGGTACATCCTGCAGTCACCATCCTGAACAATTTTCTAACAAAATCTACTCATAGAGAAACCAGAGTGAAACCAGAAACCAGTCTCTATGTTCCCCCAGGGCTATTCAATATGGGATCTGATCTTCTTGTCAGCTGTCCTGCCAAACTCTGCAACCAAACTTCACAAGACATATTTGAACTCTGTTAAAGGAGCCATGTTCACTCTTAAAACAAGGCCTTTGAAAGTGCAGTTTGCCCGCCCAATCTCTGTTCTCCAGAGACCAATGTACAGTCAGTTATATACCTTTGCTTAACAAACACGGCATGCTTCTTATTTTTGTGATCCCCTAAACATACAGGCATGAGATTCAAAGATGATTTTAAGTATTCAGAAAGAATGTGCATAGATTATGATAAAGCTATGACATGCTAGCTATATGAGAGACTTTAGTCATCTATGAATGTTGGCATCTACAGGCAGCACGGTACCAATTCCTCCAAGATAATAAGACAATGGTATATTTTCTACCACCCTTGTACTTCTGATCTACCTTTGTTGATAGGTCAAATTTTACCGTTTTTCTTATATTATCTTAAACAGAACGTTGTCTAGGAAATCGTCCTCACTATCCACATTCAGTTAGATGCTCTTTTTGTCTAAAACTGTTCCTCGGACTTCTATAATCCTCCCTGTACTTACACTGGCTTACCTGATGGTGCTTGTCTACCAGACTACAAGCTTTAGTTGGCAGAAAATATTTGCATTGCATTCACTATTCAATCCACGGCTAGTTCAATTCTTAACAATGTTTTAGGGTATCTTATTAAATTTATATTTATTTGATGTTAGCAGGTAAGGAATGTTCGTTCGCATATTTACTATTGTAGCTATAGTTCAATGTTTTTTTAGCAAATGCTTTTTAAATGTGTTATTGAATTTATACTTATGTGATTTCTATTGCTTTCAAATACTTTGATTTTTATAAAGTGTGCAGAGTTCAAGAAATTAAGTTAATGCATGTATACAACAGCTAGTGAAGGTGCAACACAATTTTAACCCATTAATGCCATACCCAGTCATATCGATCCAACGCCATATCCACTGCTGAACCAAATGGTACCATGTGTCTTAACACCACTTCTGAACATGAGCAAGTCATTTGGCAAGCCTTTCTTCCTCCTATGTGTGAATCAGAACTCAGTGCCCCAGAGTGTGGCACATTGGCATGTTCTGTACTTTGAAGTCAAGGACCACAGAGAAGATTCTAATCAAAGTCTTCTTGACCAATTCCTCTCCTTCCTCTACCAACTTATTTTTTCCTTGAATCAAATCACAGAAGCTAGACTGTATCCGATTTGACTGCTGGAAGGCAGAGAGTTAGCCCCTTCCAGGAATGAACCACTTTACTGGGTGTCTAATAACAGCATTGCCAACCTTACAAACTGTGTGTGTGTGTGTGTGTGTGTGTGTGTGTGTGTGTGTGTGTGTGTGTAAATTTTGGCACAGCGGGTTATATTTATGTATATTTGTACTCATATACACAAATATTCCTATAACAAATATAACCAAAGGCAAAGAGAGTATCAACTTGCGTGTCAGGGTACAGAGGAGTTCATGGGGTGTCTGGTAGGGGCAGGAGGGAGGAAATAGAGGTAGGATGATGAAATTCTATTCCAAGGGGGAATGGTGAAATTCCATTTCAATTAAAACCATTAAAAATTAATAATTTTGGCAAAGAGTAAAAAGAAGAGAGAGATTGAGTTTTATAATTTGAACACTTCATTATTAAATGACTTTTAAATGGTTCAATGTTTAACATAGACTTCCCACTTAAATTAAAGAAAAGTTGAATACATTAATAAAGAATAAATTAATGTGGGATAGAATGAATACACCCATACATGAGTAAGTGAAAATAAAACACCAAGGGTTATAAAGGGACTTACCTGCTTATCCCATAATCAACACACTCTGTGCTCAAGTAGCCTTACACACTGTTTCTTAGCCTCATCTAAGAGGCCAATGTCTTCCTATCTTATGACATGACAAGTACATGCCCCAGAATGGCCTCCTGCACCCCCATTAAGGGATGCCATCACATCCTGGTCTTGTTCACAATGAATCAACGAGATCCATCTTCACCTAGAAGCCAGTGTTCATGCAAAATGAGATGCACAAAAAGAGCTTTATAATCTTCCAGTGGAGGAGTTGAAATGTTACCACCTGATATTCTTCTAGTGAGTTAGGCTGTTTTATCCACTCAGTGAGCGAGTGGAACACAAACAGGTAGCATGTGTTCATATTTACCCTTAAAATGAAAAGAGAAGCAAGAAAACCACCAGACTTACCTGTGTACTTTTAGCTATACACGTAGCAGCTTTGCTCCTGACAGATAAACTTATCTTCTGTTTGTCAACAGCACTGCCTTTGAAAGGAGTCCCCTCTGAAGAGACTGGTTTCAAAGGCTGTCTTCCTTTCTCTCTCACTTTTATCAAACAGCACAGGATCATACCACATGCTTGAGCTATAGGAAACCAAACTCATGCCTGCCATGCTGCTGAGAAAGAAAGACAGTGTTCACTTGCACCACCATCGACACTAGTCAAAATCCTGTAGGACTGACCCATACTAAATGTTAATGGCAGGCAGCCTCTCCAGCCCTGGATTTGTCTAGCAAGTCTCAGGATAACAGGCACTGTGTGCAATACCTTTGGCAAGGAGTACTTGGGCAGCTTTATCTGGGCAAAGGCTTCTCTTCGATAGGACACGTAGTAGCTGGCTCTTCCACCTATTGTTACCTGGATCATGGGAGAAACAAGAAGAGATCAGATGGGAAAACGAGTTAGAAAATACTCTCCTGTCCACAAGTCACCTCAATAGGCTCAAAATTACCTTTCCGGGTCTCTCTAATGTTAGTTTTGAGTCCCTGGTCCCATGGAATTCTTGAGTGTTTCTATGTCATGGTGCTGATAAAGTAAATACACAATTACAATGATAATCCCTGTGTCCCTAAATGTCTAAGTGAAAACATAGGGTGATTCTGTATGCCGTCACTCTGCTTCGCAGATACAATACACCTAATGTGCATTTTCCACTGAAACCAAAGCAGCTATCGGCATCAGTTTCCATCATGATCTATTCGTCCAGTATCTGTTAGTTTTTAACAATTTATTAATGCATTGCAACCACAATATCATGATCATAAGCATTGTTTGGGATCTAAATAATTAGCATGGCTCAAGCCATCACTACTGGTAAATTTCATTTCATTTCTAATGGTCACACTTTTCCATTCATATTCATAAATCCATGCATTGGACAGATGCTTTGTGTTCCTTCCCATGTACAAGCTAATTAAAGGCAGAAAGTCCAGACATGGAATTTATAAACTTCCTGTTTGTTCAGAGCTAGGAGGACAGGAATAAGCTCAGCCACCTCACTTGGCAAAAGGTGGATCCTTCATTAGATGACATGGTATCACTCCAAAAATTGGTCCACAAGCCTGGGTTTGTGGAAAAGTCCTGCCAATATGGCACAGCTCTGTGGATGGCTGCTCTTGGTCCAATTATCCTAACTCAGGGGAAATTAATATTCACAGAAGAAGATAACATGGCCTGTTCAGAGAAAATAGCAGGAGGACAATAGCAACCAGGCTGCTGCAGAGGCAATTATTCCAGGCACATGCTTCCTGTTTGCCAAGCACATGCTGGAGTCCAGCCAGGACCCTCATTCCTGACCAAAGCTAGCAGCCATGCTCAGCAACTGTTGGGGACAGTGAGGTGTAACGTCTCTGTTGAAAGACATCCATCACCCCTCATTCTGATGGATGGCTACCGCCATGGTTATCTTCCTTTTCCTTCACATATTGAAAGACCCCTAAGCTACCATGTAGGGGGGATGTTAAACTAAGCATAAGGTAGAGCCTGGAGGAAAGTCTGGTGCAGAAGTTAAGGCTGTAAATGAAGATGAGGGATTGGTTTTCTCCTTCATGCTTAGGGTTACTGCAGGTCTCTATTTTTCTAATGAGATTCAGGTTTGTTTTTTTTTTAATTATAGAACTTTTATTTTTCCAAAGTACTTGTTAAAAATCTACATTGTTTTGTATTGCTGTAGAGTGGGCGTTGACATATTGAGATTGATGGTTCATGGAGAATTCCTACTTTTTATAATAATCCTTAAGGTCACAGACTTAGATTAAAATTTAACTCTTGGGCATGGGTACACAGACAATCTTAGACCTTGCATGACTCTATGCATTTATTTGTTTGATTTGATTCTATTTTAATTATAAAATCAAGACATATAAACGTACCTGCCAATCAAAAAACTAGATTAGTAGTTTTGAGTTTTAGCATGCTTTAGTATTACCTGGATAACTTATTAAATCTCAGACTGCTGAGTCCCATGTCTTATTATATTGAATTTTGTTGGTGTCAATGAGTGATCTTTTCTAATAAGCTTCTTGGTGCTGTTGCTATCTGGGGACCAGACTTTGAATACCAGAAAACTAGATCTTTAACAGCAATCTTCATATACCTCTATGTTCCTCACCTGAACTCCATGACTGATATTATTCATTGAGGTGATAATTTTTAATTGATATGAAATTCCTATAAATAAACTTTTTTAAATGCCCAATTCAATAGCACTTAATTCATTCACACCATTCTCTTGTTTTCACTTCTATTTTGTCCTTAGGCATTTTATCAACCCCAAAGAGGGTCCTCCATATGAGATAACATTTAAGCATCCTAAATACATGCTGTGCTTAAAATCTAGTTCTCTATAGAATCTCATTAAATCTGCCCTTTGGCACAGATGTCTCACATACAATCTCACACACAACTTAGAACGCTCATGCTTCAGTCATAAATACAGATTATGGTTCTTATGCGCCACAGAATGCTCTAAAATATTAGAGAGCTATAGGAAGACCATATAGCCAAAGTATTTCCCCCAAGTACATATGCTACTACAGCATCTCCCACAGATATTAAGATGCCTCCTCCACTCTTTGTCTATGTACCACTTGGTATTTTCCAAAACTTGATGCCTAAACCTAAGTACAAGCCTCAAAGGTCCATGAAAAGGTCTTAGATGTCATCTGTTTACTGTTTGTCAATCAACTTCCAAATGTTACCTCTTCCTTTTTTGCAGGGCACTCAACATTTACTCTTGTGGCATACATATTCCTGCAAGGATTCCTTCCTGTCTTATGGTATTGTTGAGGCTTCCTTCCTTCCCAGACAATATAAGTGCCACAGTTTTAATGTTTGCATTTCTTCTAAAACGTCTGTCGAAGTTTAATTCCCAGTGTGATAATAGTAAGACGCAGGGTAGTTTAGAAGGTGATTAAATGTGAACGATTTACCTAATGAAGAGCATCAGAGGCTTATAAAATGATTACGGGTAACTAACTTCAGCCTCTCTCACACATCTATCTCTTCTGCCATGTGAGAGCAGCACGTACAAGACACAAAATCACAGGCAGGGAGAGTGACCTTATATGGACGTACTTCTGCCTTGATATTAGATTTGCCAGCCTCTTGGTTACAATGAAAATTGTAGTTTTGATGTTTATAAGTTACTCAGTTTAAGAGTAACTGTTATCTCAACAGCAGAATGAAATGAGATGTTGCTAAAATATACAAAAAATACATGGAAAGGGCTTTAGAAACTGAAATAAATACTAGAAAATGCACATATTGCAACAAATAGAGCTTTAAGGTGATGCAAGCTTCAGAGAAATCTTTGGTCTTCTTAGAATGGCTTAAGCAGTTATGATCAGCCTGCTGGTGGAAATGAGGACAGGAAACGTGATGCCAATGAGATTTCAGATGAAAACCAGGAGTAATGTGTTAGATACTGAAGGACAGTCAAAGAACTTAACTAAAATGGCAGTGTGTTCTAATATGCATGGACAGAAGAATTTCAATGCACAGAGTTAGAATATTTGGTGGGAGAAACATCTCAGCGAGGGTACGGCTGTCACATGAATTCTAGACAGCTTGTAAGATGAGAGAATTAATTTTGAATAGAGTTTGTGTTCCACAAGGAAGTGGTACTTAGAGATTTAGAAAATTCTGATTGTGATCATGTAAACAGTTAAAAGATGTGCTTGGGCAAGAAGGCCAAAGGTGTGGTCAAGGAAACATTTTATAAGGCGATTAGCAGCAACAGAAGGAAGGCAGATGGCCTTCATTAAACGGATGGAAGATTGGTCCCTGGGGCATTTGGAAGACTTCCAAAAGTACTACTCCCATGATAGGCCCAGAAAAATCATGGTTTTGAGAACAAAATGCTTTAAAGGGCTTGGGGCTTGCTAGCCAGCATCACCTAAGCCACTCTTACCCAGATTATACTGTAGATCTTTCTGGATCCTTTTGTTGGGCCTTCTGTGTGGCCCTGGCCATACCTCTAGAAAGTGTAAGGAATGAACCTCAATGTCATTCCTGTGCTACTAACTTTATAGGCACAGTGTTCAAGGACTACAGAAGCATGACTGCCTCCACTAAGTTTTCAAGAATGAAAAGTCCTAGGGACCAGGGAGAGATTGCTGTAGGCATATATCTTCAGCTGAGTCTTCACTAGGATGGGAGTGGCAAGAGTATGGCCAGAAAACAGTGGCTTCCACTGGAGAAATGCCAGCAAATCCATGGGGTGGAGATTCTTCCCAAGACTCCAGGAGCGTACCAACAATTATGGAACTAGAGCCCAAAAGAGCTACAGGTACTCTAGTCCAATCCATGACTTTTGCTCTATGGGCTATAGCCAGAAAAGCTACAGACACTCAACAGTTACCTCAATCTTCCTAGAAGACAGTACAAAGATCATTTTCAATATTCAGAATTAAAGTAGTTGGATTTGACGGATTTGGGACCTACTTGAAATCTGATATTTTGCTATTACTTGCTTTGGTGGTTTTGCATGGAGATACCTAACCTCTTTCTAGTCCACCATCCTATTATAATCATATAAGAACCCAGAGCTACAGAACAATTTGTTTGAGGGTCAGTCAAAACTTAAGTCTCATCCATGCATGATTTAGATGATTTTTAAATGATACTTTGGCTTTGGACTTTGAGCTTGATTGGAAGTTAAGACTTTGAGATCACTGAGATTGAAAGAGGGTATTTTGTATATGACAAAAAACTAAGAATTGGAAAGGGGATACAGTGACAGACTACTATTGACTAAATGTTTAAATTCTCTCCAAGATTACATATTAACACCTGATATGTAATTGCAACAAAGTTAAGAGGTAGAGTCTTTCAGGAAAGTCTAAGCCATAAAGAATCCTCCCTCATAGAGGTACAAATGCCTTGGGGATGTATGAAATCTCCTTCCTTTCTATTCTCCTTTGCCTGAAGAGGACACAGTGTTGAAGGCCACATTTTGAAACAAGGAGATGAAGCTCTTTTTGGCAATGAATTAGCCTCAAGCTTAAACTTGCCAGTCCCCAGACCAAGGAAAAACAAAGCTCTATTTTTTTTTAATGAACTATCCAGACGTGATATTTTATTGTAGTAACAGAAATGATTGACACAGCTGACCTCCAGGCAGACTGTGGATACATACTGATAATTCATCAACTAGAGTTGGTTGAGAGCATCAACCACACTTCAAAAGTTCCTTATCTCTTTTATAAATTATCTAGCTAGTCTTCATTGTAGCATCACAAAAGGTATATGGTGTCAAGTGACTTGTCAAAGTCTAGACAAATTCGAACCTCAGAAAGCTTAGCTCGATAACCGTACCCCTTCTCTAAGCGGCCGGAGGAACCGCAGCTCAGTCTAGCTCATCTCACTGTAAAACAGAACATATTCATTTAATTCTTACATCTTATTTTTAAAAAAATCAGACTGGTAAAGCTTTGCAGCAGACTTGCATGTATGTTTCTCTGCATTCCTAGACAGCCTGTTATGACATTGATGCGACATTTAAAACTCAGGTCTTCTTAGAAGACACGAAGTAACATAAACAAATGGAACAGCAGGCACCATTCAGTCTGTGTTCAGAGACGTAAGATGCTGTAGTGCACAGTTTACCTCATCACATCTATATTTTCCAGGTCAGGAGACTGGATCAGAGAGAGCTCAGCCAATACCTCCAACATGACATAGTCTCTTGCAGTTGCAGTCAGAAAGTAAACACTGGCTTTTTTACTCCTGTCTCTACCCAAACTCTGGCCTGGGAATGAACAGGGAATTATTACTTACAATCTAATAATGATTTTCTAGGATTAATCTGCTTATCCACTAAGACTGTGGGTCTGTTCATGACTACAGGTGGGCACACAAAATTCCTCTCCATTTCTGTCCATGCCTGGATGGCCAAAGGCTTATTTCTATACAGCATCTTAAGCATCACATCCTCAGGAATGGAGCTTCAAAGTGCTATGGAGACAACCAGCTGATGTATTTGCTGTCTCTTCATTATTATTTGTGTGAGTCTCTGGCAACCACACAGGAAGGAATAAAGTTTAGCCACTATTAATCTATTTTGATGAACTTTTCTCTTCCTTACCAACAAAATTTCTAGCACTGTAAATCCCAGAGATTATTACTACTCTCTCTGTCAGTGACACCTTTTATTTTACATTTGATGAATGTCAACCAATTATTTGCTCTGGGCCCATCCTTCATGCTAAACACAGAATTAGCTGGGTCTTTTCCTTACTAATGACTGGCTCGTTAATCTGATTTTCTGAATTTCCATTTTACAGGTTTAATTGGGCTCCTAGCCAGTGTAAATGATTCCTTTGGATAAATGTATCAATCATTAAATATATCTGTCCCTTTTGACTATTCTCATTCTTGCTGTGGCCAAGCTTAACCTGACATATCTTTTATTATTTATTTTTATTCATTCTGTTTCTAAATGATAGCCTTTCCTAGTGGTCAGAGGGAAATGTGCATACCAAAATGAAATCAAAGCCAGTGAGTTACTTCCTGACTGGGCATTCAGCTTTTGAGCCTCTGGATTTATAAACAGACACCGGAAATATGAGAACAGAAACAAATATTTTTGAGTGCTTAACTTTCATGATATTATTTACTATTCATAATAATAATTGTTAATGTGATTATTTTTAATATATAACTATTGTTAAATATTAGGTTAGAGAGATTAATAGCAGATAACATTTCTGATCATTTGTGTCAAGTATTGTTCATCTGTACATACTAGCCTTCTATTTTATGTTCAGGAATAAAACTGACATGTAATGAAGTTATATAAAATATTCCAAAATACAGAGCAAGTAAATGATGACTCTGGAATTGAAACCTGATATCTATGTTTTTTAAAGCTTATGACAATCCTTACATTAAGTGAGACTCCCAAACTTCTCTGTGGAGAGGGACAGATTCCATATCACTCCACTTGCAATTTTGCAGACAGTATGTCCACCAGCAATGCAGGTCTTTCTCTGTTGAGTTCCTGACAACTTCTCAGTCCCTGAAAAGTGTTGTTGCCCTCAACTGAAATGTGCTGCTCTCAGAATTTTTGCATAAGAAGGACCACAATGGAAATAAGATTAGCTTATACAAGGACTGTTGCTTTCATAGAAAATGACATTTAGAAGCTTTTCCAGTTAGAAGATTGAGCTGGATCCAATACAATTTGAATAATACAGATGAAGAAAATGGCCACAATTGTACATATATATCAGCTGACTATCACGTGGCTCAAGCATTGTTTCATACTCCCTAAAAAAGGGAAAAGGATACTTGAACCCTTAAAATGCACAATTACCTTTTGCAAATCATTTGCTCATTAATTCCATTCAGGTTATTCAAACAACCTCAATGTTTTTAGGCCTTTATCTCCTTCTCCACTTAACCACTAATAGAATTATCTCAAAGAACTCTTTCTTTCTTTCTTTCTTTTAAGAACAAAGAGACAGTATTCTCAGTACTGGACCCTAAGAGGTCAACTTTATGCCTGCAGTCCCAGATGCCCAGGAATCAAGACAGGGAAATCAGTACTTCATCTTCAGAGTTTAAGGTTAGACTGGACAGTAGAGTGAAATTTTTTTAAAAAAAATGAGTCATCAAACAGCCATACATTTCACCGAAAATTTGCTACCATGTCTATACAGATGATAACGTCATGGCAGCTTCCTCATGGTAGAAGGAAATTCCTCAGGTAATATGAATTTATTTCCTCAATTTACTTAGCTAAGGTTCCTCCCAACCTGTCTATCTCAATGATACAGCACTTGGAACAATGCAACATCCTATCAACAAGTCATCTCCTATGTTAGACTATTCAGAGTTCAGTGTTTGTCTCACTGGTGTTTGCTTATTTTATAGTCTAGAGGCTATGTAGTATACCTCACTGTGCCTAGAAAGACCAGATCTACTACCTAACACTGTATCTTGTGCTAAGGCTGGACCTCCTACAAAACAGATTTGTACATAAAACCTTTTATTTTTACTAAACATAGTAGTTCCAAAATAGCTTCACAAAAAAAATAGATTTGCGTGGAGTGGTGGGCTGTGAGAGGCAGCTGGCAGAGCCTCTAGAGGTCTTCATATGAATGAGATACCTAATGGCCAGAGGGCATAGCCAATTAAGCATTTTTCCCAGACCCTCCTCCTACTTGCAAAAGGTATTTAACCTCAGGCCCGCCCTGAGAACATGAGGTACAGCTTCATCCACTTTCCACCATGACAATAAACGTTTTAAAATCATGGACTACCTCTTGTCCTTGGGGCCCACCGTGGAAAACTGTAGAGGGGGCCTTCAACTAACAAGCTGCAGTCTAATCTCCAGCTGGAGGACTTCTCTACGTTCCAGCCATGGAGAAGCTGCCAAGTCAAGCAGAGCTAGCCGAGCCAGCCATGACCCAGCCAAGCTCGACCAAGTCTCGTCCACCCTGCGGGGCACCGCTGGAGCTTCTCCCCCTTACCTCTTCTGACTGCAGGCCAGTCTAGCCTGTACAATCTGGGTCTCAGCTCATCCACAGCCTCTCAGTGGTGCCTGCGAGCCCAAGGGTCTGAGACTGGTTGATTCCTGCCCATCTTCTTGCCCGGGGGTCCTCAACCCAAGAGCTGTGGCCCCCATGGGACCTCAGACTGGGATCTCCCCATGCCTGGAGTGGAGCTCTGTGGCTTCCCATAGTCCAGCGTCCACCTGGCACCATGTGGCGTGAACTCAGTCGAACTCCAGTGCTTCTGCCCTCTGAGCCACACTCCAGCCACCTGGAGCGGCAGACACGTGGTACCCACAACTCAGCCCAACTGAACCCATGCCCACGCACAAGCTACAGCCCCACAGAAAAACTGACACTGAAGCTAATATTTCTTTCACTTTCATGACGTGTGTCTATAGAGATGGAGGAGGATGTGGGGGGTGAGGGGGGGTGAGTATTGAACTTGCCAGTAAACTCGCTTGTCCTAAACTACTAATGAAGCAACTACCACCAGGTAGGCAGCTTCACTTCCCATCAAAACCATCACCAGACCTCTAACCTACTTCCCTGCTTGTTACAAATGCTGGTAGGAAAGAGAAAGATGATGAGCAGGAGAGCCATGGGACAGTCAGCTTGTGATTAGACACAATGGCCAGAAGAAGTAATATTCTTAACTCTAACCACCTGTATTTCATCAGATATTACAAAAGAACCTAGTTTCCAAATATGTGTGTCTTCAAGGGGAATACTTTCTCCAATTTTTAAGAATAAATCACATTAGTTGGTATCCTAGAAATGTATATGAAAGTAGCTTCTCCCCCTTGCTGATTTAATGACCTTGGAAATTAATTTAGATTTCCTCTTCTGAAAGATAAAGATATGACTACTACTTCTGATAATACAGTATGAGAATAATTCATCTTTATAGTATGCTTACACACACTCACACACACAAACACACACTGAGAGAGGGACACAAAGAGATGAGAAAGACAGAGACAGACAGAAAGAGATGCTTATTTCGTATTAATTGTTCAGGAAGAATTGAGAAAAAGATGCCTGTAGCCATAGAATACCTGGGAGGCCTTCTGGAAACTGACTAGTTAGTAGTTATATATAGTCACCTGGTCATACTGGCCAAGCATAGAGCTATGCAATTCTTCTCCTTATCCTCAGCCAGAATGAAATCCCAGGGGGACCAAAAATAGAGAGCACAAAGCCTATATGTGTCTCAGATTACCATTAATGAATACAAGTTAGTTCCCATGAACAAATTACCTTTGTGGAGAGGCATCATGGAGTTCATATTTGCTAATGAGTTGAATGACCTGTAGAAAGTGGGCAGTCCCAAAGTGGCAGAGTTCAGATTTAAATGTAGGTTACTATATCCTGACAAGGTCAATTATACTAGACAGTCTGGAATAAGTCTAAATTGTCTACTCTGAAGCTTCTCTAAAGGACGGCTAGTTTAGGATGAATCATAAAGACCCGAGCCTAGGATCAACCAATTTCATGGTGGCTTGTCCTTCCTGTCCTCCAATTTCCCAACCCATTCATCTTTATTTTCCTCTGAATTATAGGCTCTTAGTTGATAGCATTCTTGCTGCACTTAATAGTTGTGCAGTAGGAGGTTGGCCCATTTGCAGAACTATATTGATTTTGAGTGTATATAATGTGTCTTATTGTTATCTTGGTCCTCTCTTGGCAAGCTGTATCCATGTTACAGCATCTTGAATCTTTTCAGGGCTCTATGCTCTTAGTTTTTCTTTCTTTTTATTTTCTGTTATTCTTTGATAATTTAATGCAATATATTTTGATCAAATTTGTTCCCCTTCACTGACTCTTCCTATATCCTCCCTCACTTTCCGATCTGACTTTATATTATTTCTCTTAAAACACACACCACCACCACCAACACCACCACCACCATCACTATGGAGTCTGATTTTATTATTCTGATTATCATTTGATTTGAATATAACCCAGGAAGTTTAATTACATCATCATTTTATAGTTAAAGGGCCCAAGGTCTAAACAGACTACTTTAGGTAATGTTGTTGCTTAAACTTGGGGCTCAAGAAAAACATCAAAACTTCTGACTTTTAACCCCAGGCTTATCTCATTTTTTTTTATACTTCTAAAATGTGTTTCCTGAGTCAGAAATAAAAAGAAAAAAAAAAACAGAGATGACAGACAGTTGAATGGATTGTTATGTAAGTGGGTAGGGATTTTATATCAAATATTCCTTTGAGTAGTTAATACCAATTCTACACGAAAATAAGGGACTGTAAGAAAGTTCATCTTCCTCTGAGAAACAGAGCACTCAGTGACAAGATATAACAAACCAGTGCTGAATCCACAACTTAATTAATGGTGTGAGCAAATTTACACAATCTTTTTGAAGTTTCTCATGTTTGAGGACTGGAGGATGGGTAGTGGTTCTGGCTTCACTGTGTTATATATAACATTTATCAACAGGCAAAGGCATGTTTAGCACTTTATTGCCAAGACGGGGCCAATTACTGTCATGGATGCAGTGACATCAAGGAGTCTACCATCCTTTGGGAAGGCAAGAGTACTACACATGGTGTACCAATAGCAATGAAAGAGCATGGGAAATGCCATGCCTACCACCACCCCATGCAGGATGAAGGCTACTTTCTGTAATATTCTCTCCACAGAACATCCAAGGTTAGGTGAAATTAGTCTAATGCACCTTTCTACAACTTGAATGGATTAGTGTCGGATTCTATGGGTACCACATCCATCCTACAGATGTTTGCAGAAACATCAAGGGACAAGAAAACACAAGGCAGCAAAGCCACAGAGCAAGCAGAGAGCTAAGCTGGCTTTAAATGCATAATGTTTGACCCCAGAGAGCTTGTGGATATAGACATGTTTTTAAATCATCACCCACAGTGTGTCATATAAATGCTTACACACAAGCATGCACACAGCCAACCTCCAATATACATACACTTATATACAAGATTATACGTAATATACAAAAAGGTGTGATTTAAAATTCTGAAGGCATGGAAGAATTGGTCCCTAGCACTGAAAAAACATTTGCTTGTTGAATGAAGTGACGAGAATAGGGCATACAGATGTGAGAGGCCAGACAGGTGAGATTGCTCTAAGTGACAAATGAAGAGGAAGATCAAAGAAAAGATGGGGGAAAGGTATGATATAACCTGGAGAGGGAAAAAAAAGAAAGTCGCCAGAAAATCTAGAGATACATGCAAGTGGAGGTAAACCAGGAAGGTGGGAAATAACCCTTTGATTTGAAATAAGGTGCTTTGAGATGACAGAAAGAAATAGCACACATGTGTAGATTGTATGTTACACTGCATGTGTTTGTGTGACTACATAGGAAAGATTCCTTGTAGCTCATGGTTTCAGAGGGTTTAGTCCTTAATAGTTTAACTTTGTATTTCTGAGCCTATAGGTGGGGAAGAATGTCATGATGTCAGAAAAATATATGGCAGAGATTATTTACCTCATGGTAGCCAACATGAAGGAGGGGAGGAGTAGAAGAAGGATGAGAAGATAGGAAAATCAAGAGAGAAAGGAGAGGAGGAGTGTCCAGGACAAGCAAAGGAGCCTCCTCTATAACTCCCTTCCTTCAGCTAAATCTCAGTCCTAAAGTTCTCAGTGTCTCCCTAACAGTACCCCCAGACAGGGGCTACATCTTCAATACTCGAGTCTTCTGGAAGGACACCTGATGTCCACAATGTAATGATGTATGGTATATAATATAAACACAGCTTCATTTCTAATCTACAACTGACTTATGGTTTCTATTGCTGGGCTGAAACACAGTGACTAGAAAGCAAGTTGGGGATGAAAAGCTTTCTTTGGTTTACACTTCCATGTCATTGTTCATCATTATAGGAAATCAGGGCAGGAACTCAAACAGGGTAGGAATCTGGAGGCAAATGCTGATGTAGAGGCAATGGAGGGGTGATGCTTGTTAATTTTCTCCCTCTGACTTGCTCAGCCTGCTTTCTTATAAAACCCAGGAGCAGCAGCCCAGGAATAGCCCTCCCCCAGGAATCGATAATTTAAAAACTGCCTTATAGACCCACTTACAACCTAATCTTATGGAGGTATTTTCTTGATTGAGATTCCTTTCTCTCAGATGACTTTAGCTTGTAACAAGTTGACATAAAACTAGCCAGCACATCTTTAACAAAATGCATATACTACTCAATAATTTCCTTAAACTTAGTGGGGGTTTTTTGGTCTTTTTTTTTTTTTTGCCTTTGCAAATAGTAAATGAAGTTCTGCTTCAAGAAACTGCCCCAGAGTTACAGTTGGGGGGGGGCAAAACTTCTGTATTTGTGCACTTTGGGGTAACTTGTTTAGTTTCTTATGAAAATTAACAAAAGAGAGAAAGGGCTAACACTGATGCAGACAAAGGACTCAAATTTTTTTTTTCTTGTGCACATTGTTTTCTGGTCCATAGCCTCTTTAGTGTGGAGATACTCTCCAATGTAGTATCTTCAGGTTCTATGCTTCCAGTTTCTAATTTGTTCATTAAACAATTCCATGGAAATGTTTAAATCTTTTCTCATTTACTTTAGAGATTATAGTATAATTCCATCATACTCCTTCCCCGTTCACTCCTCCAACCCATTCATACACCCCTCCTTGCTTTCAAATTCATGACCTTTTTTCATTATTGTTGTTACAAACAAGTATGTATCTGCACACACACACACACACACACACACACATATATATGTGTGTGTGTGTGTGTATA
>NW_021604568.1:8321006-8336484 GCF_004785775.1 Grammomys surdaster | reverse complement strand
CATATATATATATATGAAAATAAAACCTGCTCAGTATAATGTTATATTTTAAAGCATTTATTCTATGCATGTTTATGTATATCCTTACATAGTTTCTGATTCAATTTGCCTCAGACAAATACATCTACAGGTTGTGCTGTTTTATGATTTAAAAGGCAGGACCATGAAGTGGTTGAAAAAGAAGGCTCTCAGACCAAATAGACCACAACAATGTTCTTTGCCACTGCTTATAAGTAGTTTATGTGACCCTGGAAAGTGGTGTATCTTCTCTATATCTCTTCTACTAGAACATGAATTAACCCATATGTTGCCAGGACAATTTCATTCATTCACAAAAGGCCTAGCTCACATTCTCCATTACGTTGAGATTCTCTAAAATTTCAGAATATTCTCTGGTGAAGAAAATCATCCAGGATCTAAAACCAATAGAAGAAGACAGAGGGAAGGATGCTGAGAATTGTAGTGTTTCTAATGAAGAAGAATTCCCTCCCATCCACTTCACAAGCATGTCTCTGATAGTTTAAGGAAAGAAGAAATGTGCCCCTTACATCTTTCCCATCTCACACAGAGAACACCTAAGAAGCAATTACATAGCACCATGAAATACTAAGCACAGCCATATTCAGAGTTCTCAGATTATTATTATTATTATTATTATTATTATTATTATTATTATTATTATCTGTGTTATATCTAGAAGCAAAGGCAGCCAGCAGCCAGGAAAGCTGTAAGCTTATCCCAGAGAACTGGACATAAGGCCTTGGAAGGGCAGACTGCTCTAATTACCACAGCATGTCTTTCCAAAGCGTGTATCTCTTTTGAATGTGTACATCACAGAAGAGGATGCAAGCAATCTTGTCTGATCATGAGAAGTAGGAAGGCTTAGAGAGCCCCATGGATGTGGCTCAGCTCAGTTCCCTGTGATGTATGCCTTCAGCTAGAGGAAAGTGAGTGGAAGGTGAAGATTAAAGGAACAAACAATTCTGAAATGCAAAAAAGCACAGAGGAAAAGCCAGTCCTGTTGTTGTTGTTGTTTTTGTTGTTATTGTTGTTGTTTTGAATGGATGCTTGCACTATACCTTCAAATCTAGGAGCATGGCATGGAGTAAAGTTGAGATAGTATGGGGGAAGGAGCCAAGAACGGTGGGAAAGAGTGGCTGACAAAGGAGAATCATGTCCCCAGTGCCTCCTCCTCCCCATGCCACTGGGTTGGGTTCTAGCATAGGTGCTGTGTCTCAGAGCTCTGCCCTCTCCAAGGCACTCCTGAGCTCTGGCTCTGAAATCCAGCATGTCTGTCTGCTAGCCCCCCTCCCCAGAATGGCAGGACTAATCAGACTCATCCTTTAAATATCTTCATCCTATTACTTTCATAATCAGCGTCTAATGTCCTGTTCGATAGATGTGGGGCCAGCTAGACACAGCACTTGAACAGCTGCTGGGGCTGTGGAGCTATTCTCTGCGCCATTGATCACAAGGACAAAAATCAATCCTAGCTAAGAAGAAAGAGGTTAAAAATAAATTGCGGGGATTGATTTCTGTTCAGACCTTCTGACTCCCAATTTAGGAAGGGGGAAGGAAGACTGTTCTTGTGTGTGGATCCTTCTGTCATGAAATCAGTTCCTACATCTCAGTCTGGACTGAAAACTGAGGATATTTTATATATTCACATAATTCTCTTTTAATGTATGTGCCATGCTATTTATTTTTGCTTCTTAATAACTATCAGAGGTAAGAATTAACTTAAATCATGAACTCCCGTTAAAATAGAAGTAAAAGAGGATCAGAGGGTTGTCTCACTTGGTAAAGTGCTTGCTCTTTGAACACGAGGATTAAGAGAGGGTGAAAGATGAAGAAAATCTCCCGCATCCAAATGAAAAAGAAAAAATGGATGTGGCAACGCCCACCTGAAACCTCAGTACCAAGAAGACAGAGAATGTAGCATCCCTTGGGCTTGTTGTCTGACTAGTCTAGCTGAATCAATGAGCACTGGGTTCAGTGATACACCCTAGCTCAGAAAATAGGATGGAGATTGACATCAATATCTGCCCTATAAACACATATACACACACGCACGCACACGCACGCACGCACGCAGGCACCCACGTACGCACGCACGCACGCACCCGGGCATAGAGGGATTGAGGGCGATAAAGCATGGAACATTAGGCATGCCTGTCATCTAGTGCTGAGGAAGCTAAAGCTGGAAAGCTCTCCATTTGAGTTCAGCTTGAGCTATGTAGTGAAAAAAAAAAAAAATATCCAAATCAACAACCAAAAGAAGAAAAACAAGCTTTGGTTGGTTCACTACCACATCCCCAGTGTGTTGCTACTGTGCTTTGTGGATGGTAACAACTTCAGAAATTTGTTCATAGTCTGAGTAAATAAATGAAAAGACTCCTGTTTCTTTCACTCACCATTATGTAGATTTTTCATAGATTTATCAGACTATGCAATTATTGTTCTTTCGTTCGTGTGCTATCCCTCTCTCCCTAGATCATAAACCCTCCTACGGCAGGTACTACGTTTTCCTTATTTGCATATTTACTTCTATATGTGTGATCTCCAGGGAGCATAACCTTATTTACTTTTGGACTTTTTTTATTTTACATTTACGCTGTTATTTCTTTTTTGGTGTTCCCCAAGAAACTGTGCTGGGGAATGAGGAAAGAAGAAAAATTCATCAATTCTGTGTGAGATTTAGCAACAATGCAAATATGTTTTCTCCACATAATTCTTACATTTAAGATATGAGATATGAGATATATTCCCTTGAGTAATATAATATGTCCTTCCTTTGTGACTAAAAGGGACAGCCTATATAGTGAGCATATCTTTGGAAATTTAGAGTGAGAAATTCTCAGGAGGTCCTGCATGGAGTCAAATGGTCCATTGCTTTCCAATATAGGCTCTCCGAAGATCTAAGTTTCATACAAGCGACATGGGGGTGTCTGTAAATGGACAAAGCATATTCTGCAGGTATGCTGAAGCTGTATAAACTTTTGCCTTTCTAAATTAGCTCCAACCCATATGTATCTGGCCTTTATTCTTAGATTCTCCTGACTCTTTTATCTCAAAAGTAGTTCCTAATCAGCCAGAGCACCATAAAGTTTCACCGATCTTCTTAATGTAACCCTTCGTCTCGTAAAACAATAAGTGAGCTTTATAGAGGATTCATGGTGGCCCAAGATCACCAAAGTTAATGATAAAAATGCAATCACGCCAAGGAATAGTGTCCCTCAGTTGCCTATCTTACCCAGGTGCACCAGTTTCCTCTCATAGAGGGTTCTTTGCCTTGCACACTGTGCTTAAGTTGGCCCGTAAAGTAATTCCCCTACTGTGGATCTCCTTCAGTGCAGTCTGTCAGGAAACAGTGCTTTCTTATACAGTTTTGAGGATTTCTCATAAATAACACAGAGAGTTGAATGGCTTCCTCCATCATTTAACATCAAATAAAGAAAAGCATAGTGACTTCTCAATAAATGATTAAAAATTCAATGGACAAATAAGAGAGTGAAGAAATTCAACTGCCAATTGGTACTTCTTTCTTAGAACCAATCTGAACTGATGAGATCCAATCAGGCTGTCTGATTCATCACTGTTTCTTCCATGATGAAACTTCAGAAGCTTCTGTTCTCATTGATAATGAGTAGAATCAGAGTTGCAGTCTTAAAAGCTGCTTGCAGAAATTCAAAATGTTTGCTCACCACATTAGGTAGGTTTAGAGTTAAGAGCAAAGTGATTAAAAAATTTAAAAGCTGAAACTCTGAAATTAATAGATATATACCCTAGTTAGAAGGGTAATGGAAAGAGAACAGACTTAATAGTCTACTTCTCAGTCAACAACCCAGCTGCCTTCATTTTCACCATGCTGGTTTTTACAACAGCATAATTATCTTTAATAGGAAAGGGCTACAAAAAAGGAATTCTCCTGGGAGCTGTGGAAAGAGGAATAGATGTCCGGGCCTTGCAGAGTCTTGGCAGGGAAGTGAAACGGAGACGATGCTTAGCCAAGTCACAAGTCCATGGCTCCTCTGAGTCTTTGAAAGAGATCCAAAGAAAAAATGCATTCCCAGCTTTAAAATGTATCAAGAAAAGTATCCAATGAGCAACAAGAGAAAGAGTAGAAATATTGATGTTAAGGGTGGTTTGCCACTGCTACTGCATTGTCACTTTGTATCCCTGGGATAGGTGTGTGAGGATTATTTCTCAGAGACACCAGAACAGCCACATTCTACTGAATGTCATTAAGCTTTTATTTGGTTGATGATACAATAAGTTTCTAATATGAAACAAGATTTTCACTTTTTAACAGAGTTTAGTCCACTTTTCAGGGAGTGGATGAGACTTTCCTCCCCTAGGAACTACAGAAATTGGACAACACTCACCTATTTTACTGGTAAAGCATCCCAGAGGAGTACCTGAGACCTATTCAGTGCTAATGAGAAGAAAAACAAACCATGAAATAAGCTGTTTTTTTCATCATGTTTTAGAAGCTCAAGCATCTCAGAGATCACGTTTAGGCTCCCATTTCTTTAGCTACATGACAAAGTAGGATTCTATACACCACAGAATCGTGGTTATGTAAGAGTAAAAATTAAAAACAACTTGGCAAAGACCACAGGACAGCTTGCTGAGCTTGCTGAGAATAGCCATAATAAAAATATCAAGCCCCTCTAGGGACGAGGTGACCAGAAATGTAGAAATAACTAAAGACATATCTTGACCAGTCTAAACATGCCCACCTGGTGTTTATCCTAGAAGGTCTGAGGTTTTATGGTCAAAAATAGTGAGCCATCCAGCCTGTCAAAATGATTGCTTACACAAAGTGCTAATGTTTGAAATATCCAATCATATGTAATCGCGCCAGAATTTCCCGCTTTTCCCTTCCCCCTTGTGCCTCCCCCTATAAAAGTTCTAAACTTCCTGGGGTCTTCATCGAAATTCTCTCCCCTGCATGGGATGAGTTTCGATCCAAGGGCCCTTGTTAGTAAACTGCCTTTTGCCAACTGCATCAAGTCAGTCTCTCGTGTCTCCTTGGGTGTGCGCTGATCGGGACTTGAATTGGGGGTCCTTTCCGTGGGTCCTTACAGTTACCCACTAGAAAAGTAAAAGCTATATAATATCTATCACATAAGAGCTTGTGAATATTGAAATTATTTTAAATAAAATAAAACAAAACACACATATCAGATACACTTTTGGTATTAAGTGAATATGAGGTCCTTTTTTCCTATAATAACCTTTTTCTCAGTTTGCTCATGGTTGAAAAAGATTTGTGCGGACAGGAAAAAAAAAGAATATCCTAAAGAGTTATTGCTTCTGAAACTGAAAATGAAAATGGCAAATCTCTCAACTGTGTGAAAGATTGCAAACTGTTTGTCCAGTGTCTACTCTGAACTGGTGATGGAAAAGCCCATGTCTTATCTTATACATTCTGCCTACCTTCTGGCCAGGACTCAGAGGCTGTCTCTAATGACAAGAATCTCTACACCTAGCCACCATGAGTGGCATCTTAGCATGAGTGGCATCTTACAATGACTGTCATTGCCCAATCATTATATAGATAATCCTGCCTTCTCTTTGGTATGAATAAGCTATCGCTTGTTTTCCTAACGAACCACAATAATTCAGCCTTCTATATGCCTATTCACAATTGATCAAGACCCAATCAATAGATAGTAATTCATACTTGGCATTGTAATCCTAGCTAACTACCTGTAGCTATAGTGGTCATATCCCAGTAGGAAAACTCACTATCACCATTTCCTTAAATCAGTGTTTTTCTGATTGGAGTCTAAGATCCAACAGAAAAGTCTGGCTCATCCTCACCAAAGAAGATTATATTTTGCAACTGACAACAGCTACTGAAAATGCAGAACTGGTCAAAATGGTGCAATCACATGAGTGTGCGGAGCCGAGATCCAACTGGTACATCTATAATGCAACTTTTGTACCAGAACTCAGAGAACACTGTGGAAGCAGGAGCAGAAAAATTGTAAGAGTCAAAGTATCTGGCCACCAGCTGTAAGATGGTTTCTTCTAGAACTGAAGAAAGACACTACATCTGTGAAGTCTCCAACAGGGTTGCATGATGACCATATAAGTTGACACGCCATGTGAGTGGGGGAAATCCCACATGGCCCCACCCCCAGATGAAGAGCTATAGGCAATTAATGGCCGCTGAGAGAAAGAAAGTCAGTCTTCTCCAGGGAACCGTACAATATAGTAACAATTAAAGAAGAGATCATGAGCTCTAGAGGGGGGACAAGGAAAGACTTGAGTGGCAAAAGCTACGTAGATACCGTCCTCATCTATGGCATTCTCTTTCTCTCTCTTTTTTTAAAAAGGAACATTAAAATAGTCACTCAGAGATGAAACAATTTAATGCCTGTAAAAAACTGAAAACAATGGAACACCCTTAGATTGACATATCCCACCCATGTACATAGAAAGACTAAGAGTTACTGTATAATATTCAGCAAATTGCAGAACTATTCTCTGAGACTGAGGAAAAGCTTCTCTTGCTATGTAGGCCTGGGATACAACAGGTGTTGTAATTTCCACAGATCCTCATTAGGTTTCTTGGGAAGAAATAGATCTTTCTATTGAGCATTTGTATAGTAAAGCAGCAAATAAAGAGAGAATGCCATCCATAGAGTGTCAGTGGTTATCAAGTGAACAGGGCCCATCCTTGGATCCTCACTGTGTCTATACTGTGATGAGAATACCAGGATTCATTAGCATTTGGACATAATTCATGCTGAAATAGTGGGTGGGGTTGGATTCCTCTAGATAGGTGGTAAAGATGGAAAGAGAACTAAGAAGAACACTGGAAAGGTCAAATCAGAAAGAAGGAGGGTGGAGGGAAAGTCACCTGTGTAGCAAGTATGGCGATACCAGAGAGGAATGTAAAGAATATATACAGTTTAGAATGGAGGAAGTGTTGGGAGAAGGATACTCCAGGATAGGCCAGGCAGTCAGGAGTTCTGTGGATAGGCCAGCCAAGTTAATCACTGAGAAACATTGTAAGTATATAATTCGCGGGCATCTTTGATAAACTCAGCCAAAGCAATTTCACTGGAGTGGCAGAGGCAGTCCCAGGTGGGTTTCAGAGAGGGAAATGGGAAAACAGGAAGATGAATACAGATGGTGCTCAATAAATTGGTGGCAAATGAAATATGAGACTTGTATAAAGAGAAATGTGGAGGTCAGGGAAAGTTCAGCTTTGCTTTGTTATTTAAGAATGAGAGATATTTGAAAATGTGTGACTCCTGATGGAAGTTCCAGAATAGGCATTAGTGATTTAAACATACAAAAGAATCTGAGATCGATTGATAGTCTAAGACTCTGTGGAAGAGAGGAAGAGAGGGGTTTAGTATTTGAATTGAGCGACTGGTGCCTTTGTTTCTGGCATCATTCACTTTACCCATTATTCTGACTGCATGCTAGTTTCCATAGAAATATTTGAGTTGTCCAAGGATAAGTGAAGCCTGAGTATGAACAATCACATAAGTAGTTTTTAATTTCATTTGGTGAGAAATGGTCCAGAAATAGAAACCATGCAATTAGGAATCAGGAAATAGAGGGGAAGGAAAAGCCATCCCAGGCAAATCACTAACTTGCTCCCATAATGGCTCAGTAGTACCACTGAGAGTCCTATCAAAGAAAACCTCGAGCACATGAAGCTTAGAGCTGTCCACATGGAATGGAAAGGAAAGATACAAAGACAATTGCTACTGACTCTTAGGAGATATATTGTCAGAGGTTCTAGACATCTTCAAGGTTTTTGTCTACCCCAGAATGGACAAGATGTCTCTTTTGAGGTTACAAATTGAGGAAATGAGCTGCAGAATGAAAAGCAAGAGACCTGCAGTATAGCTGAGTGAAGTCTCCCTTATTCACAGCTGGTGATGGAGGCCAACACGAGCCAGAAGGATGAGCAGTGGAACCTGTAAGATGTACTACAGGTTCACTAAGCACCACCTTTTCATGAGCACAGCTTCATGAGAGCATCTTAAATACTAGCAGCAACTGTTACCCACAAAATTTAATACATGCTATGTTCCAACCACATGACACTTGAGGAATTGTCCTTGGTGCTGAATGTGGAAAACACACTTACTTAAGATTCTGGAAGGATTTCAAGTGTGAACACCTAAGCATGTATTTATTGGATTTCTTATGAAGACTGTCTCTATCTTTTTAATTTCCCTTAAAACTTCTCTGTTGTAATTGTGTCCCTAATGATGAAATTGCTATTTATTTAACATCTGAAAAGCTTTCCCGTTAAAGCTGAATTAACATCATTTAAAATATCACCAAATAGTTTTCTTTGAATAATTACACTCTATTAATTACTGCCACAGGGCTTTTTTTCCTATCAGAAAGAGAACAATTAGAGAAATAGTAGCTACACCATAGAGAATTCTCAATGTCCCATGGTACTGGATAAAGTACTTTTTTCAAAAAAGTATCAAAACCTTGATGAACCCAGACCAAGATGTTACATATCTTAAAAGATAATTAAAGCTCAGAACGTATCTTGTCTCATGAGATCATGAGAGACTGATTTCTTTTATGGCAGTATCCTGGAAGTTATGTAGGAAAGTTTTAGCCTGCCCATATGTTGAACCATGAGTTGATCCCATGAATAATTTAAAAATGAATTTGGCAAAGAGATTGAGTCATCTTTCACTTGACAGGCTTTAAAAAAAAACCTTTAAAAGCATGTGCATATACACAAATGAGTAAGGCTGAGTTTAGTGCATGGATTAGTGTTGATTCTTGCCTTTTGTAGGGCTTTGTAGTTTTCAAAGCACTTCAAATGGTTATTATCAGATCCCTCAATCCTCACAACAACCTTACAACCTGCACAGGGCAAGTAGCAGGATTCCATTCTGCAGAGATGAAAACAAGTTCTCCAAGAGTCTTCATAACTTAGTGTTTCCTGGCTGGTAGGTAGCATATCCCTGATTACAGTGCAAGTGTTAAAAACCAGAGCCCTTTCCCCCATATCAGACTCCAGGCTCCTTGAATTGTAATTGCTTGTAGGGCAGAGATGGGTTTTTTTTTGCCTCTGTCATGTCCTGTTGCACTTAGCATATTTTATGGGGCTCAGCAGAGTTCTGTCTCTTAGCTTTGAACACTCATTAATGGCCAGTCCTTCTGAGACATCTTACCATAACTTATAAGAACTACTTTTCTCTATATATGCACGGAACTCTTAAAAACTAACAGCAACTGGTTGGCTTGATTGTGGAACCATAGTCATTCAAGTCTGTCCATTGCTCCATACTCATTAAAGCAAGAGTTTCCTCTGAACTACATCCAGAACATTACTAGGAGTTGAAAATAGTAATTGGTAATAAATGAAGCTATACCATAATATCTATCCCTATGAAATTTTCATAACAGCTTACAAAAGATCCAGGTCATTATTACCTAATTAGGGTAGGTCTTGGACAACTTGGCTAGATTCTTACCATGTTGATGTTTTCATTTCTGTAGAACAGAATCATGCCACTTGCTCTGTACAAATTGTTGTAAGGCATACAGGAGATTCAGAGAGTGTATACCAGCTCTTTTAGATATACTTTTAGAAATCCTTCAATCTATTCACTATGACCAGCAACTAAAAGGATTTCATTTTCCTGTATTTAATTTTCTATGTGTAACCTCCCAGGAAAATATCAAGCTCACCTAAAAACATGAGAGAACTTGTCCTAGGCTAAAAGCCACAAAAATTGGAGTGTGTGGGTAATGATTTCAGCAGTCAGTAAGGTTTCCCTCCTTCAAATTTTCATTCTCTCTTCCATTTGAGCATGTGATTTCTATTTGTAATTAATCTAACTTCCCTTGCGTATTAGATACTTGCATGGATACAAGCAAATGTGAGTGCCAATTTGTTCAGTGAGTGAATGAAGCCCCACATAAAAAGGTGACTTCACATGCCATCATGGAAAGCTAGGACAGAACTTTGTGTGACCTACAACAGATACAAGAAACCTTACAAAACCATGTTCTTGACTGTTGAAGTCCCTAGTAGCCAGGGTATGGATCCTTTTGCTAGAGGAATTTTAGGATGACAGACACGGAACTAACTATTCTCTAGAATGACCACGAAAAAAAGCTATCCTTTAAGGATAAATGACAGAATTGTAAACCAACTTGGCTCAGAATGTAGGAATCAACTTTAAGACTCTCATCCCTTACCTATGGAGAGCCGGCGGTTTCTTTTAACCATGTGGAGCATGGGTCTTTCAGGCAGATTCTTTCCTAATAAAGCATGGCTTTCTGGGAAGGATTAACATATTTTTATTTCATTAAGAAACCCAAGACAGAAAAGGCACCAACAGGCTAACAGACCCACAGTTTCTGGGTCTCAAGGGCGGCAAGCGGGCAAGCATAAGGTCTCCTCCAGTGAAGCCATTGAGACAGTGACCTGCACTGCTTTGCCATGTCTGAAATACAGGATGAGGTAAAACCGTTGCAGTCTTCTTGAATTTCAGGAGTCACGTGGGTCATTTATAAGTCCTCCCACCACACACAGGACAGAGGACTGAGCGTAATAGATCTAGGAAAGAGAATTTCTGTTGCTTATGGGAAAAGCTTTGCTTTAGAGGAACAACAGAGAAGATGTGAAACTTTCACATGGAATTAACATCACAGTGAGAAGCGTAATGGATTAATCGAATGATTCTTATTATTGAGAGGTCGCCTGGGATTTTGCCTATATTTAACTGTACTCTCAACGATACAGAGTACTTACTCATATGCAGAGAAGATATGGTCTTGGTCTCACTTGCTTTTCTAGTGGCTGTCTATGTATAAAAACGTCCCGGCCTCTAACCCAACAGTCACCAGTGTTTTATCTTTGACTTTTAAATATATTAGCATCAGAACCCACTGGTTAAATGAACGGGACTCAAGTAAAGCAATAAAAAGAGTAAACAAAACTGTTACTCTCTCTAAGAAACTACTAAGCCAATGGGGTTACGTTCCTACAATTCTTTACTATTTACTACTTGATGTGGCAGAACCTTCCCCTAATGAATAAAGATTTCTAGGAGTCAATCATTGGGTGAGTGAGCAGGACTTTTCAATCAGAGAGAGGAAGAGGGGAAGGAGGGGAAAAGATAAGGACTTTTGGACTGGGGGTGGAGGGAGGACAAAATGTAGGTAGTGGAGGCCCCTGGTTCAGATGCAGATCTGCTGGGATTCACAACAGGAAGATGTGTAACTTAGAATAGCTTACAAATTAAGATGCTAGTTGTGCCCAGCAATTGTGTTAACTGACATTCTAAATTAAGTCTATGTGTTGTTTTCCTTCACTTGGGTTTGTGAGAAGTGCATCCCAACTAGCCGTGGGAATTTGGAAGAGTGCGGCTGGCGTGGCAGTAACCTGCCATGGGAACTTAGCCAGCCAGGTGGAGAGATTTCAGAGCTCCAGATCAGAGTTTACTGGGCTGAGAGCAGGCCAGCCTCTCCACCGGTGCCTTGCTGGCGGTAGCATGGATGGCTCATTAAATATTTCCTGCTACAACTTTTGTCATTATTATTTTTAATTTTAGAAATGATACATATGCCCAGAAAATTACACATATTTTGGGGGTACAATGCAGGGTATTGCTATCTGCGTATATTGTACAATGCTCAAATCAAGGTAAACACCCACCCAACCCAACTCCCACCTAAACATACACACACAGGCACACACAAATGTGTGCGTGCGCACTCACACACACAACCTGGAAAACTCAACCTGGCTTTATGGTGCACCATTGTAATTCCTCTCTCTGCCTGGTAACACAGCCAGAGCACAGTCATCACAGGCAGTCTCCTGTACAGGATCACACTCAATCCTTTCTAAATTTTAACTGCAGCTTTGTTCCCTTCACTCATGTTTTTCACTCACCCCTTTTCTCTAGCCTCCCCTGTGTCTGTCAATCAATGTTCTGTCCCCACCTACAATGAGATCAACTGTTACAGAAGTCACATGTGAGTGAAAATCCATGGTTCTTGTCTTGCTTTGCTGGCTGATTTGAGTTAGCATAATACCCAGACTGTCATTCTTTTTATATTTTTATTTATTTATTTTCGACTTGGGAAGGGAAAGACTCATTTCATCTTATATTTCATAAGCCATCAAGAAAGGAAGCTGAGGCAGGAACTCAAGGCACAAATCTAGAGACAAGAACTGAAAGAGAAACCATGGAGCAATGTTGCTAACTATGTAGCCCCCAGGCTCTCATTCATTTACAGTTACTATATAGCCCAGACTCACCGTTCAGGGGTGGTACCACCACAGTGGACTGAACCCTCCTACATCAGTTATCAACTAAGAAAATGTATTCCACTATGGTTATATTGCACATTTTTCTAACATTTGTGAGTTAATATACACTTAAGTTTTGGAATACCATAACTATAGCTGCAGTAAAACATGATGGTGTTTTGGACAAACTGATTGCATTTCATTTGGCTATATACCTGGTATTTGTTGGTCACTCCTGTTTTCCTGAGATCGAATATAAAGCTGCCAGAAACAGCATTTGTCCCCCAGTGTGTGGGAAGGTGATGGGGATAGAATGGGTCTTCGGATGAGGTCCTTTCTTGTTTGTCTATTTGCTGTTGTTCTTTCAACCAGTTTTATATTTCTGCTTGAATTACAGCCAGACTTAAAATTGCAATACTAGAAAAATTCCCGAAGCACCTCATGCTAAACTTTCGATTATCTGCTTGCTAAAACTGTGTTTTAAGAAAATCTACCTGTACAAAGCTCTACTTTTAACACCAGTCTCCTCAGGGAGAGCAAATGTCCTTCCATGGAACATAGAGTCCTCAAGGCCAGCATGCCTTGGAGACAGTAGACTCATGTGAGCTGTTCTACATAGCTTTCGCCCTTTATCAATGAATTTTCCTTGACAGGGTACCATGGGGCTATCAGATTCTTCCCCATCCTGGTGTTCTGGGATGTTGTTGAGCATCATCTAGGAGCTTAAACCATGGAGATTTTATCAGTTGGCAGGTTTTCTTCTTCTGAGGCATCTTTATTCACAGAACAGAAAAGGTCCTTCACTGCCCCTGGTTTAGAAGCAAATCTTGATCACCAAAGTACAATCTCACCTTCTGCATAATAAATAAAACATGTCTTGATCTTTATTTCAACTTCCCAGTTTCTATTGGCACAAATGACCAGAAATCCATGAAGTTTCAGAAAATTACTTGAGGTAGTTGTTCTTTATTATTAAATGCATACTTATAAAATAATTTAAAATCACTTTTAGAAAAGAAAATGAAGCTATCAAAAATGTCCATTAGCAGACTCAGATGTGGACACACACACATCTTTAATTTTCACACTCAAGAGGCTGAGGCAGGAAAACAGTGAGCTCAATGCTTAGGAGTTATTAGAGTTGGTATTAGGTTACTTCTGAGAATTTTGGGTAGAAAAAACAGTAAGCGCCATTATATGGATTTGATGAAAGAAAAATGGAAGGTTCTCCTCTCCAGAAGATACAAAGCACCTTGGGTAGAGGGTCCTGACACACAGGTCCTGGGGCTATACCTAACTGTATGTTGTCCTCTCTCTGTGTGGTTTTTCTTTTCTACCATCTTATGGAAATGTCTGCCTCTGAACAGGAATTCTGCACTGACACTCATCCAGGAGAGGGTGAAGGGTTTATCATCTTGCCAAGAGCAGCAACATGTGTTTCCTACTAATGTAGCTTTCATCATCTGCATTATAATTGCTTAGCTGCCTGTTCTCCCCACTGGGCAGCATGTATTTTAATATATTTAAATGAGTGAATAGAAGAAAAGCATTGAATAACAAACTGGGTAATTCCTGGACAGTGGTCTTACAGAAACACAAAGACGTTCTACACAAGGGGCATTTCTTATGCAATGAGCAATTGTCAATTAACTTAAGTTGTCTTATATTGTTAGCTACAGAAACAAGATTTCCTTGTGTGAAAAAGATAACTAGCGACGCTCCCTGAAAATAAGGACCACATCTTATCTTCTCAGTTCAGTTCAGTTCAACATACATTTATTGAGTACCAGTCATTATGCAAAGTACAGAGAAACAAGGATGAATAAGATATTACCAGGGCCTCCAGAATTTACAGACCTGATGGAAGACATATGATAGAATGGGTTAAGAGAGAGTCTGTAGAGCTTGATCCAATTCTGACTGAGGATACCAGGGAACCTAAAGGACGTGATACCTAATACTCAATTTTAAAGACTGAGTTTGTTTACCAAAGGAACATCCCAAGTATAAAGAAAGTACAAGAAAGACACGGGTGGCAAGAAGTGTCACGGTGTATATGTGGATACTAACAGGGTCCATGTTTATTGAAGGGTTAATTAAAGCAAAGGAGGTGTGTGGGTAGCAATAGTGAGTAAGGGATTCTTATGAGGCTGATTCACATGAGAGCCCTGACTACAGATGTTCTTGCAGACAATGCAAGGAATTGGATTTCACCCTGCAGGTGATTAACAGCCACTAAGGCTCAGGACATTGATTTCTATTCTAAATAAAGGACTTTGGAAGGAGTTGGTGAAGGCACCAGGGATTTGGGGTGGTGATCTGAGAGCAGAGAAACCAGTTAGTAAACTACAGCAACATTTCAGAAACACATGATAAGGATTTATAAATGGTTTTAAATAGCCAAGTAATTATAATGCGCCTCTTTTCTCCTCATAAATCATCCCACAGCAGCAAGCCAAACAAGAAGAGCAATGCAGACTCCAGGCTTAATGAAAATTTAACCATGAAATACAATATACGTGGGAAAGAAGCCACATATATTGTGTTCTAGGGGGTTCGCGCTTATGAGAATTCGGGAAAAAAATTGTTGAGTCACACAGGACTCAGAATGAAGTAATACTCTCAATAAACAGATAGAACCTTAATCTTTCACAAGATAAGCATCCTAGATTTTTGATATTTTATTGATGACCTGAAGGACTCAGATCATTAAAAAATAAGCAATAATGTAAAATAGAGAGATGCAGGTCTAGAGAGATGGAGAGAGGGTAGTTAAAAGCACCAACTGCTCTTCTAGAGGACCAGGGTTTATTTTCTGTCATCCACATAGTCATAGTGGCTTACATTCATCTTTAATTCTAATTCTAGGGGCTCTTAAATATTTTCCTGGCCTTCATGGACACCAGGCACACAAGAGGTACGCAGATATACATGCAGACAAAAATGCCTACTGCTAGTTAGCAGGCCAGTCAGAGACACTGGCTCAAGACTTAAGATGAACAGAACCCAAGGAACCATATCTGAGGTTGTTAAATGCATGTGCACATGTCCACACACCTATATTTTCATTAAAATGTGCACCTGCATACATATATGCATGAGTATACATGTGTGTACATGCACGCACTCACATATGCATGCGTACCTGCTAGTGCAGAGAGAGAGAGAGAGAGAGAGAGAGAGAGAGAGAGAGAGAGAGAGAGA
>NW_021604568.1:8316979-8320996 GCF_004785775.1 Grammomys surdaster | reverse complement strand
AGAGAGAGAGAGAGAGAGAGAGAGAGAGAGAGAGAGAGAGAGAGAGAAGCTTACATAATTAGATCACGTCAGTAAGATAAGAGTTTTAAACAGGAGTAAAAAAGACAGGGAAGATACAGCAAGGAGGATGAGAAACATGGGGCTTGTTATTTTTGTTGTCAGAAGAGAAGGATGAGGAAGAGGAGGAGGAGGAGAAGGAGGAGGAGAGAGGAGGAGGAGGAAGAGGAGGAGGAGGAGGAGGAGGAGGAGGAGGAGGGGGAGAATGTAAAATATAATCTGGTTAAGCTCAGAAAAGGAGTTAAAAAAGGAAAATGAGACAGAATGACCCCATAAACTACTAAATACAGGTTCAAGCACACTGTAAAACTGTTTTATCTCATTTTGTTTAAATTGAGGAAAGGATAAAATGTGGACTTCCTCTTGTCACGTTGTCTCACACATTCTGGGCCTTACAGGAAGTGAGCCCAGACCATGAAAATCAAGTAAAATATGTTGTTCAAGATATCTTAAAGGGGATTTTGAGATGATGAAAAATGGAGGGAAAAAAGGAATTGTTTGAATGAAAGGGACACATTCCCAGGGATCAAACAGTATGATGATCAAACTACGTGTGGCACACACAAACACATAACTGGTCTACAAATATGATGAAAAGTGCCCAGCGGTTAGCAAAAGTAAACAAAGCAACTCCCCCTCCATAAATGAGAGCCAGGAAAAACAAAACAAGAAATCTCAAGGCGGAGAAACCCAGAATGCCCAAGCCAGCCACAGTCAGACACTCAACATAAGGCAAGTTCACAGGGAAAGAGGTCAGCACATGAAATGTGGATACCAAGAGAGTGATATTCAGTCACACAGGGAAAGGTAAGAGGACTTCCACATTCAAGAATTAGCTGTTCTCAAAAGCTTCAACCAAGGACAAACTTCAGACAACTAAAAGCTACATGGAGAGGTTTCCCAAATGTCTAACGGATACAGGGGAATGTATACACCGATAAAACAAAGATCAAGACCAAGGCAGGATCAGAAGATTCAGTCAGTGATTATAATTTGGAAAGGGAATCGTGGGAAGTCACCACAAACCCTATTTCTCACTTTATCCACAGTGTTTCACAAAATATTTACATGACCAGTTATGTGCTAAGACAGTAAGACAAACACTAGAAGATCCTGTGATCAATTTAAAGTGAGTGGTGGAAGACTTAATGAGAAGAAGGAAAACAGAGATACATGCAGCATCCTGAATTTAGCATCATTCACAAGAAGAGATCAATAGATAATCGTCCCAAAATAGAAGACTGGATATTCTGTAAATAGCTATATTCCTAAACTAGGCAGTTAAAATTAAAATTAAAGTATTCTGCACTATGAAAGGAACAGATGCGAGAGTGAGGAAGTCAGACAGTGATAATGAGAGTTTTAAGTCGTCATGACTGCACCCTGAGCACGCACTGGGAGAAGTAAGGCTTATACGCCATTTGTATAGAGGCACCTCCTGTCAGGGAAAGGGATGGTTACGTTCTGATGGAAAACCACTTGCTGTGTGGACTACTCTGTGTGGAGCTTGATGGCAGATTATTGGAACTCTTTTACATGACTTTTATTTTAAACAGTGGATAGCTTCAAGTAATGGTATTTAACCTGTGTTTATTTGGTGATTAAAGAAATTCAGTATTTTTTTCTATTTTATGGTTCTTTGTCTGGTAGATAAGTGGGTTTTTTGTATGTTTGTTTGTGTGTGTATGTGTTTTTTATTTTTTTCAAATTTATGCCACTTTGCCTTATGGGTAAGAATCAATCAAGTGATAGAGCACCCTTCTATCTTTCTGACACCACCGTTCAACTCTTAGTTGTGACCTTATCGTCTGGGTCCTTCTCACCTTCCTGAACGTACATACTGCTGCGTGCCAGGAACCAGTGTTTGTCTTTCCACTTTTCTGTCTATTTTTATTTGATTATTTTTTTATGATTTCCAAATGCTATCAACATACTATCTTCTAATGTATATATTCAACCATGACAGCCCCACTGCCTCTCTTTCAGAATCTCTGACTTCCCACCCCACATCTTCATGCAGGGCCAAAGAAACCAAGCCAGACACACTTAGTTGTCTGTTTCCTATGTGTCTGTGTGTCTGTCCCTGGTCAAATCATCAAGTCCTAGTTAAAACAGTACATTCATTAATACCCCAGCATCCAATGCCTGTTTTCTTGTTTTTGTTTTGTTATTTTTTTATTTGTTTTTGTTTTTTATCCATAGAATCCACCCCTATGTGGCAGACTTCATAGAAAAATGAGCTTATCACAGTAAAGGTTAAAGGTATAGCACATATTCATAGAATATAGCTGTTCCAGCATCACTGTGGTGTTTCACAGAGGCTATGGTCAAGCACAATCCTAAGGCAGCTCATAGGGTGGGTGCTGCAATTAACTTCTTTTTATAGAAAGGTCGAATGAATCTGCCTGAGAATCTGCTGTACTCCAGACTAACAACCTAGTTACCTACCATACCTCATAGTGTAGTGCATGCATGTGTGTGTGCATGAGTGAGTGCATATGTATTTCCCACTAGAATTAATTCCACTGATTCAAGAAATTTGTGTATTCCTTTTCTTTGCCCCGGCAGCTAGGAGGACCCACACATGGACCTGACAAGGAACACAGTCTTACTGAAAAATGCAGCCTCTCCTTTTTAAACAAGTAAAGCAGATTTTTGGTCATCTGTTTGTTCATTTGTTTGTTTGTTTGTTTGTTTTTTTGTTACAGAATACAATATGAAACACATGCAGAGGGGAGATGTTCTAAACTTGAAGTCACATTTCCAAGAATCAGTTTAGCCACATTAATTATTATAGACAGTATTGACATTAAGAAAAGGACAGTCAGTTTGACAAATTCATAAATATCTCAGAATTCCATGTTAAACTTTTTCAGCAAAGTTAAAGAAAAAATTAGTCATATATGTGTGGACTATGGCACTGGGAGTCAGACGGAAGTGAATATTCAAAACCAAGGATGCAGCTGACTGAGGATGTGGATTCCTTCAGCTCAGCAATAGTGAACACTGTTTGAGTTTCTATCCTGAGTGGGCTGATACTGGGTACTCCATCAGCTGTGTCAGCACAAGTTGATCTTGTGTTTCTGGTGCACAGCATCCACCTTGGGGTACAGAGAGAACTATAACCAAGGGCACCTATCATGTGATGGAGATCACAGCCCACTAAGCTAAAGGCTTAGGATGTGGAGACAGTACTCAAACTCACAGGACTGTTCAGGCACTAAGTCCTAAAGAGAAATATGCATTAGGTCATGGGCAGACATTTGAGGACTAACAAGAGTAGTGGTTAGCGTTTCATGTTTTGCAGCATGTGTTTCCAGTCCACACCTATGAATGAGACAATGAGGAAGCTGTTGACAGACCACAACACAGAGAATTAATCCTGAGATGCTGACTTCTTCCACTCTCTCATTCAAGTTGGTTTTGAGTGGCAGGCTACTTCTCTTGGGTTTCCATCAACAAAACAATTACTCACTGAACACTACCTACATTGAAATTTTGTCTGACTAAAGGTGAGAGACAAAAAGAAGAATTTAAAATATTGTTCTTACCCCTGAAGTATAATATTCGATTTGAAAAGGAAAAGAATCTGTTCACATCTGGTAAGGGATGGCTCTAATAAGTCATGAGCTAGAAAGATGTAACCTTGAGCTATAAGATGCTCTGGAGGGCAAGGTGCATCCTCACAGAGGAGATGCAATTGATCTGGACTGAAAAGCAAAGGAGCAGACAGAGAAGAAAATCATTCAGGAGCAAATTCAGGATACTGTCAAAGCTCAGTTTCTTTTGGGAAACCATTTGCCAAACAACTCAGAGTAAACAATGAAAAAGTAGATTGTGAAGCTAAAGGTTGTCATCAAATGTCAAGCTTGATATATCAGCCTATCATGTATCTACATCTATCTATCTATCTATCTATCTATCTATCTATCTATCTTCTATGATCTATTTATCCAGCTA
>NW_021604568.1:8256488-8316969 GCF_004785775.1 Grammomys surdaster | reverse complement strand
CTATCTATATTACATATATACCTATTTGCATATCTATCTATCTATCTATCTTATCATCTATCTATCTATCTATCTACCTATCTATCATCTATCTATCTATCTATCTATCTATCTATCTATCTATCTATGTATTGTCTATCGTCTACCTACCTTTCTCTCTTTCTCTCTTCCTTTGGAAAGGTGCCCTTTTCTTTTCCATGTCTACCAACTTTTTATCTCCTTGAACTACACAGTAGACACTGCAAACTCAACACATAAAGATTTCATTTAGTTTCCTCTAGCAGTCGATTTCTTGCAGAAAAGGTCTTGAGAGTTGGACATCCTAAAATGTGATCAGCTCTAGAAGGGGAGTAAACAACTGAGCAAGTTTTAGCCTTTTCCAGAAAGTGAATCCTGGCAATGTCTAATTCATTGCAGGATTTCATGTCTAAGTCAGAGAAGCACTTTGGACAGAAATAGAGCATGGCTTTGATAAATTACTTAAAGTCAAAGCCCATTAGACATTTGACTCTAAATAACCTCAAACCCCAAAGCCTAATTATCTCAACAGCTCTGTTATCCTGAAATGGTAATCCGACTGAAGAGTGCCCTGGTAAGTAAAATCTCCAAGACAGACACTGACCCACAAAGCCTTCAGAGTGCCGAAGTCTGGAGTGTCCCTAGGGCCTGGAACCACAAAGCTGGTGGAGGACAACGTCTCTGCTCCACATCTTCACATTCCCAGGAACGCTATCCTCACTTGTAGCAGACAGCCAACCTCACTTTTCTCCCTTCCAATTGTTGACTGTGTTAATGACACTCACCTGAATGAAGATATATTCATCCTGAACAACCAAGGAGCTGATATCAATAGAGCGGGCGAAGGGGCCACTCCGAGTTGTCTCAGCACATTCTTGGATTCTGCAGGTGAGGTAGTGAGCATCTGAAAGAAAGGGGCACAGTGGCATTTAGCAGCAAGGTAAATGACCAGCCAAGACCATTGCAGCTCACAAAGCTCGAAATTCTGGGGACTCACAGACTAATATTTTTTAAATAATAATGATATTTTACTTCCTTGTACACAAAAATCGAAGACATTGCCCCAGAAATGAGGGTAATACCTAGCTTAGTAGAGAAAAAGTTAATCTTATTTACTACTGGTAAAAGAATAAATCCATTTAGCTTTTAGAAGAAAACATTTGAAGAAGATTTCAGAAATTTACATGCACATATTTTATTTGCCAGTAAATGTAATTCAAGGAATATTTCTATAGAAAGATTCACATATTTTCACAAAGAAGAAAGGTGGGAATGTTCATTGTGGCATTATTCACAGCAATGTAAAACTGTAAATGGGCTAAATGTCCATGAATTAAGGAACATTTGAAACAGCTAAGATACATGCACATGACAGAGTATCATGCTGTTATTACAAGATTTGGCAGGCAGATGTGCATCAACAGACTCTCCACAATGCACTGCTTTACCAGGTTTTAAGACTATATTTCCAATTGTGTACAAATATGACTCATTGATGACTTAAAAGTTTGTCTTTATATACACAGGTCTGGGCTACAATTACACAGAATAAAGTTTTAAAGGTCGTATATAAAGATTAGTTATGAGTCCTTTAGGAATGGGATGGACTTAAGTTGATATATATTTTAGTACTGCCTATGATTTTTGCATAATATACATCTTTATTATGTTTGCAGCAAGAATACATTCACTTACTACTTACATAAAACTTGTATAATTATTTGTAAGAAAAAACCTACATTTATAGTCATGGTTATAGCTAAACCATAACAACCAAACCTCTGATGTTAAGTGCAGAACCACAGAACCATCCTGGAAAACAATGTATTCAATTTTGTGTTCCTTCAGGAAAAACTACAAGTGAGTCTTTGTGAAGAAATTACCCTGTAGATTGCCCTAAACATGGTTATTATTTGTTTTATGAAATTAAGAAATAAATGGTCAAAATAAAAAGTAGATTGCTTTAAAGCTATAAGTTGAGAAGCTTATATTTTCCATCATACTTAACTTTCCTTGTTAAAATTACAAATTGTTTTTGTTTGTTGGTTTGTTAGTTTGTTGTTTTAAAATATCAACAAATCATAAGCATGCCCTGGCCCGGCAGTTCAGTCTTATAATCTCAGATATTCAGGCAGGGAAGGCAGAAGATCACAAGTTCAAGGCTACCCTAGGCCTTCATGAGACCCTTTCTCAAAATAATTGGCTCTAGTTCATTATAAGCAAGCTGGTTTGAGACTTTCTGGATTTCTAAATACTGCTAACTTATTTTTAATACAAAATATTCTGATTTTTAAGTTTTTTACAGGCCATTTAAACTTTAAATATAGTACAGGACAACACCGTGTCACTAAGCAAACAAGACCACAGTCCAAAGGAGACTGATGAATGACTTACACCCAACCTGTGCTCTTCCATTTACTCAGGTGCCCCTCACGAGGGAGAAATGTTTTTAACCCCAGACCCTGACCATGCAGGTAGATCAGTCTTTCCAGCGTTTTTGAGTATGCACTGAATGTATCCTTTCTTTTGGTTTTGTTCATAAATGAAGCTGAGAGTGGTCTGGCTTTCCACTTCTTGCTGAGAGGAGAGGGGAAAGTAGGGACCCCAGGCTGTGCAGTGGAGCACAGTGTCTGCCCACAGGGGGTATGTTTGGATACATGCTAGCTTACTAATTTGACCCTTGACTAAAGCACCAAAATGTAGCAAAAGGCTGCAGTAAACACATGTAAAGAAATCACAAACACCACCATGAAAACCTGTGTCCTTGTCTGTCAGTGTCTCAAAAGCTCTTCACACTGCTAATCAAAGGTACACGTGGGAGGGACACTTGCTTACACTCATTGAAAGGCTCATTCTTCCCTGGCTATTTACTATGCCTTTTGCCTTTGAACACTCCGAAAGAAGAATCAAGTCTTTTCAAGGCCACCCCAAACAAAATCAACACCTACTCAAACCTTGGCCGGTGACAAGTGGGAACCGGTGCCAAGCTCATCCTACAGCTTGGCTCTGGCTTTGCTCACCAGTGTGCAGCAAGGGATGACAGGTTTTATTTAACAAGACACCAGCACTTACATGAGTTGCTGAAATCCACTTCACATTAAGAGACCTTGCAGTCTTTAGGCAGACTCATATTCGGAAGTCTCAATGCTTAGATTTTTTCCAAAATTCAGAGCTACAGTAAGGAGTGCCATTGTAGTCACTGCCCGATGAGAACTCAGTGGGAGGGGACAGTGAATTATTGGGCTGTTCAGGCAACCAATCAGAAATGAGGGACAGTCACAGGAGGACCTTTGAGTGTCAAGGCTGAGCAGGAAAACCTTTCCTTTCAGGCTTCGTATTTCTAATAGATCTCAAGTGGCAAGTATATCAACAGTTCCTCCAAATGAGGATAAATATGACTATATGTGAAAGTTCTGTGATGGAACCCAGAAGGATATTTATCATATACCTTGAAATCCCAAAACAAGCTGTTAATAACCTGACCTTTTTTTATTTTTTCCTTGTTTGCTTTTGGTAATACCAGGTACCAGATACAGGAAGAGACTCAGATCAAGATTAATAATCACGGTGTGCGATCATTAATTGTGTGGGATTGACAAGCCAATCCCAATCCTGCGTTAATTGTAACAACAACATCTCATCTGGGAGGGGTAGACTGAGTAAGATTGTCACTAGGATTCACTATATTATGTATGAAATACTTAGCATATTGTTGAATGCGTTTTGAAAATCCATTAAGTGCTATTCATACCGAGAAGGGAGAGGAAAGAAGCTTTAGTTGAGAGCATCCCTCGTATACTCAATTAGTACCAAGTAACACTGGCATCACTGACAGAAAGGAAAAGTTTGTGTTGACTGGTAAGTCATATCTTGAGTTTGTATTGCTACGGACACCCTTTAAGTACCGGGCTTGGGCAGAAAGAAAAGAACATGCCCAAAATAGAAAAAATAAATGAGAAAAAAGAAGGAAATGATTTTTGAGGTTAGCTTGTGGACAGAAAACTATGCTGTGTGAAGAAGGAATTCTAGAAAATGAGAAAAACTCCCCTGGACTTGAGCATAGACAATGCCTCTGAGCCATACTGCCAAACGGCCTGCTAAAGGACTGACCATATGTCACCATTATAACTGAGACAGAAGTCTCTGTTCTTCATTGGAAACATCCCCAAGTAAAAAGAAAAACTACGGAGGCTAAACTCTAGAAGACCTCATTAATATCGCCATGTGAGAACCCTAGGTAGTGATTTTCCAACTGGTGGATGCTCAAGACTAACATGTTTCTAAATGTAAAATCACCTTTGTCATGCATTTCTAAGAGCTGGTATGATGACTGCTCCATTTCCAAAATGAAAGGTCACAGTCAAAAAGGATGTCCTTGGTACCATAAATAGAGGGATCTGCTAGGTACCTCTGATGTACCTGGCCCAGTTTCCAAGTAGCTGGACCTTTTTAGCAGGATGCTTAGGAAATGCCTTTGCTATCCCAGGCTGAGACAGCCTCTAGGCATCCTCACCTACAGCACATAGTTTCTTGTGGTGTGAAGGGCTGCCTTAGCTGGGCTGCCTCATTTCTTTTGTATCCGACAACAGTACACAGGAAGCTGCAGGTGTCAGACACTCAATGCTATTCTGGGAAACAGAAAATAGAAGTTCAGTTTTCTCATGTGATTCCTAGGCCAATGACAGAGACAGAATATTCACAAATGAACATACCTCGAGATTTGTGCACAAGCATCCTGGAATTTGGACAGAGAGACAGTCTAACACCCTCAGAGCCTCATTTCATTCTGAAGGGGCTACATTCATGCCAGGAGCTGTACAGGGCTCAAGGAGGAAGCTTTTAACTTGCCATATTCAGCAAGGCAAGCTTCTCCTTCATACTGACAAATTCCACAGTACATAGCTTCGGCTTTACCAGGTCTTTCCAAAAGACCTGGACCCCTATACCTGAAGAACTACTGCTTGAAGCATCGTCTCTCTTCGTCTGGCTTTATAAAACCACAGTAAGCGGTGCTTAAACAAAATTGAATTCTATTAAAAGCCTATACATTTTCGTTATGCTAAATTATATAGTGACTTGTGATTATGCTTTGCCTTTGAGATTACTAAATATTCAAACTTCCTAGACATGGGGCCTCTTGCCACCTCGGAGAAAAGAACTTTCCATGATTCGCTCAACTTCCATCCCTCTGGGTAACATACATATTGTCAGAAGTTGAAAAGTGAATTAAAATTTTGAACAAAAAGCTAATTCAGCTCTTTGGGTCTGTTCTTGAGAAATACCCAGGAGCAGTTTATTTTAAATAACAATATTACTCTCAGATGCAAACACAGAAAAATAAGCAGATTCAGGGGGACTCTGAAAACTTCTTTAGTTTCTCTAATACTATTTGTCCTTGACTGGAAAATGGAGCTAACCTATTTACATGAAGCACAAATCAAAGGATGTGGCATTGATGGAAAAGCCTAATTTAATACTAGAAGCACAGCAGATACTAAAAAACAAACAAAACAGGGAGTTCTTATCCCTTCAATTGGGATGAAGACTTTCCAGCTTTAGTGAAGCCTCCAATAAAGGGAGAGTCCAGCAATCTCTGCCTCCTTTACGGCACAGGAGACAATCTGGAAAAGTTATAGACATTCAAGCACCATGGCAACCTGAGCTGACGTCATTGAGAGTTGTGTCTAATTCATATGAGATAATCCAGCCTAGATTATGATGGTGGTGCTGATGCTGGTGTGCTGATGCTGTGTGCTGATGCTGGTGTGCTGATGCTGGTGTGCTGAGGGTGGTGGTACTGAGGATGGTCATGATGATAACGACGGTGATGAAAACTGGGGAGATGATGATGGTGGTGATCATGAGGATAAAAATAGTAAGAACAGCATTTTGGAGCCCTCATTATCAGCTTTGAAAATATTTTAGGGCCATGTGAAGTAACTTATTAAATCTTCCAATATTACAATAAGCAACTGTCACTCTCAATACACCATCCCAGGATTATTAATGTCTTCATTAAGTTGCCAGCTGATTGAAAGATTTCCCTATGTCCCACAGCTGAGACATTAGGCTAATGACAGAGCTTGGGTCTGAAACCAAGGAATTTTGATAAGAATTTATAATCCTAAATACTACACATTCAAAACAGCAGGAAAATGAGAACCTAAATTCCAGTTCAGACACTAGCACATGTTGACCACTTAGAAAATGTTGCAATCTGAGAAAGTCCTACTTGCTTCTTCTTTTCAGAGATAATTCTAAACATTTTGAAACAAGGACAACTTTGTAGCCTTAATATACAAAGTGGAGCTTTTCTGTACCTGCTCTGAGGCAGAGGCTCTCAGCCCACAGACCCAGTGACTAACCTCCCTCTCCTCTTCATCTTCCTCCAGAGTTTCTAAAGAGTGATGGAACTATAGACTGAGTTATTTTAAGAGTCAGTGATCTAGGTTCCTAGTGTTTGGACTTTAGTCTGATGGACTGATAGGCTGACTTAGGGAGCCCAGCCCATTTGATTATTTATGTCTGCATGGGATACTATTAAGAATTACTGAGCTAATAATTTCTGCATTTACTTCTCCCTCCTATCTCTTTCCAAGACAAAAGAAGTCAAAGCCTTCCTTTACTTTCCTCCTCATATAATGAAATCCCTGTACAAATGAAACCACTGATATACTTTGGGGTCTTTTAGGTAGGTGCATTGAGGCTGTAACCCAACTGCCTAACCCAATATCCCCAAGTCAATAGGTCATCACCCCAATTTTATAATAAGCTAGAGTTACCTATTCATATGAGGGAATGTTAGAGTATTAATGAAAATCCAAGAGGAAAAGTTCCTTCTGGTCAAGAGAATAGACTCTCTGGCCTCGGTGAGACCTAATATTCTTGTTAAGCATGATGATCTCCTAGATCAGGAACCACACCTAGGAAAGCAGGCTCACCTTAAGCCACGCTAAAGGGATGGGAAGAATCATTTTGTGTCCCCATAAGAACTCCTAGGACACCTTTATAGCTTGTGCTTATCAGTGAGGAAGAGCCCAGGATGACATGAAGACTTCTGTGTCATCACTAGGTTTGTTGTTTGGTCATTTGCTGTACTGAATTCTGTTTTATGATCAGTTTTGCTCAACAATAAGATCCATGTTAACAAATTGATTAAAACTATATAAAGCAATAGATGAGGTATCAAGAAAGGCTGAGAACTCTGATCAAGGTCAACTAATTTCTAAATGAGGCAGAAAGCACATTCAGTGTTTCCTAATGTATTCTGTAGACACAGTAGGTCAAAGCAGGATATGCTTACAAGTTTTATGCTTTGCATGGCTTCTACAATATTCTGATGCTATTTGGTCATCCAAGAACCCACTGAGGTGAACAGGAAACAGAATATTCTGTTCCAGAGGATACTGCAACACAGAGATGTTAAGATTCTTTTCCCCTGTTCTTACTGGCAGGGGCTTGTTCTATTGTGTTTCTATTAGAGTGCTTGTGTCTGTTTCTAACCTAGAAGATTCTATATATTAGAATAAAATAGACTTTTGTCTAAGTTGACTTTATTTTCCCTTTAAAAATATAGCCCTATAAATATGTTAAATTTCTGGGAAGCTAAGTATTACAATTATTATGAAGGCGTTTTCAGATTTTTTTTTTATGTGTGTGTTACTTATGTGCACCATACGTGTGGAATGTCCTTAGAAGTCAGAAGAGAGAATTTGATCCCAAAGAATTGGAGCTGTAGTATGGGTGCTAGGAATCTAACTCTGGTCCTCTGGAAGAGCACCAGTGCTCATAACCACTCAACCATCTCTGGAACCTCAAACGTTATAATTGCTGTAACAACTGGCTTGATACAAATTCAGTGAGATACATGCAGCCATACAAGTTACAAAGAACACTGTGTGGTTTGTCTGTCTTCATTTGTTTCAAATCTTGTTGGTGTGACTGTATCTCCTTCAAGTGCATGAGTGTAAACAACCATATCACATACTAAAGATAGCATTTTATAACACTCTTTATTATTCTTAAGTTCTTGCCTATATTCTACCTCCTCTTACAGTGGGGCTTGGGAGTTCCCAAAGCTCCACTTCTTATAGAGGAGTTACTGAAAACTGATAGATGTTTGGGGAAGGGAATCATTATTTTGGGGGCTGTGGTCACTGATGGAAAGCCCATGGCCCAGTGGATCATGACACACTCACATGTATATACGAGCAGCATCAAATTAACTTAGTGGGTTTAAAAAAATTTAAGAAAATAAGGCATTAAATTGGGAGGAGTATTTGTTAAGCAGGATCTTGAAGGAGCTCAAGAGGGAACAGGCAGGATAGATATGATACATTGTATACTTACATGAACTGCTCAACAGATAAATTAAGAAACTATCCAACTTGAACTCTTGGGGAGGGGGTCCATTGTTAGAATGGTCCCTCTTGTTTGTACAGATAATATAAGACTTACCACTGTAGCTCCAAGGTCAAGAACAAAATCTAGCACATAGTAGATTATATTTAAGTTTCTATCCAAGAGATGGACAACATTTTTGAAAATAATTGCTGTTAATTTTTCTGGGGAGCTTATCTATCAAAAGGGCTCATTTGTTAAAGCAAGTGGTTCCTGTGGTTTACCATGTGGACACAAAATGCCCAAATGAGCTATGGGGGCCCGTATTCGAATTACACCAAAAATGCTAAGGAAATCACTGACAGGAGCAGCAAAATACATCACACCTACTCATACCCCTAGAAAATTAATTCCTGGGGGTTGATGTCAATAACAGTATCCGTTGAGACTGGAAGTCTCTTCCTCTACTCTGGGAAACAGGAAAATAGATGATAGACTTTGAGGCTTTTTCTCTTCCCAAGCCATTAAAATGCAAATCATGGTTGGAGAGAGATCTAGGCAGATCTCTGGGCATAGTGTGATCTCACCAGCACTCACATCCATCTGCCGTCCTCACTTCCATGTGCACCAGGTCTGCCTCCTTATCCAATCCAGACACCGACCTGGGGGAGAAAGGGAGAGACAGGCTGAGTGAGGCCAAGCACAGGGGACAGCAGAGTGATACACATCTGGGCTGTATACATCTGGGCTGTTCTTCAGAACTCTAAGCTCTGAAACAGGTCCATCCTGCATGCTGTGCCTGACATAGTACAGCCATTGGCAACCCCAGACGTATGATTGGTTTTAGAGAGTACCGACTGCATTGGTCGTGATACAGGACTCCTACAGTGGTGTCATCAAGCCTCTTGAAAAACGGACTGAATCTCTGTCCTTGAGCCATCTCTGCCACTTTGTACCTTCTAAGAGATTTTTGTGAGTCACCCTTCCTCATCATCTGTCTTCTCAGTCATGTCATCTCCCCTTTTGTCCTAGGAACTGAAGTAGAGCTCTGTGCATGCTCACTGGCAGGCAGGCATCCCATCACTGAGCTGTATCTTCAACCTATGACCCCTGAATAGCCATATTACTGCTCTATCCATGTCTTATACATAGGACACTACCTGTTCTTCCTTCCCCATTCTGTTGGCTTCAAGGTCTGTCCATATTATCTGAGCATGGCTCTTCTTCTTTCTTCCTCTGTTTACAAACAACTGTTTGACGGCAAAGACTCAAAATATGGTGTCTGGGACAAAATTCTCCTGGCTACTAAGTTGAGAGAAACCAGAGACTTCCTTGCCAGTAGCTTAAAGAGGATAAGCTGCACAAAAGACACTCTTTACACATCCTTCTCAAGGCCACCTGAGCAACTGTCTCCTCCTCTGCCATAGACATCCAGGCCAATATGAGACCCAGAAATCCAGCTGCAAGCACCATGAAACACACTGAAACATCCGTGCACAGAAGAACACAGAATCAAGGTCTCTAGTACACCCTGATTCACAGAATTTGTAGACCATCACCATCATAGATGGCACTTCTAAAAACAGAGCCACTGCTGATGTTACCAGTGGCTATATTCTCTCATAGCTAAGTGATCCCCAGTTTAAACTATCTCAATCCCAGTTGTCTAATTTTCCAGGTTTCAGCACGTAAGAGAAGCAAGTTAGGAAGAGCATTTATTAAGTGACCTAGACAGTAAGAGAAGTAGAAAACATGGCAAACAGACCTAAAACTCAAAACTCAATCTTCACATCACAAGTCCCTGTGTTTCCCAGTAGTACTGAGCTGTAACTATGTTAGAGAAAAATTGGATGCCTGACAGCTACACGAAGGGCTGGAGAAAGTGAAAAATGAAGTGGGGGCTTTTATGCCTATTGTTCTTAGTTTATGACACTAGGGTGGCAAATGACATAAATTAGAGAAAATTAAATTATTTTTGTTGATTAAAATAAAACAATCATGTCTTAGAAGACCAAAATTCCATTAGCTAAAACATTTACTTCTGTAAATTACTTCTTTTCCCCAAAAAGTTAAACAACCAAGGCATTACTTCAAGGGATGTTTTCCCCCAAAATTTTTTGATACATTACATTTTGTTTCATTTATCTCATTTGATTCTAACAGCAAATCTTGAACCTAAGGATACAAGCCATCATTATTCATTACTTGACAGGAAGAGAAACTGAGGCATGGAGAACTTAGTCATCTCAGATCACATAAGACCCAATCAGAAGTTGAAAGACGGCCTGACTTTTCCTTCTGGGGCAATTCCAATGGTCTGTTTACCTCTATCTATTTCAATGTTGCTCCTCCTTGTGACAAGTCCACCCACCCTTATCCCCCCATCAGTTCCTCCTCTGTTTACAAAACAGGCCTTTCTGTGTTCTAGCCAGAATCCTGGCCTCTGTAGTCCACAAGCTCAAGAACATCACCAGTAGATGTCAGAATTAACAGACATCTGGCTAGGTCTGTGAAGCCAAAAATCAATGAGGGTGGGACAACATCCATGATTTTAAAGCACTCAAAGGACGTGTACAAGTAACCAGGCTGTAAAACCCCACATTCCTAAATAAAGTTCTTTGGGACAATCTTAGCTGTGACCTTCAGATCCAAATCCAGCACAAAATGCCAGTGGCTGCTTTTGCCTTAATGTCAAGATTAGCTCCAGGCTTCTCAATTTACCTCAGTCAACACCTATACTACATAGTTCTCTGTTGTGGGCTCTGAGCTGTGCATCGAAGACTTGTTGGACACTTCTACCATCTACATATAGCAGCAGCTTTGCAAGTGTGACAATGAAAAAGTGATTCTAGATTTTGTGAACCATCTCCTAGTGAGAGACAAAATTACTCCCAGACGAAAGGCAGTGCTGTCACTAGACACACCCAGCTGTTCCCTGGACTTTGAACCATGCCTGCTCACAAGTACTTGGATCTGCCTTTTCTCACCTAGTGCAAATAATAACGTTGCTGTGAAGCTTGTGAACTATGGCGATTCTGGAACATGCCATGTCCCAGGGAAATTAACAGACACTAAACAGATACAATCAGGTCCCTAGCCTTGAAGTCCCAAGCCCCATTTCTGGAAACACTATGTAAACAATATGCTAATAAAACAAGCCAAACAAAAAACAAACAAACAAAAAACAAGTGAAGTGAACATGCCTGATAATGTCTGTTAGGGGTGGGGCAGGCGGGAGGAAGGGATGCTTTGGTGGAAATTTATGGGCAGAGGCACAAGATAACACTGACAAATGCTAATGAGTACAGAGAACATCTAGTATCAGGCATTGTGTTTGGTATTCATAAGCATTATCTTAATTAATCGTTGAAATGAGTTTTTAAAGAAAGTACCATTCATCTAATTTTCCTCCTTGGTAAAGAGGATAATAAGAGAGATTAACTGATGTGCCTGGAGCCACAGGATGATAACAATTCACAGATCCTGAAAGCACGCGTGTGGTGGGCACTGCCTTACACAGAAACTCTGCTCTCATTTAATACTTGTGCCTACGCCATTTGTTGGGAATCAATTCTTTCCTCTATTTAAAGAAGGCCCAATCTTGCGTTGCGAACTTAAGCCACTTGCCTCCAATTATGTAGTTATGAAGCAGCAAGGGTGGGACTTAGGCCAGGCAGGCGGATTTGAGCCAGGACTTAGCTTCTCCCATGAACTGCGTCTACCTAAGGGAGACTAGGATTTAAGCCTAGCCACTTCTTTTAGAGTCGAGGTTCTAGCCAACACGTCCCTGCTCACATATATAAATTTTACATAAAGTAGCATGTAGGAATATCCTGTATATGTCTAGAAACCTTTTGTTTCTAGGTCACTCAGATGGGGAATAACTCATATTGATAATATTCCATAAGAAAGGGATGATGGACATAAATAAAAGAGTAAGTAGGTCAATGTAAATGGTTGAGGAATAGAGAGAAGAAATTTTTAATGTGAGAGATGGAAGAGTTGATGAAAAGTACGTTTGTAAGTTGTCTTGACTCTTGCTTGATGTCTGTGATGATGGAGAGGTCTTCAATAGATACGAGAAGCTTCAAGGATGCTACGGGCAATGGGAGATGGTTGAGAGGCATACCCAGGCAAATACGCCAACCAGGTGAACAAATGACCCTAGGATTTCTTCTACCAACAGCATCCATATTCCTTGACCATCTAGGACTAATGTCAGGACCAGAGCATGACACCAGGTCAGGGTCAATTTCCAGAATAGAACAGGCCACAAGAATAGTAACACTATGCTCATGCTCAGAGGAAGATTTCGACTTGTAGTTTCAACCTGCTGATACTGCTCCATTGCCATACACCTACCAGACAAAGCGCCATGGTGGAAGAAACATAGTAGAGAAGTTCTTCTTGGCTCATAGTGCCGGGGAAACAGAGATGGAGAGAAAAGGTCTGAGGATAAAATATACCAGCCCAATGGTGAACTTCTTTCTCTAACAAGTCTCCACATCTTAATAATCTATCCAACTGTCAATTCCTTAATCACCAAATAAATACCCATCTGCTGCCAACTAAGCCTTTACTTCAAGAGCCTACAGAGATACTTTTTTAGAAATGATCCAAATCAAAACATACTCCCTGTCAGTAGTGTCTGTACCGGGGTAGAGAGATAAGCATCTCACTGAAACTACACAGAAGAAAACTCTTAGCACATCTCTAAAGAGCATCAGGTGGTAAACGAAAGCTGTGCCAGACACAGTATTGCTATCACACAGTATTGCTAAACAAGCCATCAATAGCAATCGTGTCTAACTATGCCATATTCTGGTTTTAATTAAGATACTTTAAAACAAGATTCCATGGAACAAAATAGAATTAGAATATTATAATCATATATAGTCAGTGAAAAATCCCTTTATGAAGAGTTTTCAATTCCTTAACCATGACTTATTCTGCTAAGGGGCTCAACTGAAACATAACATGCACAACTGGATACAATTAATTTTTTTTTGAGTAGGCCTCATCAGTCGTCATCTAGAAGGGTTTTCACTTTGTTGCCAACTCCCTAGAACATTATGCATGTATGTGTTATAAAATAGAAGGAGCACAGCACTAGCTTCCTAAACTCACAGAGATTACATTGGCTAAGCAATAAATACTTATATCACTGGTGGTACACGGGAAGTATTCCATGTTAGCTATTATTTTTTTATGTGAAGAATAAAAATGGACTAACTAGCCCTCTAGCCTTCTGTCTTTTTTTCCCTCTTTCCAAGTCTTACATTTGTTGACTGCCTAATGACAGTCTTCTAGACAGCAGATAGGGATATCCCTCTACCAAAGGTGTTCAGCTGAGGCAAGCTCAAACTGTTTATATTCCTTATCTGATCATAAATCTTCTGAAAATGACTTTTGATGAGAACTCTTACAATAATAAAATAATATTTTTCTCCTTTGGTTAAAAAATCATTGCAATAGGTTGAACTCACCTTTGTATCCCTATCAGACTTGTTCGTTGACCTCAGAGTTTACTGTTGAATAATCCATCCAGTGTATTCAATCACAGTATTTGTCACAAGGAAAATCATCAGTAAATATTTGTTGAATGACTGATTAAAACAATTTCAGTCAAAGACAACCTCCATAAGACCCTGCCTTAAGCATCCTTTAGTCTCTAGACAAACTCGTTGCAGACAAACCAGCACTCGCTCTCCATTCTCCAGGGATTTGTTTGCCTCGTATCGCTCACTTTATTTTAAGAAAGGGGAGATTTCAAAAACAAAAACAAAAACCTAGACAGAGCTTCACAATGTGTGAGGTGGTTTCTTTTTAGATGTGTCTTCGTTAATCTAATGATAATTGATGAGCCCAATGATGGCATCAAAGATCGTGTGAAATACTGAAAGGAAGGATGGTGATTATTCTCCCAAACTAGAACCCTTTTCAAGAAATGACAAAAGACCAAAGACACAGGAACAAGAGAAACCAGGGAGTCACAGCCAAACCTCCAGGGAAGACACTAAACTTAGCCCCTAGAAGCTACACTCGGACACCACTGATCGACTACTGGCAAGGAGGTCATAAGCTCCCGGTTTATTTTTAGCAACAGCACCCTCTGCGAGAACAGTCTTCACGTCCACTCACATAAAGTAGGTCAGACAGGAACATCTCAGGATCCATGACAGCCTACCTCGACAGGACAGTCCCCAGGAGAACTGGACACAGCAACCTTTGAAACATCTCAGTCTATTCCAGCTCCTTCATTTCACAGATGAGAAAGCAGCCTTTGTAAACATCCAGAGACACAGCGAGTTTGTGTCGAGTGGCCCTAGATTCCATTTTGGAACTCAAGTCCGAGCCCCTTCAGAGCACTCTTGGCTGTCAGGAAGGAGTGGTGGGGCCAAGAAACTGAGCTTTTAATTTTTTTTTTCTATCTGTGAGGGTATGAATTGCAGAGCACAGATTTCCCAAGAAATCATAAAAATGAACATTGGTGGGAGAAAACCAAAGCCAAAATACCAATAAGGTCAGAATACCCATGCTTTACTGGCTGATCAGTTAGACATTTAAATTACAAAATATTTTATAAATAGTATCATATCTGATAAACTAGAGTTACATACACGAACAGGGGTCAATATAATGTTTTGACATGCATGCACAATGTATAATTATTTAAATGAAGTTAATTATCATATGTTTAAACTCATTTACCCATCCTACACACATATTTTTGTTTTGGCTTTGTGATCAGACGTTTGAAACTATTTCCTATTTTGTAATGTATATTATTAGAGAGTTGTCACCTATCGGGTCTGAGTTTATCTCTCAAGTACACACCACAGTTTTTTCCCTCAGCTCTCTAGCTGGAATACAAAGTGTACAATACGATCCAGTGTTGCATTTATGGCTTATCACAATGCCTCCTTCTCATGGAAGCTCTTTGCACTGACTTTATATTAGAATTTCTTGAGGGAACTGTGTGAAAAATGTTAAATACCAAAGCATGGGCCTTCCCTGGGGATTCTGGTTTAGTTAAACTGGTACAATAGCCTTTCCTTCCTGAATCTCACAGAGACTGTAGCAGTATAATGCCCTGGAGTTTTAAGCATTAAAACAGGGTGCTTGGGTACATCTAGCATTTCTGACCCAAGTGGTTGAGGTAAGGTACAAGAATTTTCATTCTTAGGAAGTACATAGAAGATGTAACAATGAAGTGAGGACTCTTCCTTTCAGGAGCACTGATCTGGGGTAACAAGACAGCCAGGAGCTTGGGGTATAAACCCCAAGAGTCTCATTGGAGAACCACCAATGAGAGGCCAAAACTCAGCTTTGAGTTGTGAAGTCCTCTCCCATCCATGTATCAGTAATGCAGGTAAGAGCATTCATTCTGTTGTCAACCAGGCTGAGGTCACTGTGGGATCACAGATATTGTGCCTTATCTTCCCCATACATCAACTGTTTAAATAAACAATGGGGAGATGGAGATGATGATGATAATGATGGTGATGGTGATGATGATGATGAGATAGAGTGATGGCCTAGTTTTTAAAGTGTCCCCATACCACCTACTCAAACATAATATGATAACCAAAATCTATATCAAAACCTGGATGTGGTAATGCATGTTTGTAGTCCCAGTACTGGGAAGGGAGGGACAGGTAGATCCTTAGAGCTCACTAGACTGCCAGCCTACTCTAATCCTGTTTCCAAACCCAAATGAACAAGAAGAGACAAAACAGGGTGGGCCATTCACAAGGAATGACCCAAGGTATCTCTTTTGTTTCTACAAACTACACACGTATGCACACACTTGCACATGCACTGACACTCACAGGGGAACCCTACAGCCACACAGGAATAAAAACAATACCTTTGTGTAAAATAAATATGTAAGGTACTCAGAAGAGGGAAGTGTACACCAACGCCTTTCACTGTGCGGTACTCACTATGAAAGTGTTCGTGTCATAACAACTGCAATGAATAGATTAATGGGCCAGGATGTCTACAGTTTAAAACATATTGTCACAATCTTTAAACAAACTTAGAGATCAACAATGCAATTTTCCTTGTTTTTTTTTGTTGTTGTTTGTTTGTTTGTTTGTTTCCAGGTGGGCAATCTAGATTCTCAAAAGCAGAACAACTCATCCATTGACAAGACATGAAATTGAGAAGGCTCTCTGGGTTCAAACACAATCTTACTTTACTGACAGTTTGATAAACCTCTTGTCTTTCTCCTTCTACATACTCTCCTTAAAGAGAGCCTCTACACCTGATTAAACGGTTTTCACTAGTATACAACATCATGTCTTGTTCCACACTGACTAAGTATCTACTGAGTGGATGAATAGACCTGAATAATAACAGCCTACAATGTGTTTCAAATAAATGTTGAAAGCAATTCTGTAACACAACAGATTTCATTCACTTAATTAACCTCTAAACAGTTAAGTGGCTAAAGCCTTCATTTTATGTCAATATATTGCTATTTTTGCCCATTAATGATCAAAGCGATATTGGGTCAGTGAAACATAATCCCCTATGATTTGCTTGACAAATGTGATCATGCTGTGAAAATGTCAGGGTAACAGCACCTCAGGGGGCTCCTGCAGCCAACATGGCCATGGCTCCTCTGAGGTCACAGTTGGTCCCCTGTCTTGATCAGTCTCTAACAGAGTTTTAGATGCTGGCCTCCACACCCACTTCTGTATACTGTGAGTCTGCCCTCCGTCTGTCCCAAAGAAATCTGGGCTAGAATCCCTCGCAGTCTACAGCAAACAGACTCTCTCCCTAGACTTTGGGATTAGCTCGGCAGAGTAAAACAATGTGACTTGACACTTAGAGAAATTTGTCTTGAAAATTTTAAATTTAGAAAAGAAAATAATTTTTGTAAACGTTTTAATCAGGACTGCAAGGAACTATTCTATATTTTTCTATATTTCATGGATAGGAATTGTACTGGTTCTAACTTCATTTCTTATCTTGAATACTAATTTTCTCTCTCTTTCTTTCTTTCTCTCTCTCTCTCTTCCCTTCCCTCCCTCCTTCCTTTCTGCTTCCCACCCTCCACATTGTGACCTCTCTCCTTCTTTCCTTGTAGCTAAGGATCCAGTAACAACACATCTCCTGTGAAGTCATTCCAGATATCTATAAGGCCTTCCCATGACCCCTGGGTAGCTATCTATCATTTTCTCAACTTCCTGAGCTCTAATCAAAGGATGCTCAGCAGATCTGTATTTCTGTAATTTCCAAATGTTGGACTGTGGCTCATTAGTATCTGAAATATACCAAACTGGAATTAAAACTCAATTATTGATTTCAGGTCCATTGGGTAAATGCCCAAGACTGATAGATCTGTGTCACATGCTAGATTTATTTGTTTTGTTGTCATCGTTGCTTGGTATTTTGGTTTTTGGTGGGTTTTTTGTTTTGTTTTGTTTTGTTTTGTTTGTTTGAGAAACCTCCATATACATGTTAGACTAGTTTAAAATCCACCACCAAGGTATATAAAGGTCCCTTTACATACATCTACACCAACAATTTCTGTTGTTTGCTTCTCAATGGCTATATAGTGACAGAAGATGTAAACTCAACATAGTTATCTGATACCTAGAGACTTGAGTGTTTTTCAGCAGATATGATTACATACTAATATTATTGTAACTATATTCACAATAGCAAACTTATGAGACCAGTTTAGGTACTGGGCAAAAGAACAATGGATGAGAAGAGTGTGGAATTCTTTGGCCGTAAAGAAGAAAGATCTGTGGTCTATGGAAAAGTGAACAGAACTGGACCCAAACATTAAGAAAATTCAGCCAGTCTTAGAAAAATAGGAAAATGATGCTGTCACATTTGTAATTCCTGGATTTAATTTAGAAATACACAATCATATATCATTATGTATATTATGTACATAGTATAGTATATATGATTGAATATGTGTTAAATGAAGAATTTAAGTGAACTTAAATGGGATAACAAAAGAGACTGAAAAGAGGAAAAAAGAAAGAGGAGAATAGGAGAGACTGGTTAAGGGACGTGTGCTTTAAGAAAAATATTAAGGCTATAGATATGGCTCAGCAATTAAAAACTAGACTCGCAACCAAAGATATATTTAAAAAGTTAAATGACTAAATTTTTCATCAGATAAAAGAGATTGAAATAAAAAAAATCAGCTTATAAACTGTGGAAATCTCATAAAAAACAGGCTAACTATTTTTATGAGCCATTTGTCTAAGGTTATAAAAAGTCAAAGGTTTATACTGGGTTAAAAATATAATGTAAATCCTACCGGAGAAGCAGTTAGAAAAAATAATCATGATCTAATCTAATTTAATCTAACATCTTTTCAAGTTCTAGGGGGTTAGAAAGAAACCCTTCAGGGCAATGAAGTACAGTCAGGACAGATCACACACATTCATAAGCCAGTTCCAAAGACAAGCCAACTCAACTCCACTGAACCACAGTGAACCAGAAGCAGGAACATGTTATACACCACCTATTGTTAAAAACTGTGCCATGGTCTGTGGCAGCTTGGGAGTGGATTCTGTAGTAACTCCCAAGAACTCATCTATGGACCACTAGAGTATTTTGTTATTAGGAATATAGCCAGCAAGCTTTTTAACTGAATACCTACTATGGATGAGCACTCAGTGTGATCCAGATGACACATCTGTTTACAGATAGAGTAGTTACAATCTAAGTAACTCCTGTGAGTAATTCCATATTTGCCAGTAAAACTGTGTTAAATGGAACAATTTACAAAGACCTGTAGCTCACAGGCAACCTGATCATCCATTATACAGATTACTTTCAATTACGTAGACTTAAGCCATTGCAACATCCCCTGAACTTAAGCAGAGAGTAGGCAGAATCTTTGTTTCTAGCCCTTGGAGTGTCCTGTCTCCAATCTCGTGATCTAACTCCTGAGCATGCCCTGTTGCTTTATAAGGTGTTTAAGGAGTAATGCATTATGAGAATGCTAAGAGGATAAAGTAGACCAGGAAGGTGTCAGACAGAATCGGGATTTGGGGTTAGAATGTGTGAGATTAGGAAGAACACAGGGGGATGGGATCTAAGGCACTGCGTTGGGAAATGGTGTGCTAAATAAGGATATCTGGGAAGGAAGCACAAGAAATCACTCCAGAAACAAAATAACAATTATCTTGGATAAACTGCAGCCACTGTGCCAGAAATTTAGGAAAATATATTTTAAAAAAAATTTACTACAGGTATATGTCTGCATAGATAGCAAATTTTAAGTATGCATCCATATATAAACAAGTATGCAAACACACGAATACTTAGTTTATAGAATGTACACTTAAAATATATAAAATACTACAACCTGCGGCGTGTACGACTCTTAAGCAGTAATAACTTGGGGGTGTACTGAATGGCATCATTGATCATGCAGTCCTCCCCGCCTAGTATTTAGGCAATGCCCACAAATTCTTACATGGCATGAGCCAAAAAGCAAGAACACAAACTCGACTAAACCAGTGTCCACTGATAGGTCTTGAACTCTTCCATTCAAGATTAAGGGAGATATTTGAATTGGCAGTGATGGCTGAATTTGGATGGAGAAGAGGTACCTCTCTGTGATCCTCATCACCACAATCCCCCATGCCTTCAAGTCAAAGCATATCACCTGAACAATCTGTCCCTCTTATATTCAGCTATTGGGTAGCTGCATTTATGCAATACCAAAAAAGAAAAGCAGGGATTGAGGATGTCAAGAAGAGATAGAGTGGGTTCCAGATGTCTAGACACTTGCACTAGTATAGAAAATGACATTAAGGGACCACATACCATTTGAAAATTAAGGCATGTCCCTCAACATCTGGCAATGCTGTTGGTTTGCCACAAAAGGTTAGTTCTTCAGAAGTGAGTTATAGATATGTTCAAAGAGTCAGAAAACACAAGTTGGAGGAGACCAAGGATCCTTTCCATACTTCCACATCTCTGATGTCTGTAACCTCACAACTCAGGAGAAAAGAGACCTTGGAGAGTCCCAGCCTTTGCACTGCTAGTCTATATGCCTGTTCGCTGAAGATTCTCCCTCTCTGGTCTCATCCTTGCCTTCATCAACTGAATGCATTAGAGAGAAGAGAGACTTCCTGTTGGTGAGGACTGGAGGTCTTACTCACCATCAGAAGTGTGTGACCCACAACTTCATCAAGGACCAGAAAATATAAAACGGGACCTGGGCAGATAATGAAGTTACTGACAGATGTCTTCAGTACTTAGTTGTTTGCAGATCACAGCCACATCCTTGTCTAATTTTCACTGACATTGTCATTCCCATTACCAAGGTGTGTTCATGCAGGAAGCTGAGTCCCTGCAGATTCTTCAGTGGGTTAACACCGAGCTGGAGTTCATACCAGGCACTAGGGACTAAGTCCACTACCCTCAGGGCTGAGCTTTTGAGACTGCCTCTCAGAAAAACCACAAGGCTACATGTAATTAGATCCAAGATTATGTGGTACTGGCTGGAAGTGCAGAAGTACTCAGAGAGTTAATTAAAAAGGCAAAGGGCATTAAGGAGACAGTTTTGGAGGGTGGGGAGGACAGTTTGTGGAAGTTCTACAGAAGAAAGAGCGAAGAACCAGGTGTATTTATAGACTAATAATGTGCAAAAGGGGGAAAATGTGTCGCCTGGGGCAATTCTCATCAAGTTAATGGATGTTGCCAATTACTGTGGTAACATTTTTAATTGTATCTCAGCTCTAAAGAGAATAAAACCAGAATTTCACAGTCTTTGCCTCGGGACACTTAGGGGGCTGCATTCTGGTGCAATATAATGGTGAAGACATACCAGCCTGGAGTCTACACTGACAGAATCCTTACAGCTGTCTCAGGTTAAGACTGGGGCTGATTTTAGAAAGGATGCCTGCCACACAGGAGTCCATTTATATAAACGTATCTGGATGGCATCAGACAACTGTATTAGGGAGCAGAAGATATAACCACAGGGAAGCCCATAAAGAAGATAGTAAACATTGCTCCACATCCTGTGACAATATAATATTTTTTTCTTTATCTTACGAGTCATCCTATGATCAAATGATGCCTTTGTTGATCATCTTATTTGCTGCCTGCTATAATTGATTTGATTATCTAAATTATGGCCCCTCCACTCTAAATTGAAGGAAGGAGTTTGCTGGATGTGCCCACCTTGGTAATACCATCTTTTACTAACAATAGTGGCATGCAGTTATATTTTGGAACAAAGGTTCAACATTCCAACAAGGGATGTGCAGTTTTGTGTGCATTTTACCCACAGGGGGCTAGAGGCTGAAAGAAGAAAATGACTTGTCTAGGTCCCTATCGCTAATAAATGATAGCTCCAGATTCAAACCCAGAGCAGAGAGATTTAGCTTCATTCTGTGGTGCATCTGCAGACTGTTAGTCCTCGTCAGGAAAGAAGGAGGGAGGAGAGTGTCAATTGGCCATTCTGTGCCAGCACCTTGTTCCCATTGTAACATCTACCACTAAGAAGGAGCATATGGAGGATGCTTCTCCAGCCCACAAACTGAAAATGCAGGAGCCAAGGTATGCTTTAAGGAAGAGATTAAGTGACCTGTTTAGCATTCTGGGGATCACAAAGAGAAGAGGAAGGATTCAAATAATGGTAACTTAACTTCACTTCTACTGACTTCATGGCTGCTCAGATGTATACTCCTAATTTACACTAAACCCAGAAAATACAAGACACTGGGGAGAAGAAAACAAAGCTATGTTGTTCTTTGATGTCACACACAGTCCCTTTAAGGACAACATGGAGTCTCTGTGGCAAAATTGATTGTTAGATGACACTTTCTTCTACACCAAACCCCTTTCATCTCCCAACCCATAGTCATCTCTCTGATTTCTGTATTAAGTGGTCTCACCCTCATCCCTCCACCTCTTGCACAGGACCCGAATAGATTTGTTCTTGTTGTCTAGAATCCTAGGCTACATAATTAACTACCAGAAGCCTAAGAAGTACCTAGCCATTAGCCAATGGAACCCAAAAACTAGCAATTGAAAGAATAAAGAGATCTTCTATGATAAGCTAAAACAGTTTAGGAGGAAGGCACAGAAGCAGAGAAGAAATGGATAAACTATTTGCCAAGGCCTGGAGGCAGTCATTGCTCAGATATGAAATCTGCAGAAAGCTCATACTATACGTGTAAGCTTGTCAGTTTAGAAGGTTGACCCTGATTTTTAAGCCAGCCCTGATCCCCCTTCTACTTCACTTCTACCATATGTCTAATACAAATAGATAGGGAGTACTGGAAGACAGTGGTGAAATAAATGTGGCTACTACACTCAGAGAGCCCTGGATTAAAATCCCAGCCATAGCAACAACAGCTAGTTACACAAACTTCTTGTACCCTGACCTCTCAGAGACTGAAGATACTCACTTCTGAAGAGAGAACAATACCAGTGGTTACTGCATAAAGTTGTTATAGAAATTAAACTAGGTAACAAAATGAATGCCTATAATAGGCTAAGAAGTACGAAACATATTGTGGCCATGTAGTTCTGATACCCCCCAGAGATTTTCAGTTCCTGTAGCCTTCATTTCATTTTATTTGCATTGTTTTTTTTTTTCATTGAGATGGGTGTCTCTCTATGTATCCCTGGCTAGTCCAAAATTCACGGTGTAGACCAGACTAGCCTCAAACTTGTAGAGATCCACCTGCCTTTGCTTATGGAGTGCTAGGTAGCATAGGAGTATACGCTACCACACCTGGCTCTTCATCTCATTTTATAAGCACAGACACTGACTATGTGTACGTATACATACTCAGTCATATCAACTTGCTATGGGAACAAAAGGTCAAATCAAAAGCTCACATTCATAGATAGAGCTCGTTAACCTACCCTTTATATAAGGTTTCCACCCAAACCCCAGCCTACTTTAGAGGCAAGTTGGAAAACCTCTAGGGCCTTGGAAATAGGAGTAAAGATGAACATGCACAGCCCGGGCACACAGCACCAGCCTCCTATGAAATGACACTCCCAACTGCAACCACGGGCTTGGGACTGGCATGGTTGCCTAAGGGAAGAGTAAGAGGTCAGACCCTCTGGGAAAATTAAAATTAAAGTGAACCAGATGCTCCAGAAACCTCCCATGAGAGTCATTCAGCCTAGTCCTGGGCTGGGGCAAGATCACTTAATAGGCTCTTTTTCATCTTTAATTTCTCTGATTCAGAAAGTTTACAAGATCAATTGCTAAGAGAGCTAATGGGAGGAGATGAGGCAGCAAGATGCAGAGGGCCCAGAGTCAGCTAATTCCTTAGCTTCTAACTGGAGTCCACAGGGACCCACTTATATAAAGCCTGAGCACTCCTTATCCTGCTCAATCACCCCTCCCATCCCAAAGCCCTCTAAATAAAGAATTTGAATTGCAACCCAGCCAGAATAGCATATAAACTTCAAGCCTGCAAGCACTTGCCAGGAATCACCATAAATCACAATTCTGCCTAGGGTAGGACTTGAGTTCAGAGTCCTGCTCCTTCAGTCTTCACAACACGGGACCCAGGGCTGTTATATCTTCAAAGATTCTCCAAAGCAAATCCATCCCATGATCAAATCAACAGGCTCCCCATCTGTGTGGCTTTGAATCACATTTCTACCTCTTTCTTAGACCTAAGCTCTGGTTTCCTCACCTATAGATGAAGGCAAACACAAAGCTTTTCATCTGCGACAGCCACCGTTCACTGCTCATCATGCTTCTGTACCTGGATTAAAGATTATGGGAATTTGTGGACTCAGGGCCAAGGACTGAGAGAAGCTGAACAAACACTATGAATCAAATTTTGCCAGTGTCTGACTTCTGCATCCCTTAAGAGAGGTGATGAGATGTTTCCTTTTTCCAGTCCCTTTTACTCATGGTTTAAGATCAACACCTTCCTCTATGCCTGCTTCACAGAACACCACAGGAAGAATACCCAATGATTTCTTAAACAGCATGGAAGAGGGAAATCTGCCTCCCACGCAGGAGACTTCCATTCTCCAAATGGAAACGCAGCCCAGAAGGAGACTAGCTCACATCAATTGCTCTGGACGATGCGTTCCCCCAGGATGCCTCGATTTCCATAACAGGACACTTGCTTTTCCTTGCCATCATTGTGTGCATATTTTCTTTAATGATGAAAGAATTAAACTGAACTTTTTCTGCACAGCTGGCTCTAGGGGATTCTGGAAAGCCTGGGATGGAAGTATTCAATTTGTTCACTTGCCGAGAATGAATTCTGCCTCATATAACTCTTGACAAATTGCCATTTTAAAGGGTTTGTTAATTTCCAATGAGCAAATGGCACATCAGATATCTTGTTTATTCAACAGATGCTCCTGAACTAAACAAATGGTTCTTGTTTAACAAACATGGAAACATCTTGTCAGCTTTGCTGAGATCATCCTATTTGACTATCAAGGGAGGATCCTGTGGTTTGTGGGGAAAATACAAGGTGTCTCCTCCCGTGCAGAGTTCTCAAAGGAGACATTAGTTCCATTGAAAGTGTAAATGTGCTCCTTGTTCCTAGCCTGGGAAGGCGCTCTCAGGGAAAGGACCTAAGTTTAGAAATGCCACATAGTTCTGACTTGATATGTGCTTGATGAGGTAAATTTCCTAGAAAATGAATTTGAAGTACACCTCAGAGGAGACATCATCTAAGACAGAGTGGTAGTACAGAGTCATTAATGAATGCCAGCTTAGGTGGGATCCTGGATCTGCCACTTACTGTGGAATCTTGAATTGGTTGTTTAATCAAACTCAACTGTACCTTCCTTGACAAAAATATAGGTTTCCTAAAGGCATGACAGGCAACAATGTTGATGATAGTGATGTACAGTCATCATCCTAATCCTGACTATTTCAGGGGGTTTTAAATGGCACTGAACAAGCCTCAGGAACAGAGATGCACGGCCTGGAGAGAAGGTTGATTCTACATCCTCTGTGATCCTCAAAGAGTAAAGGCAACGTATTTGATAATATGATGGTTCAATGACTCCAGTTGGAAGTGCAACCCAACCAAACAGTGGAGCCCTTCTAAGCTTTAAAAAAATCAGAGTAATGTCAATGTTTTGAACCACTAAACTAACTATCTGGCTAAAATGTGGGCTCTGAAAGGTGCAGAAAGGAAGAAGCCAGCTTGTCCAGGAGTACATGAGGACACATAGAGAGAGAGACCATGGGTGACCTCTGTCAAGTCTGAATACATGATAATCAATGCATCTGCTGATGAGTGCAACATAAAACTATGTATTAATTATAGTAGGGACAGCATTCCAAAGCCTCTCTGCTGGAATGTCTCACAAAGAACTCCCTTGGAACAACACATAACTTTCCAGAGAATTAATTTGCTTCACATTTGGATAAGCTACAAAGAAAAGTCAACCCCAGCTGAACATGGTAGGGTTATATAAAGCCTGAAGGAGCTGAAGACTTATCTCAGCTTGCTGGAAAGGCTACAGAGGGACCCCCAGGCATGGTTAGTTTATGATGGAATCCTCACAGCTGCCCTTTGAGGAAGACATCATTGCTATCAGCATTAAGCAAGGTAGCTCAGAAAATCTGCTCACAAAATTAGAGATGTAATAGGTGTTTGGAGGGGAGGATATCTCCTTGAATATGTTCTTAGCCACTCTGAAATGAGTGAGAAGGGATCCTGGGAATTTGAAAGAAGAGCTTCTTTTTAAAAGGCATAACTTAAAAGATAGTAAACTGATTTTCTGGGTTTATCCAGAATTGTATAATGCTTTCCTACCCTATCTTGTCAAAGATAAGCCTGACTGAGGTCCTAGCGATGGAGAGTCTCAAGGAATATGGCACATTATAGGGTATCAGTAGAGACAAGAGGTGGAGTTTGCAATGCTGCCTCAGGAATATGGCACAAGAAGGATGCCTATCAAGGAGTTGAACATCTATTTGGGCTAGTATTTTTCAATTATTACCCTGAAAAAAGTCCATGCTAGCCACTATTCACACATAAGGTGACCCTGGGCTGGGAAGATAGATATTGGCTGATGTATAAAAAGGTGAATTTCAAATCCCCAGAGCCCATGGAGTTTTTGTTTGTTTGTTTGTTTAATAGTCAAAAGCGAGGTGGTAATACTGAGCTTCTGTAACCCAAGAAATGAGGGGAGGCAAAGAAAGACAGATTCTTGAAGTCAATTGGCCAGCAAGCCTAGTCAAAGTGATGAACATGCACTTTAGTATGAAAAATTGTGTTAAAAACCAAAGGTTGGATAGGATCAGGGGAAGATACTCAAGATCCCCTTGGGACTCCATATGACTGTGTTTCTGTGTGCATACACATCTGCACATGTAAGTGTACACATTCTCACTAGCAAGTTCATATACCACTCATACAACACACAAGACACACAGATGCACACACAGCATGCACACACACACACATATACACATGGACTTGTACACACACCCCACACAAAAGTACAGGGGGCCGAATTTGAGTAAAATCTCAAAGAATGTTGAATGAAACTGCTTTGCAATGGCTTACATCCACCTGCTCACTTTCAGTTCTCTTAAAACATAGCTCCCTGTGGTCAATAATAGGCAGAAGAGGTTGAAGACACACTTATGGCCATTCCATTGATTTCTGTTCATTTAGAAATGCAGGCGTGTAAGAATGACATAATTTTTGACAACCTTGAATTGCCTCAACATTACAAAAAGCATTTTACAGGTAATAACTCATCAACATAAGTTCATAACTATTGGCACACATTTTTCATGACGTACTTCATAAGTAATCATGACTCACTGGTGTGTCATTATACAATCTATTTGAAATTTTGGTAGTTTTCTCTTGTGAGCAGTGGAAATTTTTAAACAAAGATTGACCTCTTTTAAACTGAGTTTTAGAAACGAATAAGGGAACATAAAGAATTCCTTTGGGTGGTAGAAAACCTGAGAGTAGAAGAGGGGCTTAAGGAATTGCACTAAGAATGGAGAAGGTGGGTCTGGAGAAAGTCTTTTGCATGAGAGGTAAATTCAGCATAGGAATCACGGGTACAGGGAGACTGAGACTCATTGAGGACATGAGTGCTGTCTACACGACTTGGTATTTCTTACTCAGAGAAGGAGATTTATGCTAACATGACAAAAAGACAATCTGAGATATCTCTAGGATCTTTATTTGACCAAATAAAGGAAAGAAGATGATGCTGTTTTTTATACAGTTTGGGAATGATAATGTTAAAGATGGCACAAGTTTGGAGGAATCTAAGAGACATCACATGAAAGCCACCTACTGTAGCTGCGTGTGTGTGTGTCTTGTGTGTATGTATGTGTGTATGTGTGAGAAAAGAGAGTGCGTTTGTGACTGAGTGTGTTTGAATGTCCGTATGAGTGTTCTTGTGAGTGTGTGTGTGTTATGTGAGTGTGTGTGTGTGTGTGTGTGTGAACTTGGCGGAGGAAACATGGCAAGGCTTTCCATAATTGTGGGTCCCAATAACTCGAGAAAGTCCAGAGTTCCAAGGGCTGGAAGCTTTGGTGACAGCAGGCCCCAATGATAAAAGAAGTCAGTGGGTTCCAAGAGTTTTATTGTTCATGGCATGTGACAAATGATCTGCACCCCCCAGTCTAAGCCAGGGCAGGCCTGACTTAAATAGGGAGGGGAAAAGAAGAGGGGCTGGGTAAAGGAATAATTTAATTTAGCTACGCCCCCTGGCCTTTAGGTAAATCATGAATATGGAAATCTCTCGAAACTGAAGCCTGTAGTCATGCCCTCTCTAGCTAAACGTGACTGCAAGGTGCAGATCAAATGGAGATCACACCATGTGTCAGGAGCCTGGATTCTGGGAGCTCGGCGGAATAGATGCCCATCCTTCACCGGCAATGGACACCTGTTGGGTCTCCGGGGTATTTCCAGCCAGTGCTTTGACCAAAACCAGCCATCCTATCACAGTTCTACATCTGTGTATGAAAGAGAGTATGTCTGTGACTTGTGAGACTGTGTATGTGTGTGCTTGTGAGTGTGTGTGTGTGTGTGTGTGTGTGTGCCCGTGTGCGTGCTCGCATGGATGCATGCATGCATGCACATATGCCCATGTAATTCTGGAAAGTTGAAGCAGGGCTCAGAAATCTATACAGAAACGCTAGTAGGTGAGGGTGGGTGTGACTTACTGGGAACGTGTCCTTTTGCAAACAAAGAAGACATGATAAAAAAATCATACTGGAAACCATACACCAGTGAAGGTATCAGCAAACAGACTTTGGAAAGAGGTAGAAACAGTGTTAACAACTGCTAAAATCAGGTAGGATGAGTAATAAATAATCATAAAATCTGGGTAACAGCTGTAATTACAGTCAAGGGTATAAGTCATAAACAACAGCCAGGCCACTGTGAGTTCAATGGTGGTTCAAAGAATAGCATCTATAAGTAATTTTACAAAACTCAGCAATGAAGATATGGTAACAATTAGGAATGATGCTTGTAAAACAGTTTTGTTTCTTAAAATTTGAAATGGCAGATGAAATTGTGTCTACCATGAACACCTTGATGTTTTAAAACTGAGATGAGATTTTAAGTAGAAACAGACATATATATGATAGATAGGCAGGCAGACAGACAGACAAACGGACAGACAGATAATTGATAGATAGGTAGAAGGAAGATAGATAGATAGATAGATAGATAGATAGATAGATAGATAGATAGGAGATTCAAAGACAGATAGAAAGACAGATATACAGGATAAGAGAGAATGAAGTGACTCCTAAAAGATAGAGAGAGGTAGGATCAATTGAAATTTAAGCTCACAAAAGCATAAAGACATTATTCCAGCACAACAGTAAAAAAATAGAGAGAAGGTACAAACAGTGAGCCAAGCAGATGAAGAAGAAAGCAAAGCCATGTTTATGTACAGATTTGAGATCGTTTTCTTTGAGATATGGGAGATTCTAGTGCTTCTGGAAGGGAGAGGTAGGGAAGAATTGGGGTTAGAGGAAAGAAGTAAAGTCATCACAAAGACTAATGAAAGAGGGGCAGCAAACTAGGGGGTCACGTTAGAGAGCTGAAGCAAAGGCTACTTGGCTAATCAAGAGAGAGTGGATGCAAGCAGGTGATGGGTTAGTACAGATCTTTGCTCCTGAATGCCACAGCATGCAGAGAGTGTCCAGTACAGGCATGGAAGGCAATATGTACTAGCTAACATACCTCCAGCCCCACCCCAACCCCGGCGTGATTCTTCTCCATTCATTCATTGCTATATGTTCAAGTAGGTTCTAGCAAGAATATCTAAAGCAAACTTTCTTACCTAGAATGATAAGAAAGAGTCAACAAATAGACATTCAAGGGCAGAAGTATCAGTGGGGCTGGCACAGGGATGGCACTTGTTACTGTTAAGACATTGTCCTTCATGCAACATGCTCACAAAATGTCAGCCGCGGATTGTTCCACTGGATGAGTCTGTGAATGAATATTATTTTTACAAAACCCTTTCTGAGTATTGGCTTTTTATAAAGCATAAAGTTTACCCAGGGGGCCATCCATAACAGCAGTTAAACAGAGCACTCCAATCCATTGCATTTCTAGGGTCTTAGGAAATGGAAATCCTTTAAGTACCTTTACTCTGCTTCCCGGGAGCTATCTTTCAAAGTTTAAATTGTTTATTTTTCAGTTTCCTAACTTCCTAAATTCCGTTTATAAATCAAAGTAGCTTTTGAACAATTTGATGGGAGTGAAATGGATTAAGAAAGAACAAACATCAAATAATATGTATTTGATCATTTGAAGTTATTGGATTTTTCTTCCTCTCCTTTTCTCTTTTTTTTCTTTCTCTCTTTCCTCCTTTCCTTCCTTCTTTCTTTCTTTCTTTCTTCCTTCCTTTCTTTCTTTCTTCCCTTCCTTTTTCTTTTCTTTTTTAACTAAGGATGCTCTGTCTGAGCCAAGCCTGATCTTTTCACTGTGTCCTTGTAATTAGCACAGCAAAAGGGGGCAGTGTTTGGTTCTTTTAGAATTAGTATTTATAATTCTTTTATTATGATGATGACTGCTACTTTCTAGTTCAAGGCTAACAACCATCTAAAGTTCTTTCTAGAAAAATTCCTTCTCCTTGGTAAACACTTGAGTCCAAGCTGTGGAACACACACTGAGTATTGCACAGCTTGCATTTCAGAAGAATGTACATTCTCTCAGTCAAGCTAAGAGCACATAGCACTAAAAGGCTCTCAGAAATCATTTCATACAGCTCCCCTTTTTTGTTATTTTGCTCTCTCTTTTGGACTCTTCAGTGCTGTGTTCTCAGCTCAAGGCCACACACATGCCAGGCAAGAACGATAGCCAGCCCAATTACACCCCCAGTCCCTAAATCTGGATTTCAAACCTCATGTGATGAATTAATTTTCTGATCTCCCCACTTTTAACAGATGCAGTGAAATACAACAGTCTTTCAAGCTGCTATGCAAGTTTCTAAACACAATGGATATGCTGATCTATGCTCTTTTCAGAGACCAGTGGCAGTGTGTTGCCCAGTGCCAGTTCCCTGGTTCGCTGATGACATTGTGGATGAGGGTTGTACATATTTCCCACTCTCCAGGTAAGGCAGCTATGTGCACAGGAAGAAGGCATGAACTAAATTAGTTTAATAGTAGGAAAGTTGGGTTAGAAGCCAGATCTACAATGCCAGTTCCAACTATTGTATCACCTCACACTCACTTACAGAGATTGAGAGATGAATTGTCCATGAGGCCCTCTCTGTGCTGTGTTTAGGCTCCCTGTTGACATCACTCATGAAGGCCAACATTCCAGTGTACTGATATCCTGACTTTACATGAAACATAGCAAATACTAATGATATTAACTTGATCCAACTACAGTTGGTAATTACAGTGTTACTTGTCTCACAATGACACTGATTTAAATATTTTTTCTTCCTCTGCTGCACTGTAAGTGTTAAAAGCTGGTAAAAACCATACTTTCTTTATCTACCATTGTGTCCCAGTGTCTAATACAGTCTCTGGCTTCTAGTAGACTAACAATATATTCTTTGCAAGACCTAACGAGGGGAGAAGTAGCAATCTTGGGCCACCTTCAGGCACCTTGGAAACTTGATTACATGCCTAGAGTTCTGGTCCTGAGGAGAACAACAGAAAGGCTATAGATGTGCAATTGGACCCATGGGCCACTGGACAACTTTTGGTATTATCTACAGGGCATCTCAGCAAATCAAGTCTTGCTCCTTCTCCAGGTTCCTTGCATGCAGCCCTTTGTCAATACAGTAGGAAAAAAAGAGTCTTTTCTTCTTTCGACTCTTGCTGTATTCATTGAAACTGGGTAAGGGAATGTACACAGAGATAATCTGGCAGTACTTATGCCCAGAGAAAGCTCATAATCTAGTTAGAGATAAGTACACTGAGCAGTAAATGAGGGATCAGCAGTCCTAACCACGAAGACAACATGAGCTGCAGGAGGTTCAGGCTTGATTTTAAGCCCCTCGAAATCAGCCTCTTGCTTGCTCGGGCTTCCTCAGGATGCAGTAGAAAACCTCTCACTCCTCATCACCTCTGAGTGATAATGATGCTCATTCCTGACTCCAAGCCTTCAGTCTCTGTTATCGCTATGCGTACATCCTCCTGTAAGGTCTCACTATACCAGACCATATATGAGACGCTGGGAGATGAGGCTTCTCATCATTTGCCCTGATAATCTGTATCACACAGGTATACAGTGGGGCACTGGACACCTGAAGATCAGGTCTTCTAGACTAGCTATGATTTTTCTGATAGACATGATTATGGCTTGTGCATGCTTGCTGTCTCCATGGTGCTCAAGTCTCAAGATGTAAATGTTGGTAAAAGTACATTGGGAGGTCAAGACATATTGGTCAATTTACAGGGTCTACTTCCATTTGTCACACGAGGAAGCAAAGTCTGGACAGTGGATGCAACTGGGTAAAGTTGAAAAACACCACACCTTATCTCAGAGGTAGTGACATTCAAAGCTGTGAACAAAAGAGTTTATCAAGGTTTAATTTGTCTTTTATGAAACCAGGACAGAAAAGATGGCTGGAAATGATAGAGAACATAGAAATACTAGTAACACCAACATTATAGATATAGTGATTCTGACTGAATCACTTTGTATCTCTGGGGCTCAGTTTCCTTACCTGGGAAATGAGGGTTCTGGGCCTATTTCCCCAAGACTTCTAACTCTAAACTCCCATGTGTCCCTTAGAAAGGAGCATATTTCTTAGGTAGCCAAAGTTGATGCCTTTTAAAGGAATGGCCGTTGATTTCCTGGGAGCAGCTGGAAGGAAACGGTCTTATTCCTTCCACGGTCTCATCAATCAGCACAGTCCATGGGATGTTTAATATGGAATCACTTAATTTAATAGTCATTTTGACATAAGGAATTGTTTTCTTAAAGCTAGAACTGGCTGTAAAACCTCAAGTGATATTTTATGGCTGCCATATAATAAAATCATTTAGCAATTAGTGATTAATGGCATACAACAGCACGTTTCTCCATGGCTACCTCCCTGGCTGTTCTTTCTCTCTGGTTTCACTCACTTCCCAGTTCAAAATCATGTCCTTGGGTGGCAAGCTCCTTTATAGAACCAAGGTAGGTCTCTGAGCCTAAAAGATTGTCACGTCCATCAAAAAGTGCCTCATGGAGGCCTGGCCCAGTGGTGGGGCTGAAAGAACAAATGCATGACATGGAAGGGAGTAAAATCAAAACACAGGGCTTCATTGGGTGCCTACAATGATTATTTCAGTACCAAAAGAATAGAGTTTTGACTGGCTATGGTTTTATTCTTTCCAATGACAACATTAACCCTTACTGGGGAGAGCATAAACATCATTTGAACTTGACAGCCTCTGCCCCCTCCTGCCCATTATCTTCCTGACCACTACTTTGCTTTCTGATTCTGATCTCTCATGGAGAGTATTAGTTGTCTGGCCAACCCACCCACAAACACTAGTGATTAAATTTGACAACAGCTCTTTTTGAAATAAAAAAGACCAGCCCACTATTTCCTACTTCACAAGCAAGTCCTGCTATTTTCTAGGTTGCATAACACCACACTTCTGTGAGATAAATTATTATTGCTATCTCCATTTTATAAATGAAGAAGAAGGACCATGGAGAGGGGTCCAGGCTCACCTTGCAGCATAACAATAATGTAAACCTGAACAGTCAGTGACCAATCCCATTCACTGAACCACTATGTCATTCTGCATGCTTGGGTGTGCAAAAGATGATGACAGTAATGTCTTTAATGAAACTAGCACATTGTCTAATACAATATAAGTCATTGGAAAGTACGACAATGCACATATCACCCTGTATTCCAGGCGTTCACTGACCACAGTTGATATGAGGGTGGATGATCAGGCTATAGGCCATTTCTGCAGTGGATGTCACTGACTGGATAAATTCACACTCCTCCCCTGATGGCTACCCACAATGTATTGCAGGTCTTTGTGGAAATATTAAGACCTGAGCCCTTAGCTCAAGGTCCTCTCTGGAGGACACTTCAGGATCAAGCTTCCAAGAGGTCTACTATTATAACTTAAAAACAGCTCTATGTTTTCTTTTATCCAGTGCTTCCCCCTTGCCCCTCAAATATACAGTCATTCCCATGAGGCCCTGGTAAATCCCCTGTACATACTATTTTCTACTACAAAGTATATTTGCCAAAAGAACAGCACTACAGTTACTCATTCCATCCCTCAAAACACACAGATAAAAATCCACTCAGGGAACTTTATTCAGTGCCTTCTTACACTGGAGAAAATTACACCTTAGTCCAGAGCACACTTTCGGAGAACCGTGTAAACAGTTTGCTGAATTGGAATCTTTTGTTTAAAAATTTTTCTGTAAAGTCTATAAATCCGTGGTCACCTTGCCTTGTTGACTTAATTCCCAGTAGAACTCGTGTCTAAATTTTACCCATTCTAATATCAACATTCTGGAGTCAGAAGAGGAATTGAACTTATTTTTTCTGTAAGATGATGTGCTTTGACATTTTTAATTGCAGACAGAGTGCATTTTCTAGAATTTCTCCAAGTGCCTGTCCCTCCTTTTAGAATCCATCACCCCAGGCTGTAGGCCTCTGAACTGGCCCCTGCTGGCCCCAGCTCCTTCTGAGATTTACCTTTGCTCCTGCAGTAAATATGAATTTCCACAAAAGGTCAGTCATGAGCATGGTCCATGCCCAAGCAGAAAACCCCACAGTGGTCCATGTCTTAATGAAAATATCTTCAGTCTGACATTGAAAACTCCATGGTCATTATTTTAATCTTTTCCAGTCTTCTCTGTTTTTTCTTCCATGGGAATTCACCATGAATTTCCAAACAGACTGATGTGCTAACAGCCTCCCGAATGCACTTCATGCACTCTTTCTGAGTCTATGCTTCTTCTTCCTTCTCTTAAAATGTCTACCACCACTCATCACATCAAAGCACACACAAGCATACAGAGACTCTGCCCCAGAAACCAAAACCTTTCAAGTCTCTCAAATGCCCACTCTGCCTGGGCACTACCCTAATACAACCCTCCCTGGCACCATTTTCTTAGGATGTACCTTGTTCCCAGACCTGATCATCCTTTCTCCTCAAGATTTGTCTACTTGTCTCAACTCCTCTGTCCTGTTGTCCACAGTTTTGGTTCTATAATAAACCACACTCAGCTGTGCAATAATTTAAAGCAACCATTGATCATTTTGCTGTCTGTTGAATCAAAGAGCCAGCTGAGGGGTTTGCTTCCGTTGACTGAACATGAATGGATGCCCTGCTTCATTTCCTGGGTATAGAAGAGCTTGATCTTCAGAGTGGAAAAAGCTTAATTATGCTCCATGGGTTTACTCTGGGGCTTGGGGTGTGGCATCTATGGCTACACAGTCCTAGACAAGAGAGACATGTTCAACTCTCACTTTTCTGAATTTATCAAATGAAAGTCACATGGATAGATCCTAAGATAAGGGTTAAAGGAAGTGACTACTGTACACAGGGGAAGACATGATGAATTTATATGGCAATGGGCTGGATAATTTCAAACTGAGTTGGAGACTGGAGCATCATCCCATCTACAAGGTCTTTGGTCTTTTAAATTTCTTTGTATGCATGCACTTTTCAGAGTAGGAGTTCAAAACTGTCTCTTAAATGGAATTTCTAGTAACTACATCTAAACATATCGAGATGAAATCAATAACCTTATTCATGCCATGGGTGTTCAAAACTACAGACTTTCTTTAATGATGTCTTACATTTTATTGATAACATTTTAATAACCCTCTGAAACTTTCAGAGCACACTTACACATGTTACCTCATTTGGCAGGATTATATGCAATTTCTTAAATTGCCTGGAGGTTACAACGTCTTTATTGACTTTGGGGGAAAATGTCTTTTACTATAAATTTCTGGAGCTTCCAGAGAGGTAAGAGATTGTAGCTATGAGGATCCAGTCTGTACTAGGCAAGCAGGAACAGCTGATAACCTACCAACCTGTATCCCTGGTTTTAAAAATGACCTTCTAGCCAATTTCTCGGGCTGTCCAAATTAAATCTGCTAAGGAATGGCACCTTATTTCTTAAAGCTCAGGTCTAATCCTAGAGAATTTGGAATTTCTAGGTAGGGCTCAATAATCTGCACTTCCACAGATAGTACAGGTCAACTTGCTGCAGGTTCTTTTTTGAACACTACCTGATAAACAAGGTTGCAGTTGACTGTTGGAGGAATGGAAGACATTTCTACCAACACCATCTGGCATCTGGTGAAAGACCAACAACTAGACTGCAAAGGATGAGACTCTGAGGATGAGAGGAGAGACTGAGTCTGAGAGCTTCCAAGTAGGCCTGGAAAACTTACAATGGGGCAGCAGAAAGCTCAAGAAAACATTGAGTAACCCTGTGGGGTAAGTACAATAAGAAAACAAAGAAGCTTTGGCCCTTCCTCAAGTGTCCTTTTTTGCTACCCACAGGGAACATGGATTTTCTTTTCTTAGTTTGAGCTCCTCTCAGCTCTAGATTAGTTCTAATAAATACAATCATATGTTGAAACCAAAATAAGAGAGTCCAAAAGAAAAGAAGAAAATGCTTCTTCCCATTCATAAAATGTATGTGCTCAATTTCTTCAAGGGGAGGCCAATAGAGAGGCATGAACTCCAATCTTTTTTCTCAACAGTTAATCATCCATTTCTACCAGTTCTGCATTCAGAGTCATAATCAGCCTCAAACTAACCATGTGCAGGGGAAAACTGAATCTGTATTTATTATGTATTAGTTCTTTTATCATTATTCATGCTGATAATGTTATTCTCTAAAACAATATAGTTTTATAGATTATCATCATAGATATTAGATATTATCTAGAAATTATTTAGTATTCCAATAATACTGGCACTATTATCTACTAATACTTGTACTAATATTATTTAATATAGAAAATACTAATTAAGATGTCATAGGTAAGCATTATGATATTTTAGATACAGGATCATTGGATTCATAGATTCTGAGAGACCACTGTTTTTCACTGTTACCTCCTTAAATAACACTTACCAAATGAAGATAGTGGTATTAAGAGATGTGTGAAGTAGGATCTCTCATTCCTAGAACTACTTGGGGAAGCACACATAGCCATCCCACTTCAAAAAGAAAACCAGTGCCTTATGTCTCCCCTTTAGCAATTACAGCCTATATTGGTGCCTTTTTATAGAACACACTGGTTACAGGTCTGACCTTTTCAATGTTTCCGTCTCAGTGCATCTACCCAAACTGCTGAGTGAGCAGAGCAAGGATTCCCCTGGGGATCGCTCGCCCTCTGTTATCTCTGCCTCCACTGTAACAGTGTTGCCCAAATTACTTGACAGCTCTCTACAATACTGCGAAGTTAAAGGTTGGAGAATGCCTGGTTATGACAGGACTCATCATCAGGGAGATGGGAAAGACAAGGAAAGGCCTTGATCTATCATTCCTGTTTTTTTAACTAAAGATCGGATGAGGATGAAATGCCCAAAGGTAGAGTATTTCCTGAGTTGGAGAGCAGCAACATGGGTTTCATAATAAAGGTGAACAAGATGGCATTCTTTTAAGTTACTAGATTTACAAATACATATAGAGAAAGAAAAGCATTGCGCTTGAGAAGCAGTCTGCTGATAGAAGACAATGCCTAACTACCTGAGGGAACCTCCTAATTCAGGAGTCCATCGTGAGTAAGACAAACTAGAGTTACAGAGCATTCACAGTGTTAAGGATCATGGTGCCCACCTCTACTGCCTCTCATGCTACCTTGTCAACTTCTGCTGATTGGTGCTCAATTTTCCAAAGCCTGTCCTTGTGACTTTAAACAGATGGCCTTCCCAGACCACAGTGCTCCACTGATAGAGCCATGGGTCCCGGGTGCTGTCCTTACATCACCCTCAAAGTGAATTGAGGCTGGCAATCATTTATATCATTAACGTGGAGCTAGACATTTCAGCATGGTAAGGAGCATTGAGGAGAAACCATGAAGAACATCCTACCCATTAGGTACCATCCACAGAATGACAAACCCCTATATTTCACAAACTTTTTATCTGTTTCTTTTCATACACCTCTATTTTATTAGTTCTTTATAAATTTTATGCATCGTAGTTTGATATTACCCACTCCTCTGCCCCAAACCTTCCCAGAATCCCCCACTTCATCTTTAATGAATGGTCTTCTGTTTTAAAGAAAATCTTATGCTGAAGTGTGGTATATAAAACAAATTAAGAATCTGGTTAGTTCTGGCTGGAGAAAAATAGGGGCTCAGGAGCTATTCATTGCACACCCCACAGGCTTCTCTGAGCTGCACATTGTCTCAGGAACAATTTATCAGACCCTGGAGAGAGCTTCCAAGAGCACTGTTAGGGAAATCATTAAAGCAGGTAGTCTCCCAGGATTCTTCTCACCCCAAATTCCATATATCCCTTCCATAGAAATAGGAATGTATCAGATCAATGGACTATTCTGCCACCACCCAAATCATCTGCATGAATACTATGCATGCATAAAACTGTTCAGGTTTAAGTGCAACATTTTAAAGAAAGGCATAATAACGATGTGCTCTAATTATAATTTCCAGAGAATTTGTTTTCAGGTGTACAAAACTAGAAGCCAAACTAATTAAAGTGCTGGGTTAAAATGATTGCCTTTAATAAAATTCTTTAATGCTACTGTACCAATATGGGCAAAACCTGTATCTTTTTAAAGTAAATGTACACGAAGTATGTACTTTTTAATTTATCATGTATTTCTGTTAATTATGAGTGGAGTGTGGAGTCGAGAGGAGAGGAAGAGGAGAAGGAAGGGGAAGAGCAACAAGGAGGAGGAGAGATGTAGGAGCCATGGAGAACCACACACGGGTCCAGGACGGTCCTGGGTAACAATTTATATCCTAAGGATAGATATTGGGAAACACCTCTAATTGTGTGGGCAAATTGTTAATTGAGCATTTCAAATATATAAAGCCTTTGGATAATAATTAAGCTTTAGAGTTTCATTTCTACTGGGTACCGTGTGAATCACAGGTATTTTCTGGGGTTCAATCAAGCTTTGTGGAGACAGCATGGTAGATTGGCAGAGTCATCTCCCACACTGGCATCTCCTGAGTGCCAGGGCTGGTGCTTCTGGCCAGCCTGAGCCACGGAAGCTGGGAGAGCATGCCACCTCTGCTGATGGAGAAGCCATGGAATGGTGCTGCTTACTGGCTTGCTTCCCATGGTTTGTTCAGGATGCTTTCTTATAGAACCCAGAACCAACAACCTGGAGATGGCACCACATACCATGGCTTGTGCCCTCCCGGATCAATCACTAATTTAAAAAATGCTTACAGCTGGTTCTTATGAAAGCATTTTCTCCATTGAGGTTTCCTCCATTAAAATAACTTTAGCTTGTATCAAGCAGACATAAAACTATCAAGCATAGGGAACTTCACAAGATGATTTCTAATTAATTTTTGCACATAACTAAGTAAGAAAAGTCATAGATACTTAAAGAGGGTGAAACTGTTAAGAGTCAGAAGAACAAGAAGTTTGTTCCAAGAATTGTTAGAAACTAGACCATGAAGTCTTCCAACGTGACTGCCTAAGCAGGAGCTGAACAAGAAAGACACTAAATAACACTAATTAAATATGGATGGAGGTAAGTTCACAAGGCTTCAAGCCTAAAAAAACAAGGACTACTGGCAACTAAGGAATAAGGAATATTGTAAGAAGAAGAAAAGAAGAAATAGTCTTTATCAAGGAAGCACATATCAAGTGGTTGTCCAATACCAAATGGTCAGCCCTGAAATCATACACATGTAAGCAACATTATACAAACTAAACAGCTTGTATTTATTTATTTAAGAATAAGTACACTACACATATACACACTAACACACACATATACTAGCATACTAACACACACATACATACATGCATGCACGCACATGTGGACACACACATCAACTAAGGAAAAAGAAGCTATGAATTTAAAAGGAAGCAAGGGATACATGAGAAATTTTCAAGTGAGTAAATGGAAAGGGGAAGTAATCTATATTATAATCATAAAAAATAAAATAATTATTAAAACCAAAAAACTTTTGATTATAAAATGTAACAGTTTTTGTTGAATTTTTGAAATAACTTCCAAATTGTAATGAAATTTTTACTTCAATATTAAAATGTTTTCTCCTCACAAAAGAAAAAGAATTATGGCTCTATTATTAAGATCTGAGGAATAGATTTACCATGACAGAAATTGTGTTCATCATAAATAGCAATATACATCATAAACACAGCTTGGCTTCAGAGCACAGGGTAAAATATCAGCAACCTCAGAAGTCCTTTACCTCTGAGAACAGTTTCCTCTACAAAAACCTACCAGAAGCAAACACCATAATGCATGGGTACATAATTCATTAGAAAGATGTTCCTTATACTTTATTTTACCTAACAAAATTAAAATGCTATAACTCAATAAAATATATATCAATATGAACATTTATTAGATTATTAAATTGTTGTATGGTCATAGGATGAAATCCTTCATTGTTAGTAGAAGCTTTCCTAACCATAATGTATGTGTGATGTCTATTTATGTCATGTGTTGTCCATCATATACTACTAAATTTAAAAATAACACCAATTAATATGCCTAAGGTAACAGGTCAAAGCACAATCTAAAAATAAAGTAAAAGGAGACATTGTGATGGGAGAAGTGAAAACATTTTAGAACATGATTTTTTCAATTTAAAAATAATTTAAAAATTATAAAATGATTAATAGCTGAAGTGTAAATTTGGGACAATAGTGAAAGAAAAGGAGAGATTACACATTAAAGAACCCATGATAAAGGAAGACCTAGGACTGACAGCCACAGAAAAAAAATGCAAGAGGTAATAAATACATGAAAATAATTTAAACTCACAAATCTGATAAGAAATGCAAATTAAAACAAAGAAAATCTATTCTTGGCCATTAAATTTAATTATTTTTTAAAATTTGTTTTCATAAGAAGCCATAAAATGGTGCCTTTGTTAGAGTAAACACTGGCCCAAACTTCCTAAACAAGAATTTGGCAAGGTATATATATATATATAATAAATGCTAAGATAATTACTTTGAGGTTTTCAAAACATGATAATGATTTCCTTAATAGTAAAACCCCAGAAACAAGATCAATATAATGATAAATAATTACTAAATTGTTATTTAGCCCCCAATTAAATACAATGAAAGTTTAAAATCATGTTGTTGAAGAATGGAAGGTTTTAAAGAAATATATTCAACTCTAATAAGATAAAAAAAACTATAAACAGCAATAGGACAACTCTGGTAGAAGCTTAAATATAGTTTATATTATACTCTACAGGGAAGGATAGGAAGACATATATGATTTTTTTGTTGTTGTTGTTCTATTTGGGAAACAGTGTAACTAAAGGTTGTCTTTTTAAATTTTCCTACTGTTCTTGAAATCTTTACAAAAGCTTTATTATGTCTACAACAATAAAAAAATAAAGTTTTTAAAGGTGATTCATTTGTGTCTTTTAAAAACTAACTTCTCTAGTTCTAGTGTTTGCTCTTCATTTCTGCTGTAAGAATTTTCCAGATAGATCTTGCTGTAGAATTTTTTTATTCTTTTCCAAGCTCCTCCATGCTCTACATTCAGTTACGGACCAAATTGTGTCACGGCAGTACACACGCCGAAGCCCTACTCCCAATGTCACAGTATTTGCAGGTGGGCTTGGAGCTGATTACATCTGGAGGGTAGGCCCCACCAGATGCAATAGAAGATGCATTTAGAAGAAGAGCTGTCAGCTTACACACTCTCCCCACTACCTGAAGAAACTTGGAGAAGACTCCTCTCTATGAGCTAGAAGAGTGTGCCTGCCAAAGGTAGCCATGTTAGAATTCTATAGACTTCAGCCTATAGAACTGTGAAAGGTAAATAATTGTATGCTGTTTAAGACTCATAGTCTATGACATGTTCTATGTATGTTGTTAGAGTTGACTGACTTAACACATGGCTCTAGAATGAAATTCCAAGTGGAATTAAACACGCTGATGTCCTTAGTGAGAAAAGGAGGTAGTTTCTCGAACCTACAGCCTGGTACAGAGCCTGCAGTGTAAACAGTCCCAATACCTTGGTTCTTTACATTGACCTTGAGATGCTTAGCTTCCTATGTTTCTCTTATCTCTCTATTTCCTTCTGGACCTGTTTCCTACTCATGAAACTGCTGAACAATTCATTGCCATTGACATTTTCAGTTTTTCCATGTAGCCTGCAGGTACTATAGTAGCTATATGATTCCAGGGAAACTACAATCCTCGAAGGCACTACTCTTTGTGGGGGTGTTTCTGCTGTATTCCTCAGGATACGAGCTGACTTCAATATATATCTTTCGAGCACTGCATTTTGCTTAGTTCTTGTAGAGCCAAAATTCCAGTAGCCACACAGCACGGGTGGCTTCTATCAGCAAAGTAAAAGCTAGTTCCTGTTTGCAAGCCGAACTCTCATATCTCCCTTCCTGACCTTGCATGTATTATTTTGAATATAATGTATTTTTAAATTGCTGCACCATTTTAAATATGTAAGGGAGAGCTGAATTAAATATTATTTGTGCCATATTCTGCTCTCCAACGGGCCTCTAAATCTGATCCCTTCTATCAGGTCGATGCCTAAATCCCATTACTCGCGATTGCAAATGACTATGCTTGCAAAATTGTGGAGGCACATTTGGAGACAGCATCAAAAATTCAGCCTATAATGTTAACTTTGTTTGAAGAGATCTTGATTTTTTCCAGGAAGCAATCTCAAGGCATCCTGCCTGTTCCTTAACTCTGTCTCTGTCAGGGATAATGCATTAATGGCTTAAGGATGACTCGGCCGTTGATTCTTCAGGAATCACCAGCTACACTCAAAATGAGATCTCAGCTGAATAGAAAGAGACTAGTTTTGAAGCAAGATGTAGGCTACACTCTAGGACATTGCTTCTCAACCTTCCTGATGCTGTGACCGTTTAACACAGTTCTTGTCGTGGTGACCCCCAGCCATAAAATCATTCACTTGTTACTTCAATACTGCAAGTTTGCGACTGTTATAAAGCCTAATGTAAATATCTGATATGCAGGATAGCTGATACGTTACTCCCCAAAGGGGTCGGGACGCACAGGTTGAGAACTGTTCTAGAACAGTGTGCTAGAACAGTGAGATCAATAGAGTTCAAGTTTAGATGGTAGCTGTCAGTATTCATTCCAGCAACATTCCTTTAAGGCATTTATTCCCTAGTTTCACTTGTTGATTCTCCTACATTTTTCATATCACAATTGTCATATAACTGAGATGGCTGTCTGTAACATGGATAAATGAGATTCTTGTGCCTTAACTGAAATTAGTATGTCTCTAAATGGGATGTGTGTGTGTGTGTGTGTGTGTGTGTGTGTGTTTGTGTGTGTGTGTGTATGTGTGTATACACATATGTATGTGTGCATATATACACATTTATATACACACACACACATATACACAATCAAAAATACTATCAGAACATTTCAATTATGCTGTCAAATGCAAAAGAATATAAGATAGAAGACAGTTTTACTATGGCAAATGAGTCATTCAGATTGAAGAATGAGTTCTAGAGTCTTTCAACTAAATTTCAAACAGTCAGAGAGGATCAGATGATCAGAACACCCACACATAGAGATACCTCTCTGTGGTAAAACAGAGCAACATCAAGTTTGATATCAAAGAGGATATAGGGCCAGATACAAGCAGTGTATGGCTGCATGACAGCATACGTGAGCAGAAGTCTACAGTTATAGCCTATAATGCACACTCAAGCAGTAACTGGCTAGCTATTCGTGTATAGCAAATCACCAAAGGTGGGAAGCTAAAACCAATAAATATTAAGCTACCTGTTTCTGTGGCTCAGTATTGGGGAACTGTGCACAAAGAGCTTCCAGTGAATTTCTCTGAAAGTGTTAGCCAGGATTTCTGTCTCCTATAAAAATTCAGTTAGTGAGGGATCTATGTTCAAGCTCATTTGCATGTCTTAAATATTATCATTTATCTTCAAGCTAGCATTAAACTGTTCAGCTGGCAGCCTGGTTCCTCACTAACAGGGGACCATCCTTCAGTTGGTATATAGCCTTCCTCAGAGTACAGAATAACAGCATGACTTCACATGAGGATACACCCATGAAAATCGCTGTCTTCTTATACTCTAATCTCCACAGTGAAGTCTCATTTCCTCCGCCATGTTCTGTTCTCTAGAATGTCACCAAACGAAGCCTTCACTTAAGGGGTGGAATGACAAAATACCAGAAGGCAGATATCAATGCATAGAGGCACACTGAAGGCTGCCTGCCATGAACAGGAAGTAAATTAGCTGTAAATGAGCTCATATTGTTATATGGCATAAGTGGATTATAAAAATAAAACAAAAAACAACAAATAACAACAACAATAAAAAATGTGTGGTTTGAATAATATTTGAAGGGCAAGCTTTAAAATACTAAAAATCGTATCATTGTCCCTCCCCTAAAGAATACTTCACTAGGACTCCTGTATGCACATAGCAGGAGGGGACTGCTTTGATTTCCTGTTCTTCCCACTTCCCATTTAAGAAGATACCCACAGAGTGTGAACACCCAGAAAAAGAGTAGGGACATAGAGATGAAGCCGTGTGCTACAAATGCTAACACTGAATGAGTAGAAAACAAAACAAAACAACAAATCAACAAACAATAACTATCCTTCCACTGCAGAAGGTACCTATTTGTTCAGCATCTTCCATGAGAATCACTCATGGCTCAGTGGAATTAAACAATAGAAAATGAAAACCCAGCAGGCAAACTTTCTACCTGACTCTAACTCTTCTATAACATGTAGTGACTAAGAAGAGTGGAGAAAGAACATTAAGATACGTCTCTTCATGTGCTCTTGTAAATTCCCATTTCTGGAGCACCTGGAGAGATGACAAGGGATCACTGTGTAGGCCCAGAGATTACAGAATGCCCAGGTATCAAATGACTAAAAAGATAACCCATAAATACAGAGCTTTTGAGTCCGTTGTCTCCTTCCTGAAGCATGACTGATGGCTACATCATCGTGCATCAAAGACCCCTAGGTGAGCTCTTTTTGATATGGTTAGAAAACATGTTTTAATTATGGAGGCATTTATTACAGATACTAATAAATATTATGTCTCATGACCTGCACTATCCCATCAGCATTGAGGGCTCAGCTAATGAGGAAAGTCATAAAGCACATTCTTGAACATTCCAATAGCCACCTCTGTAGCACATTGGGTAGAAATCACCTCTGGAAAGCAAAACGCATTCTCTGCTCAAAGATTTCTCTCTAAGCTTCTCCTTTCAGTGGCTGAAAGAGGCATGAGTAAAGCCAAGTTCATAGAAATCTACCCCTTAGACATTTGCAAATGCCCAAGTCATAAGTAGCAATATTTAGAGAATATTTCTTATGTACCATGTCTAAAAATTAAAAATTAAAAATCTCCTTGACTTTTACTTCAGTGTCTGTTTATACCCTGTCTCCTCTCACCAGTATGCCCTAGCACCCTCAATACCACACCCAGAAACCTCCCTCCTGAGGAAGCAGCTTTAAAACATCTCCTTGTTTGGTTTTATTTTTATCACTTCATAAGAATGTTAATGAAGAGTGGTAAAAGTGACATTGGGCTTATAGTGTGGATTCTAGGTTGTAAATTGATCCATTGAACTCTTACCAAATGCCCATGAGCACACAGCCCCATCATATATAGGATTCACGTTTATGCACCAGCAAAACAATGGTTGGCTTATGGGTTATCCTCTAAAAATGGTTAATAAACACAGTACTTAATAGTACTTTGTAGTACTTGCTAGTGACTTTAAGTTATAGTGCACAAATTAAATCTGAGGTAGAGATCTGAAACCATCGAGTCTCCCCATATTCAGATATTCTCCTTTTGGTGACCCTGTGCAACTGCAAGACAAACCCTCTTCCCACTGCACGTATGTGGAAAATACAGGTTTAATAGAGCACACTAAGACCAAACTTTTATCCAGAGAAATACACACTTTGAATTTTCTCAAAGGGGTATAAGATATGCCTATTGCATACACCATGTGCCTTCAACAGAAGTGGCAAAAAGCCATAGATAACCTTGAATTCTGTATTTGGTGGAAAAAAAACAGACAGAAAACTATGAGCTCTTCCTCTGTGACTCCTATGATACCTAAAAGAATAATCACAGCAATTACACCTCAGAAGAAGAGAAGTGATAATTGCAAAAACAAAGCGCTCAGCTATCACTTGGCTGACTGGCACGGGCACTAACTTTTATATTTCCCCATGGGGGCATATATGAAAGAAGCACAGAGTGGAAGACAGATAAAACACAATTATCAGGACCTAGGGATTTATTCTGTCGGTTCCACAGAAAAAGGGAGCAGAGGGGAAACAGCTGGAACATTCCACTCTGGCTCTTTGCAAAAGATCGGAAAATGTTCTTCTTCATCCCCCATCCCTGAATCTCTTGTAGACAGGGTAAATTTTGGGTGAAAAGTTTTGTGGTGAGTCAGTGTCCTTATCCTGCCTGGCTAGAGGAGGTGGCCTCTTCAGGTTCCACATCAGCAATGATGTGAGTCACAGCTAAGGATACACCCATTGATTCCTGGGCTCCTCCCCTATCCCAGGTCTCTGTCTCTTCCTGTAGATGCCTGCGACCTTCTCACCCCCATCAGTTGCAGATTTCCATCCATTCTCACGGCCATCTGGCCATTCCTCCTGTCCCTCCCCACATCAGATCCAGAACCCCCATTCTCTTCTCATTTCCCTTCCCATCCCCTCTCCTAACTAGTATCCTCCCTCCATCTACCTCTTATGACTATTTTATTCCTCCTTCTAAGTGAGATTCAAGCATCCTCTCTTGTGCCTTCCTTCTTATTTAGCTTCCTTGGGTCTGTGAAGTGTAGCATGGGTATCCTGTATTTTCTGGCTAATATCCACTTATGTATTCATACATACCATGCATGTATTTTATGGCTAATATCCACTTATAAATGAGCACATACACTGCATGTCCTTCTGTCCACATCTCCCTTCAGCGATGATGGCATGGTTAATGCCATCTACTCTGCTTTTCCCCTCCTTGGACAATCACCTTACCATCTCAAGTTTATTCCTGAAACAGCAGAGGGATTCATTCCTCTTTTCTTAAATACTGGCAGACTGAGAAATTGGTCCATTTCCACTGAGCAAAGGTATACTATAATGCTAGAGTATCCGTGGAAAAACAATATTTCCTTTTTCTGCCTTAGTCTACTGCAAAAGATTAATAGTTCCAAAGACAGACCAAATAATAGTTATATTAAGAGATACGGATGAAATAACTCTTGGTCTGCAAAAGGCAAAGAACAGTAAGGATAGGCCAGGAGTGGAGTTAAGAGTAATACATAGGCCAGGAGTGGAGTTAAGAGTAATACATGTCCCTCTTGTATCACCACTGACCTGTGCACAGGTGGATTGGTGGGTTGCCTTTGTACACATGAACAACTACTGTTTGTAATTCTGATCATAGTTTTGTGATACAAAGGGGAACTGTTTGTTTGCAGCTCTGTTAGTGTGACTCTGCACATGTCCAAGGAAGTTGTCAGCATCATCCCTACCATCTCCAACTTATCTAGATATTGTGTAGAGTGCAAATAACAAGCAGTGACTTTTTAAGGGAAGCTGGAAGATGTTTGAAACGAGTTGTGAATAGATATTACTTTCAAGGGCTTTAATTTTGTTTTCACTTTTAATTAAGTATATGATTTAATGTATTATATATGTAGCTCTAGGCTTCTTCGTTCCTATTCCTTTATCTATTACTTCTGCTGAAGTAAGCAAGATCGAAGAATCTCATGATTATAGGGAACTGTAGAAGACTAATGGGCACTGAATTTGCTTTAATATGGTAAAATAGTATTCATGATTAAAGGAACATTACTTAATAAAAACACTTTCTGATTAGAGAGAAAGGCTAATTTCCCGTTCAAAACAGGAATTCACTAATTGCAATAGTTTACAATATGTGCCCTGTAGAGAGAGTTCTAAAGTATTTATCAGAGGTGTGACATAGAAAAAATTCTATTGTAGCTTCAAGTTTGGCATGCTTCTTTAGAGTCTTCCCTATCTTAACACAGATCACAAGTCTGGAAACATAAAATTGAACAGTTGTGACCTAAAGTTTCATGACCATAGAAATTCCTATGAAAAAAGAAAACCTTGGTATAAATTGTTCTTTTTTTTTTTACAGGATATCTTTGAGAAACAGTGCTGTGTGACCAGCTCCATAAAATATGTACAATTCCAAAATGAGGAGAGCTTGGTAATATATCTAAGAGCACCTGGTGACAAGCGTTCACTAGCTCAGTGCTCTGCAAAGTTGATGTATGCAAGAACTGCCAGGGAATCATGTTCCAATTCCATAACTCATGCCGAGGCCTCAGATTCTGCACTTCTAAGTCAGTGCTGCTGGTCCATGGACTGCTCTACGAGTAGCAAAGAGCTCGAAGACACCTGTCTCCCACAGCTGCAGGTGCCCAGAATGGTTCAGAACACTCTATTAGCTCATGATTTTTCGTTATCCTAGAGGTGGGGAGTATATAAAAGGTGCTTACCAGTAAAACCTGTTGGGTGTGATGCGCTCATGCATGAGTTGCCATCGTCTGCCGAAGTCCATGGAGCTATAAAGCTGAAAGACAGTGAAGTGAAGAATACGTTGAGTAAGATGAGGGCCAAGTGTGAAGAACAATGCGGGTGTGCCCCACTATATAATGACAGGACCACAGTACCAGACGATTAGATTCTAAATTTGCTCATAAAAATGCAAGAATCATATTGTGTCTTCTTGATCTACTTGTTAATTGACTAACAATTTTTATCTGAATATAAATATTTTTCTGGTGGTTATCACCGATTCTTCGTAGCTAAGACATCAAAGGCAATTCATAAACTTTTGAATTAAAACAATTGATCCATTTTCACACTCAAGTCTCATCCTGAAGAATGTGGCAACATGTAACAGTCATACTCTGTATTCTTAGGGTAAAGGGTCATGCGTGTAAAATTGTTCATCAGTTGCTACCTAAGTTAATGTTATACACAATGTGCTATACTCTTTGACTTCTTTGTTTATGATTTACATAATATAGATACTGTGAAATGGAACTCTCTAGTGCCATCAGAAATGCGAGGATGATGGCAACCCCATGCCTTGGTAAGATGGCAGGAATAACTCAGGAAAATTTCCCTCTTCCAAGTAAGACAATCAAAAATGCGGCTTCCTCCACATGCCAAATAAACAAGCAAACAAACAAATAAATTAAATTATTAATTTATAAATAAATTATTTCAGCCTATACATCTCTCTTCTTTCTCAGTTCTTATTTTTACTTGACACTTATTATGAAGTAATCACACTATAGCTTACAGATTTATCTCCTTTTAGTTGTATTTATATCCCTTGATTACCTACGAAGTGTCTGTGGAATACCCTTTGCATTAACAAGAATTTAAAAACAGAAACAACCAGGTCACATTATTTAGCAACATGTGGGAAAAACAAAAACTTGATGGCCTCCAAGGCTTTGGAAAGACATCACAAAGTATCTCATGCCTGACTAATATAGTCAGAGTCCATAGCCAGTTGTTTTATGGGTGTAATTGTACTCTACAACAACCTGTGAGAAACTGACCATGAGTGATTTTCAATAAAATAAACAAATTAAAGCATAAAAAGTGACAATGAATAGTTACCGTGATGGTATTAGTAATTCTACCATGTTTAGCTTTCAAATATATCAGACTCATATAGCTTAGATAAAAGTAAGGTAGTGATTACCGACGTCAAACCCTACTCATAACCACTCTCTGATCCATCAAAATAGACGTGATCATTCCACTCACGATTCTACTACTGCATTTGTATTATCTGCCTCATGCTACTACCGGTTGACCTGCTTCTTCTGAAAGGCAACATTTCACAAGGGTAGTCACCTGTGTGTGAGAGACATCAGCTTTGGGCTGCCCGTCACTTCACCTGTAAGCCCGATTTCTTGAAACTCAGTCTTGATGAAATTGAATTTGGCTTGAAAGATCCAGGACTTAAATTTTCTAATGACACCACAACTCTCCTTCTAAAAATTTTGTATCTAGTCTGTCATGATCATTATACCATATTTGGGGACTTTTGCACACAAAATTCTACTGGTGGGAAAATTAGAGGAATCCAGCAGTGAAGCAGGTGGCCCTTAACATACAGAAATAGGAGCGTGTGCGGTAACATCCCCAAATAGCATCCCCTCTAGCTGACACCTGTAAGGTTGTACTCTCCAGAACCTCACTATCAGGTCATGTGACCATGTTGCAAATCCATTATTTCACATCACTTACAATAATCTAAAAATATTTATGGTATTCAGAAAAGTAACTTGGCCAATTTATGCTATTTTCCTTTATCAGGCTGATATTATTGAAAAGTGGCACCGTGGAAAACTATAAGTTTCTACTGACAGAATTAGTTCCTTCTGTAAAGTTATAAAGATATATAGGTTGATGCTATTGATATGTACTTTGAGTTTTCAAAATATTGTATAAGATAGTCGTGGGTATATGCTATCAGTTCCATTTTACATCTGAAGGCACCAAATTTGATGCTGAAGGTGACTGTGGCAATGTCACAGAAAACCAGCGTGAACCTCCCAGTTTAACAGATCACAAGTCTCTACCATCCCACACCAACTCTACAGTAGTTCTCACAGTATTTATGCAAATCAGACTCTCTCCTCTTGACTCTGTGGTAATTCCTGTCTTTCCAATTCTCTATATAGGGAAATGGGCATAACTAGTATCCACGGTTCCTATTAACTTTCATGTGTCAATTTAGAGAATAAAGCAACACTGACTTTAAACTATTAACTTAGGTGACATTCGACAGCAAATCTTATTATTCTTATTGAAAAATAATTAGTATATTCATTATATACTTATGGGTGCAATGGGACACTCTTATGTATGTTGAGGTTGTGAAATGATCGAATTATGCTCGATAAATTCATTATATCACCACAGTATCCATGGTTATCACTTTTAATGTTAAAACACTTAAAATCTACCTTCCTAGAAATGATACAATTGGCAATGCATTGATCACATCACTATTCTGGGAAACAGATCACTAGAATGTACTTTTCCTGTGCAGATAACTTTTCCCTTTAGTCAGTTTTTCCTCATTCTTTCCTTCTGGCATCTGGAGGCCATTTGCTCTTGACTATTCCTTGAGGGCAGTTTGAAAGTCTATAAATCAGTGAGGTTGTGTGGACTTTGATTTCTTGTTCTTCACATCTAATTCTTTAGAAAGAAAAAAATGTAACTCTTTTGAGAATACGTGCGGATATGCCATGTGCCATGTGTTAGGGGAAATTGGTATTGGAACCGACATGTGTGCGTATACAAAGACACACACACACATGAGAGAGAGAGAGAGAGAGAGAGAGAGAGAGAGAGAGAGAGAGAGGTGGAAAGTTAGAGAGACCTTATGTATTGACCGAAGTAGAAATGGAACAATGAGATGTCAACACTAAACAAATCTTTAGCTGGTCCTTTAAAGGCATCTAGCATGAATAGGTAAGAAGCGAGACAGAGATTTATGAAGCAAAAGGGACAATAAGAACAATAGGACCAAAATGACTAATATCTTGACCCTGGCTTATAGATTGAAGAAAGGACATGATGGCCATTGCGGGCTAAATGGAGGTAGAGTTTTTCTGCCCACCTATCTTCTGTCCTACCTTTTCAATTTGCCTATATCTGTGTCTGATTGTTTCTCTGCAGTATCTATCTACTGGAAATGAGATGGGCCAGACCAGTAATTGGGAAGAAGCTATCAATATACTTTATTACAAGAATTGACGTTTCTAAGTAGGTCTTCAAGAAATAACTTATTTTCACTCCCATGTAGTTACAGAAGGGCCTGACGCTCAGACTGAAGATGTATGCTTCCCATTTAAATGTAGGAGGCTCCTGAATCACATATGGCATGTAGCTCAACCTTTATCAGGCTTAAATCTAGCCATAGCAAAAAGATGACTGTCATGTCTTCAAATGCTGACAATCCAGGTAGAATTCAAGAGGCTCTTCTTATCACATGATCTTCCTATCACGGAAACGACAAGGAGTACTGCCTTCCTCCATTGTTTCTGGGTTTGCTTTCTCAGCTCTTCAACTCTACTGATGAGGTAAAAATTAAATTGAATTTTCTGCCCATGAGCAGATTTGGATGAATAGAAAGAACAGGCTCCCATTCATTAAGGACCCAGACTTAGCTACCTTCTCTCTCCATGTAAAGTGAGCTGCTGAGCCTGAAATGTATGTTTATTCTACCACGAGCTAGGTCTTCGTAGCCTCTTCATTCAGAGACTTGTTCATCTTCTCCATTTAATCATTCATGCACTTACTTATTTATTCACAGAAAGCATGTAAAACAACTCTCATACTAAGAGCTAGGGTTACAATAATGAAAAACATGATGGCTGATGAAAGATAGAATTACATATAATTATATCACTCTGAAATGTATGTCATTGCAGTCTCTGACAAATTATGGAAAACTAGGAATTTTGTCTTTATATCATCTACATTTTAAAAATTATTATGAACCTAAATGACTTTTATAATTAAACTGTAACATTCAAAAGGAGATAAAATGGTGATTTTGCAAAAGGAAGTGTAAAAAGAATATTAATGTTATGAAAACATTCATGATATGCTGTTCAAACACAAAAGAATAAAAGATGTTTACCTGACTATTAAAATCTGAAATGTGCTAGAAGAAATAAGCCAGATTAGCAAAGAGCATCCCTAAATTACAGGATAATGAATTGTTTGTGTATGTGTGTGTATAGGAGTGTGTGTATTTGATGTTTGTGTATGTGTGTATAATTTAAACATTTACATAATTTTTAGTTATTTGTTTACAGTGGATGAATATTATAGGTCAGTAGTTATGTAAGTACATTCTATGTATATTTTATATGGAAATATTTTTATTATAATGGACATATTACTGTATTTTTATTCTTAAAAGAATAATAATTAAAAACAGTTTTTAATGAGGGAACTACAATTAGACAAAATAATAGGATACTTCCCACAAAATTGCGTTTCACATGAATTCCCAAGCATGGTGGTGCATTCTTACTTGGATAAGCAATGGATCAGCTCATAGCATGTATATACAGTCTATACGGTTTCAACTCAATGTTTTTCATGCAACATGAAAATACAAGTTCTTTTGGAAATACTAAGTAAATATCTCTAAATCAGACTTTTTTTTTTTTTTTTTGGAAAGTGCTACATATAAGAAGCCATTTCTTGCTCTGACAATGACATCATTCCCAGACATTATCAGGGAACTAATCAGATTTTCCTCCTTTCCCTATTCTTAATGTATATCATTCCCTCTTGTTTCCTAACAAACACATAGCAACAAGAAGAGTGCATGTGCACATGCATGTGCCCGGGCAGACAGACAGACAGACACCCACACACACACACACACACTCTTTAGAATGAGTCATCACAACAGCTGAAAATACAGAACAAGCGCTTGTCCTTATTGATTCAGTTATTAGCACTCTAATTACATCAGCCTGCCAGGGAAAGGCATCTGAGAGCTCATGGACTAAAGAGGTAATTTAATCAATAGAATATTCTGTAGGGAGAGCAACAGGTTATACCTGAAATTTAAGTTCAATAAAATAATGCAAGACCGTTAGAAGCATCAGGCATCACTGCTAACTGACACAGAGACATGCTGAAATCCTCTATTCCCAGTGCCTGAAAAGGTTATTTTATGTAGAAATAGGATCTTTTCAGGTGCTCTGAGGTAAAATTGAGGTCATTAGTGTGGGCCCTAATCCATGGGACTGGCATCCTCCAATGGGGAAAGACAGTAACAGACAGAGGACAATGGCAAAACACTGAGATGGGGGTGATTGTCACTGGAAGACAGCCAATCAGAGGGAAGCAGCTGCAAGCCAAGTATTGCCTCTTGTGGCTGACAAGCTCCTCCACTAGGGAATGCAGGGGAGGAATCCTCCAAAGGTTTGGAAGGCATTGGGACTATATCAAATATCTTGATTTTAGAATTCTTCCCTCCAGAGATATGAAACAACAATTCTCTGTTGTTCTAACATATTGGCTTGTGGTATTTTGTGGTCTCAGTTCAAGGAAAGTACTGTAGGTATTGCATACCAAGGGAGCAGGCATCTAGAAGAAAGGTAGGTCTTGGTGGATCTCTCTGCCACCCTTTATTTCGATGGAGGCATTATTTATATGGATAAAGTCTTCTTTAGGCTCAGATCACTGTTCCTGTGACTGAAAAACATATACTATTCTCCTATATTTCTCTCCCCCATGCATTTTTCAGAAAACCTTAACCCCAAAGATATTTTGTAAGAATTAAGTATATCAATCATGTGAAAATAACAAGTGCAGTCAGAAGAGGCAAGGGAATATGTCTCTCTAATGGAGGATTTGGTGTTCAGATCAACTTCCGTTCAGACAGACTATCTCCAACTAAGAAGGAAAGGATGTATTGGAAAATGTCTACATAGAAATTCTTGCTTAGAGGAAGTCTAAACTTGATGTTTAAATACACATAAGAATCTAAAGAATTTAGTTCACACATGGTGATTTATGAAAAATATTGTCTCTGAAATAAAATAAGCAGGCTGGGTGTATAGCTCAGTGGTAGAGATTCCCTAACATGCACAAGATCACGGGTTCTATCCCCATACACACATACACACACAAACACACACACACACACACACACACACACACACACACACATTTTCTACTAAAAGGAAAATGGTCTCTGCCTTTTTCTTTGATAGTAGTAAGGTGAGGGTGGAAGGGCTTAGGTGACCAATGTGTGACTGTAGAGCTTGTGACAATGGTTGCAAGAAAACAGAGAATTCAGGACCATAACATTTTTGAGACTTTTTTTCCATGTGCACCTCTATATGGAGCCTCCAACAGTCTCTAAAAGATCTCTGGCTTCACTATGAGACAGAACAAACCCCATCGGATGTTCCTTCAAGTTCCAGAGAATAGACTATACCTTTGTCCCCAGCCCTTGGAAGACATTTTTCCTATCAAGACATTTATCTAAAAGAGGCATATGGTGTTTCCTTAGCCCCATCACTCGACAGAGGGCAATGTTTTTCTTTCCTTCTTGAGGATTTCTACCCATGGGGATTGATCTTTTATATTTCCCTCTGATGTATTCCTTCAATCACGCTTTAACAAATACAAATCATGCATTCATTAAGAGCTACCCTTTATAGTTTGGTTTGGGGATACATCTGTAAACAAAATGAACAAAAACTGTCTGCCTTCAAGAGTCTTACGTTTACTTGAAGATGCAGGACTGAACAATCCTGAACCCCATAGTGCAGCACATGAGGACTATGTGAGAAGAGTATTACTATTCATACTTGTTAGACACAGGTTCATCTCTCTGGCACTTACCACAGAGAATCGTACTTAAAAAGAAGATTTTCTCATTTATACCAAAACTCTTGGCCCTCTAAGACTGTCTTCTTCTCCCCTGCCTTTGATAGAGGCAAAAGGCAAAAATGTTTTCCCTTTCCTCTTGACTTCCAGAGGTAAATGCAACAACACTCAGTAGACGGCATTGCACACAAGGCTGGTGAGAGGCAAAGAGCCCACAGGGAGAGAGCCCCATCTAATACTGGGCTTATCTATACTTCAGCTTATCAAAAGCTGATCGAGTACCATGAGGTTCTCTCTTGTTTCAAGGGAATCTAGAAACTCGGATTTTTCTGTGAAATCTTCATTTTAATAACCACTTTGGCAAAAAATTCAAATGTCTAACGTAAATCAGAAATAATATGTGATTTGGCCCAGATGGGCACATGCTGCCTTGGGGCCACCAGTGTCATTGTTCCTGTTTACTTGCCTCAAGAAGCATGGTTGGAATATGCAAGTATCAATGAATTTTAATTTTATAAAAATACTAGTAACAGTTTATATATCTCTCATGAAAAATTAGATCCACAATTTGGTACTTGAAATCTAAACTGGAGTATCTCATATGTTTTTTTCTAAGAATCTCCTCCACAAACTTTCTTTTATCCAATTTCTAGGTCTCTAGATTGTAAAATTCATTTCATTTAATAGTATATGTTGTTCTTTAACATTGGAATCGTTTTCTGATTGAGCTAACTGAGAATTTGAGAACTGAATTAAATAACTACCTGTAGTCAGTGAATTGAGGGCATTTCACTCAGTTGTCTATTTAGTATTATCAGAGCACCTAGGATGTGCAAGGCTCAAAGCCACATGAATCTACAAGTGATGGCTCTCATGAGTGACACAATGTCTGTCACCCCTAGAAAGTCAAAATCTAGGCAGGAAGAGAGATGTGTCAGCAGTTAAGTGAAGCACAGAATCTCATGCAACACCAGAAGCTATGCGCAGCTTTGCCCTCTGGGATGGCTCAAAGCCAGAGCATCATGGATGAGTAGGTTTTGGCTTGAAGAGTAAGTTCCACCTCCTCTTTGTAGATAACCAAGATGAAATATCTTATCATTATGAGAGATGCTGGAAATAAAACAGAAACATGATGTCATCCTCCACAGAAATTTACTTGGCTCAGATCACCAAGGGCCATGGCCCAATGAAGATAAAGCTGAGATGGAAAGAGATCCAAAAAAGATGGTCTACAGGACTTAAGAGGAAAGAAAGTAGACATCACCATCAAAATGTAGTGGAAGGGTATAACAGATTAAGACATTGACCATTCAGAGTGAAAAAGACCAAAATTGGGGAGAGGTGAGGTAAGCAGGTAGGTACTTATCTATCAGAAACACAAAAAAAAGCAAATTACAATCCTGAAGTCAAAGAAAGGAATGCTTTTTGGGAAACTTCATGAGATTTGTCTATGAAAGAATTTGGGACTGGGGTCCAATGAGGCAGGATATCTAAAAATAAGACAAACAATTTCAGATTGAAGACTTCTTATAGCTCTTTATCAACACATACCTAACCCCCAAAGAGAATAAAATGTTCCATTACAAATATGACATTTGACCTGGAGCTGTTTGAAAGGTCAAATAGGCCCAGGTCTTGCAGTCTTTTCTAAGATGTAAATGTACTTAGAATTAATGACAATGATCTTCAGAGATCTTCAAGTGATCTGGGTCATCTAGAAAAATATTCTATACCTATGGCACATCTATTTCAGATCTTCCCTCACAGAGGAACATTTTTCATTACTACTTTGAGGAAGGATGGCCAATAAACAACTAGGGACTGGGTGTCCTGTCTGTAGGCCGTATACATGCTTCAGATTATCTCTCTTAGGTATAACGTAAGATAGCAGAAGAGAAAAATACCATCTAACATTCTGAGGTCTCCAAATTCCCCCAGAAACTACATCCCACTAGTTAGCCACATAGGACCAGAGAACCATCAGTTTTAATAACTTAAAGAGGTTTCAGAGATGGTACAGACAGATACTTTGAAATATGGATGATCTAAGTCAGTGTACTGGCTGGTTTTGTGCCACCTTGATACAAGGTGGAGTTATTAGAAGGAAGGAACCTCAGTTCAGGAAGTGCCTCCCAAAGGATCCAGCCGTAAGGCATTTTCTCAATTAATGACCAATGTGGGAGGGTCCTGCCCATGTGGGTGATGCCATTCCCTGAGCATGTGGTCCTGCGTTTTATAAGAAAGCAGGCCGAGCAAGCCATGAGGAAGAAAGCTAGTAAGCAACATCCTTCTATGGCCTCTGCATCAGCTCCTGCCTCCAGGTTCCTGCCCTGTTTGTATTTCTGTCCTGACATCCTTTGGTAATGAACAGCAATGTGGAAGTTTAAGCAGAGTCAATCCTTTCCTCCCCAGCTTGCTTTTCAGTCACTGAGTTTCATCACAGCAATAGAAACCCTAACTAAGTCAGAGAACATGGGTGACCTGCATACAGACATAGCTAGTGAGTTTTTGAAGAGAAATTCAAAATCCAAGGCCCCAACTCCAGCTCAGGGTTCACTTTTCTAACCATCATGACTTTTTTGTTAGTCACATGATGTTAAAAGAAAAGCAAGTTCATAAAACCTTGAAGAAATAATGGTTCATTTGGGTATGCTGTGAATGGCTGACATTGAATCTTGAGTTTAGCTAGGGCCTCTATTTACAAATCATTTTCACAATTCCTTTCATCCTCTTCTATGCTAAAGAGTATTTTCTAGGCTAATAGTCATGTAGGACAATCTTGTAAACAATTTATGTAGTATTTACTAAAATCCATGCTTTTGTCTCCACGGCCCTGTTCCCTTGACCATTTTCCTCTGCAATCAGAGCTCATTCATTTTTCGATATTACAATTCAGAAATGGTTTGTATTAAGGCATACTCTCTGAGCAAAGAGGCTTGTTTCTCAGTGAGGTGAGCTGGCTATATTGGTGTGGCTCACAATCTCCTCACTGCCTTTCACCTGCGTTTTCTCTCTCCTTACCGGCTTTGGCTTCACATCACAGTCTATTGTTAACATGGACTTTCCTACTCACTTTCCCAGCTCTTCACACTGTCCAATTTGGCTTAAACTCTATTCCAAGGTCACTTTTTGGTTTTCTGGGTTGTTTTGTTTTGTTTTGTTTTGTCTTGTCTTGTCTTGTCTTGTCTTGTCTTGTCTTGTCTTGTCTTGTCTTGTCTTGTTTCGTTTCGTTTTGTTTTGTTTCTTCTCAGAGGTATAGATCTACAGAATTCTGAGCTGAGAAGAACTTAAGTTTTGGTTCACATGTTTAATTTAAACCACTATCTCTAGCAAAACACTAACAGCCACCTTCAGTTCAGAAGAACTGTTCTACTGTTCTTGCTTCAGGAAACACACGTCTCTGTGGAAATATGTGCATTACCGTTTCTTAGGATTTTAAGAGTAATGATGTGTCAGAGAATGTGAATTCATTCCAAATGCAAAATTCTTTGAATTTTTTTAAAGGTTTTTGTTTTGAAATTAAAATACAACACATCATTTCCTTCTCCCCCTCTTCTCTCCAATTGTTCCCATGAGCCCCTACAAACACTGCCCTCTATCAAATTCATGTCTGATTGCCTTTTTTTAAATTGTTATGTTATATGTATTTTAAAATTATAAATATAAGAAAAAATAGTGTGCATTTCAAAGTCGCCTTTTCAGAGGCAAAACAAAGGAAAGAAACAACCCTGTACCCTGTACCTCTGCACCCTGCTCTCTGCATCCCTCAACCACTGCACCCCTGCACCCCTGCACCCCGACACCCCTGCACCCCTGTACCCCTGTACCCCCGTACCCCTGCATCCCTGCATCCCTGCATCCCTGCATCAGGAATTTGTCCCAGACCCACCTTTCAGTATATGTTCTCTAGTTTATTAGACCCAGTATATTCTGTGTGTTGCTATTTTCTGTCCATATTTCCTGATGGGGAACATTAAAGCTCCATGATGATATAAATTTGGTCAGGATTCCCAAGGACAATTCCAGAAAATCTAGTTCCAAATACAACACACATAGCACTCCTACCTGCCAATAGCAATGAGCATGAGCGAGGGGTTTTGACAAAGGAAACTAAACAGAGAACTCAGAAGGTCTCCCTAAGAGGAAAATTGTAGACACACGGAAGAGAAAACTGACCAAGCAGAGATTTACAGTGGTTTTTTAATGTGCGTGAAGTGGCTGACCTGGGCAGTAGGCAAGTTTTCTTCCCCACAGCATCAAATGGCAGAAATAAGACCAAAAACTGACATTCAGATTGAAGCAAATGTTGGCTTTATGTAAGAAATAATATTACATGATAAGATCTCTCCACGGCCATGAGGAGCTGCTTCCCATCCCAGCAGGGTCTCCTGGGAGTTTCGTGCTTCGTTTGAGCAGAAGACGGATGAACACTTTGATTAAGGCAATATTATCTGGAAATTAAAGTGTCAGATGAGGTTTAAACTTGATGAGTTTGCTGGTCCCTTCAGGTAGGTATGTGAGTATTTGATTTTTCATCCAAGAGCAATAATCTTAGGCATAGAACCCAAGAGGTACTCATACGAATGTTTCCCTAACATTTGTGAAAGATGCTTTGTAAAGATGCTGAATGTTGTGGAAAGGAACAAGATTGCACATCACCTGTGGGTAGATTTATCGTCCATGTAACTAAGTCCTTTCTTTATCAATGGGGTTTTGAGCATCTCCCTGAGGGAGCTAGAATTATTTCCTCACTATGAATCTAGGTTGCCTTTGTTCCTAGTTTTGGCTTCAGACTGCACTGGGAGTGGCACTGCCCCAGCTCTGAGTAGTCTGTAAGAATAGTGGACAAGTTTTATCACCACCAGGTAAGCACACCTATGTTACTGTTGAAGGTAGACCAGGTAGAAGAGAATCAAGATCAAAGAGCAAATCCAACTGAGATGATAAAAATCTCCCGGCCAACCTTACAGTTTTGTCCAGTGAACTCACTGTACTTCCTTGAGATTGTGTGTGTGTGTGTGCGTGTGTGTGTGTGATAGAGAGAGAGAGAGAGAGAGAGAGAGAGAGAGAGAGAGAGAGAGAGA
>NW_021604568.1:8191267-8256478 GCF_004785775.1 Grammomys surdaster | reverse complement strand
AGAGAGAGAGAGAGAGAGAGAGAGAGAGAGAGAGAGAGAGAGAGAGATATCTATGTAAGACTCTATACCTGTATGTCTGTTCCTGTGAGCATGTGGGGGCACATCTGTATGTGAAAGTACATGCACATGTGTGTACATAATTGTAAAGGCCAAAGGTCAACCTTGCATGTTATTTCTTGGGTGCTGTCCACCTTGATTTTCTTTGTTGAGGTGCAGTCTCTCACTGGCTGGGGTCCATGAGTTTCTACCTCACCAGGTCTCAGTTTATAAGCACATGTCATGGTGTTTATCTTCTCCACATCTGTTCTAGAGACCACATCCAGTTTTACACAAGTGCAAGGCAGGGGTTTTACTAACTGAGCTATCATCAAAGCCCTGGAAGAAGTCTGAAATCTTAAGTTTTCTTACATGAGTAAGGTAAAAGGCTAGCTTCAGAATTACAGGTCCTGGACTTTAGAAGGTACCTTATAACCATATGCAACTCAGTCACAGTCTAGAAATTGCAACTTAGTGGATCAGAACTAGAGCCAAGATGTCTGCAACTTAACAAACTCTCAAATGTTGAGGGGTTATATAAGGAGAACTTGTTCTAGAAATTCTTGAGGAAGTTTAGAGATTTCTGAACAAGTTCATGTCATCCCCGGTGGATAGGACCAGCTGAACATTTGAAGTTCTTAGAGATAAGAAGGTCACACATTTATTTTATGACCCACTAAAGTAGTGGCTCTCAACCTTCCTAATGCTGCAGTCCTTTAGTAAAGTTAGCTCCTCATGTTGTGGTAACTCCCAACCTTAAAATTATCTCATAGCTAGTTAATAACTAAGTTTGCTTCTGTTATAAATTATAGTGCAAATATCTAGGCCTTTTGGTGGTCTTAGATGACCCCTGTGAAAGGGTCACATGATCCTCCCAAAGGGTCATGACTCACATGGTTGAGAACCATTGAGTCAAAGACTTGACTATAAACTAAAGACTTCTAGCTCCGAGAAACCTGTTCGACATCTATCAGAGGGCTTTGATCAAAGAGTCAGACTGTCTGTTCCACTTGAAACCACTCCGTTTAACTACCACCGTCAGAATGCAGAGACAGCAAAATTACAGCCTTGGCTAAAATCAAGAGAAACAGCTGGGCTATATGCCTTGAAAGTACAACTCATTTATTACACAGATAATTAGGCTTCCCTCTAAAAGCAATGGTGATTGGCTTTGTGCATAAGCGCAGAGGCCCAGCAAGATCTGCTTGGTTTCTCCAAATGGTGCTTGATCCCTGGATGCTAAAATGAGGTGAGGGCAGGAAGACAGCATCTGCTATGAGGTTCTTCTGTTTGAGAATTTAAGGATTCATTCATGGCTCTCAACTCAGAGTCTCCTGAAATTTCCAGTAGTAATGATGCCTTGGTCCCATAAAATACATTAATTATTATTAAAAAATAAAACCAAGAATTTTGAAAGTAGACTACCCAGAAAACACGTGTTCTTCCAGCCCCCGGGTGATAGAAATACAGAAGAAATGTTTAGCATCATTAATATAAAGCAGAGGTGATCAAACTGACCCATGAAGAAGTTTTGTGAAGAAAACATTGATTAAAGTGCTTCCAGATATTTCCATCTAGAGATGAGCTGCGAAGGAGATCACTTGGCCATTCAAATGTAAACTAGTTGCAGTCTAGTCTTTTGTCAGCTACTGTTCTTCAGTGATGATCTTAAATAATGTTTAAGGGTTCCTGAGTGCTTCCTGGCTTGGTTTCACATTCCTTTGACCTCACTTGCCAGACTGAGGTCCTAAAGTACATAGTACTTTGAAGAACATCTGTATAGGGAATGTTGCCATGGTACCAGGCAAGTCTAGTGAATTGCAGCATCTTTACTGAACCCTCCCAGCCTTGGTCAGCAGTCTTTCAATTATTTTCATTTTATGGAACAAACAATAAATCTTGGGAGAAGATCAAGCCACTCATTTTAATATCCAAAGAGAGCATGGAGTCAGATACAAACCTAGTTTTCTGTGTTCATGGCCTATGTGCTCAAAGATGATATCTACACGGGATAGACACTTAGAGTTTATGAGTCCAAGCACTCTAGTGAGCTTTGCTGAGCCACATGGAGGGAAATGAGACCTGGAATCCCTCCTTCAAAGGGTCCTGGCCAGCTGGGCTCATTAGCATAACATCCAGTGAAATAAAAATCCCTGAAAGGGGAAGCTATTATTTTGTAGCTTTTCCCTAAGAATTTGAACCTTCTGGAACACAGACCTGATCCGTAGTTTAAATAAAATTTGCATGGTAGTGGAAAAATGGGCAACAAGCAGCTGTATGTTGTTATAGCCATAGCCATGCATCTGGACACAGATGATTTCTGCTAGCTCCTGTACTCAGACTCTGCAAAGATGGTGTGAGTGCTGATGTGATACAAAAATGCATTGCAACCACTGGACTGAGTGTGGGGAGTGTGGGGTCCCCGATGGAGGAGTTGGAGAAGGGACTAAAGGAGCTGAGGGGGTTTGCAGCCCCATGAGGGGAGCAACAGTGTCAACTGGCCAGACCCCCCCCACCAGAGCTCCCAGGGACTGGACCACCAACCAAAGAGTACACATGGAGGGATTCATGGCTCAAGCTGCATATGTGGCAGAGGATGGCCTTGTTGGACATCAGTGGGAGGAGTGGCCCTTGGGCCTGAGGGGGTTCAATGCCCCAGTGTAGGGGAATGCCAGAGTGGGAAGGCAGGAGTGGGTAGGTGGGTGGTAGAGAGGCAGGGGTATGGGGAATGGGATACAGGGTTCTGGAGGGGAGACCTGGAAAGGGGATAACATTTGAAATGTTAATAAAGAAAATATTCAATAAAAGGAAAAAATAAAAATTAAAAATAAATGCATTGCTTCTAAAGGAAACGCAGGAGTAAGACTCCGTGAGTCTCTAAAAACAACATTTCATCAAACAACCAGTGCAGGACCTTGTTTCAGACCCATTTCTGCTTAAAAACTCCTTACTTAGTATTCTTTGTTGATTCGCAAGCACTGAACTTGTGACAAAGGGCGCTGTAGGCTCCAGGAAAGCTTCTGCAGCACACCCAGTCCCTCCACAAAGCACATCAGAGCCTTACGTGCTTAGGAGCATCATGAAGCCCCTCTGCACTGTGCCTGAGGATCTCTTTAAGAAGGAGAACATGTCCGATAGCAGAAACATGTGAAAATGTAGCACAAATAGACTGCAGGGAGAATACTGCCTGCAGCACGAGGGAGGGCTGGGACAAGGAACAGACTGTGCCCTTGTTGAACCACACAGAAAGACTGTACATCAGGCACCCCATACTTTCTTCACTGTCCGAGGATGCCTGTGACTTCAGGGGATTTACAAGGATGTTGCAGCAAGTCAGCAAATTGACAAATACATGATCCATGAGTCATGAGGATCAGCTATGGAATGCCATGCAAGAAGAGCCATGACTACCAAAGCAGGAGAAGGTCATAGACCTTCAGGGGAACTCTTGTTGAGGAGAACTCTGTGTCCAGGGCAGACCTCTCTCCAGAGGTCATATCTAAACAGAAACTGGGTGTGAAATGAATGGGTGTTATATGAGCATCTGAATATGAAAAGCCATCCGGGAGAAGGCAAGCATGACAGGGGGACAGATCTGAGTGAGCATGTCTGTGGTACATATGAGGAACACTGCAGACTAGCATAATTCAAATGGAAGAGTCCATGATTCGCTGAAGAATGATACCCCAGATGCAAATAGTACACAAAGGCAAAGAACATTTTATTCTGCAGAAGTCCAGCATGCGGAGACCTCCCATTCCAAGATGGAGACGCCTCCGTGAGCTCGCAAGCCGGATTTCAAGCACATTAAGAGAATTCTGTGGAGGTGACCTATATCTTAATTATTGGCTCTACCTCTAGGGACCTTCCAGAATCATTGCTGGGGTATGGGGGGAGGGGAGGCTAGAAACTGTTGCCAGGGAAATTTGAAAACTTATGCTGACCCATCGTCCTTGCCTCAGGCCAGGTGGTATGGCAGCTTCTGAGGCCTAGACATGCCTGGACTTGCCTAGTTCTGGAAAGCAGAGATTTAGGCCTAGTCTCCTGAACTGCCAATTTAAAGCCTGTCATGGAGTTAGCCTAGCCTGTCTCATTAGCAGGAGACATACAGGGAATTAAATCAAGAGAAAAATCAAGAGTGATTTTCCTCAGAATCCTTCAGGGCTAAATCTCCTGAGATCTATTTAGGGAGAAGACTACATGATCTGGATAAAAATAAAAAGATCACTGACGGCTCTCTTGGAGCAGAAAGTGGGGGAACTGTGGGGCTCACAGGGGGCAGAAACAGTAATGCTTGTATGCATTCTGGAAGGGGGGATGCTACGTGTGCTGCAATACCTGAGACAAACTCAGGGATGGAGTATAAGCACTGTAGGAAACACCAATAAGACCCAATAACAGAAGAGCTGTGAAGTGTGAGGGAAGCAAAGGAGTCTCAGGACCTTAGGAGGCTTGGATCTCCTTAACACAGTAGTCTGGAGCAAACAGAGAACTGACTTGGGCGATGTCTTATAAATTGAAGCAGGGATGACTGTTGTATTGAAGATAAAGTTGATAGAAACTGACAACCCAAGGATGAAGTTTGAAGCCTGCAGAAAGAAGCATGGTTGCTCTAATTCAATTCTGAGCTGGAACGAGTCTGTGTAGGCATTAAGTACTGAGGTACTGGGCTAAGCAGCCAGCTCAGAGGATAAAGCACTTGCTGCACAAGCATGAAGACCTGAGTTGAGATCCCTAGAAACTAAGGATAGACAGATCCAGAGGTATGAGTCTGTAATCCCAATGTTCTTATGAGATGCAAGGCAGAGACAGAAGAATACGCAGAAGCTAAGGTGCTAACCACCCTGGTGTGTGCAGCAGCCAACAAAAATGAAACTGTTTCATACAATGAAAAGACAAGGAGTGACGCTCCAGGTTTTCTGGCACATTTTGCACATACAAAGATATAAAAAATAAATAAAAACAAAACAAAATTGCGTACAGTAATGTATTCTTCTGAATGCCTGTATGTGCTACTTAGGAAGGAATTACAAAGAAATGTCAGGTTTCAACCAGTATTTATAAATAACCTACCATGTGCGCTTTGCTGGGTCCTGAGGAAGAAACACAAAACAGCCTTCCAAGGTGAGTCTCAACTCTTTTGTTTGGGAGTAGGGGCAAAGACACGGGTAGCTATTAAAGGAAGAAATGTTGATACAAATTCTGAAGCCCAAAAATATCAAAAAAAAAAAAATAATGCTGAAGGCTTTCAGATAAATAATTCTGGAGTGAAATTCAAAAACTTTTCACATCTTTGACAAGCCTCTGATTTCGAGACCTGGGGAGGATAGTTGTGCTCTATTTGGAAACACAAATGCTTTCAACTTAAGTAGTTCAGGGGCTCCCAGAACCACCTTGGAGAACAGGCATAAAAGAAGAATCCTAACTGAGTAGTCAACACTCACCAACACACTAAGCGCCACATAAATGGCCCCTTGCCCAAAGAACAGCCAGTAATGGGAGATCAAGGACTCAGATTCTCCTTCTACCTGCAGAGCTCCTCTCTGAATACCCCTGTTGATTTTGTTACAATAAAACCAAGAAGCTATTCTGTTCAAGTGAGGCCAGCAAAGCTAAAAGCCATTGCACAAGGGAATCACTCTTCAGACAAAGCACACATACCTCCAAGGTTTGAGCAAGAAAAACAAATAGCTGTCTTGAGGAATATCACTGTCAAAGGGAAGACACTTTTTCCCTATGAGTTTGTTGCTACCTTTCTCTCTGGTACTAGTACTGACAGGGACAAGACTGAAAAATGAGGCACATTCCTTTCCCCCAGTCTCCTCAGTGCGGCTGTTAGAGACGAATATTTTCAGAAAGAATTTCTTCTAAAAATCCAAGAGGGAAATAAACAAAGAAAACATGTAATAGTGTTATGCTCACATAGCAAGAGTCCTCGGTCTGGCAATAGAGAGTTGTGTACCATGCTCACGGAGTCCATTTCATTGCACTTAGTCTGAAAACTCCATGTGTAAGAATCCTACATAGATACTGTCACAAGGCACTCATGCACATAGCTTCCTACTATCTCCACAGACAGTGTCTGGAGTGAAAACCCAAATCCAGTAGCTCTCTAGCCACTCAGGTTTTTAAACACCCCCAACACAGCAGCATTTGAAAAATAATTTTTCAAAGCAGAAATCACAAAACATAGGTGAGCCAAAAGACCCAAGTCTCTCCATTTCCCTGCCCAATCTTCAGTCCCCAAGTCATTGAATCTTTGTCCTTCGTGGCTGGGAAGGCTTGGAAGATCAGTTCTGAAGCCCCCTCTGACAGCTTTGGCTCAGCCACGTTTCCTACTGATGTTTTCCACTTAGAAAACAGCAATGCCTACTTGGAATCCCAGCTCACTACTATAGACACAAGAGCAGAAGAGTGTGCAAAACACTTTCAGGGAGAGCTGTGAGGTCATCCATGCACAGAGTCTTAAATGTTCCCTGACCAGGAGTTACACTCTATTTGACTACATTTAACATATGCAGTGTGCAACACACAGAGAGGATGGGTTCTGCCTCTGTCTTGTTTCTTGTTATTGTTTTGTTCTTGCCTGTTTACTTGTTTTCCTTTGACTTGTAACATTATTGCACTGTGTATCCTAAGTGGACAATGTCTTCATGACAGAGAAAAATCACCAAGATAAACATAGTTAGGCTGGGAAAGGGAAGACTGGGTCGGGGTGGAGACTGCTCTGCTTGTGAGCCTTCTCCCCTCACCAGCTGGGCTCTATGGTTTGATAATTTCTTGCTATTTGCCTCCCTCCCATCTGACTCCCTTCTAGACTTCATAATTTGGCCAGGAAACTTCGAATTTGTTTTCTATTTCCTCCTTACTGCACTGCTCAGTAACCACAGAGATGCCTTTGACTGTTTTCTAACACCTCGCCGCCATCCCCAGGCGAGGGACACCCGTTTCTATTGGACCCCACATTTGGATGTGCTCAGTCTCTGTGGCATGATTTATAGACAAGCAGGCTCAATTACAATTTCTCTTACTCCTTGCATTGACTAAACTGCTGAAAACACAGAATTGCCAAGATGGCACGGTACAGAACGCCTGACTCGAACAGCTTTCTGCCCACAGCCCCGGGCAGAAAGAGCTGCATTGCCAAAAACAATGAGTCAATCCATCAGTGCCAAAAAGAGGAAGACCAGAGCTGCCATGCTAACTCAGAAAGTCGGCCCCCACCACAGCGCTGCCCTCTCTAACCAACAGTTGCTCTCTCTGCTCTCTCAGAGGTAGTTAGTACTATAGGCCAAACGATTTCAGGAATTGCAGCCAGCATGCAGGAATTGGGAGATTAAAAACAAATCTGCATATGAACTTCTGCTTCCAATCCTTGTTTATGCACAGTAATAAAAAAAAATGAAACCAGTAACTGAAATGAAAATAAATAGACTTACTTATCTACTGGCTCTGAATTCAATCTCAGGGTGTGGAGTTCAGACCGGTGAACATTTCACCAGACAGAAGAGTTTGGGAGAGTCATGTACCCTGGACGTAGCTAAGCTCTCCTATCAGAAGTCTGCACAGAAATGAGGAGAACATAGAGAATGGAAGTCATCTCATTGGTTGGTAGAAGAAGGGTGTCTTAGTTAGGGTTTCTATTGCTACGAAGACACCATGGCCACAGCAACTCTATATAAAGGAAAGCATTTCTTAGAGGTCTTTGAGGCTGGCTTACATTTCAGAGGTTCAGTCCATTATTGTCAGAGCAGGAAACATGGCAGGATACAGCCAGACAGAGTTTTGAAGAGGGAGTTGAGAGTTCTACATCTTACTCCACACCAGAAGTGACTGTAAGCCACAGTGGGCATAGCTTGAGCATATGAGACATCAAAGCCTGCCCCCACAGTGGCACACTTCCTCCAACAAGGCCACACCTACTCCAACAAGGCCATTCCTCCTAATAGTGCCACTCCCTATGGGCCAAGCATTCAAACACATGAGTCTATGGGGGGTATTCCTATTGAAACCACCACAGGAACCTGTTAGAATCCAGGCTTCAAGGGCTTGAAAAAGGTAGGGAAAGTGCTTGTTTATCAAGCACTGTGACCTGAGTGTGATACTCAGTCCCATATAAAAATGTAAGGAAGGTAGTACATGAATGTTATCCTATGGCTGAAGGGGTAGTGATAGAAGGATTTCTAGGGTTCACTAACCAGCAATCCAAGCACAACCAGTGACTCCTAGATACCAGAGAAAGTGAGACTGTATCTCCCAAAGGTGGACAATGCCTGAGGAAGGACACTAAAGTTGACCTATAAACTCTATACAAGTACACACATGCATGGTGACTGTACCTACACATATAAACACACATACACATACACACATACATACACACACAGCAAAGCAACAATGACAACAAAAAAAGGCTGCTTTCAAGCCTTACAGAGCACATAGTGATTTTATTTTTCAGCTCCTTCCTTTCCTAAAGTCCCATTTGCCCTAGTTCTAATGACCCTCGTGGATCCTTGGAGGCACAGATCCAAAAGTTCCATCACAAGTTCCATATTTGAACCAGGTGTCCAGAGAAAGGTGTTGACATTTCAGACTTACTCTGCTTCCAGTTAACTTAAGCACACCCATATTGTATCCTTTTCTGAACGCTCAGCATACCTCAGAATGACATGTTGCTAACATTCACAAGAACTCATCACTGACGATAGAAATAGGATGTGCTTGTAATTATTTCAATTATTAATATTAAGGATAAATTACCAAAATCTTTACAAAGGCTAATCGATTTCCATCAGAGAGACTTCAACATAAAGTTTACTACTTGCACTGATAAAACAGAGAGTTCAACATACCCTCTTATCTCTCCTAATATTATTAAATCTTGCATAAACGTTGTACATCTGTTATCAATGGTAAATCACTGCTGAGAGGTATGAGTAGCTAAATCCAATGCTTTGCATAAGCTTTATTCATTTCTTACATAGTATTTAGGCTGCAACAAATGTGTAGCCACAAGTGCCTAGTGCTTATTATGATACGAAACAATGTTATTATTGTAAAACTCTGTGTTCCATATATGTCTTTTTTTCTCCCCACAAACCACTAGTGACCATTGATCTTTTTACCAAATCTAAAATCATGCATTCCCAAGATGTTCCAGAGTTAGAATCATATAGTAGGCTGCCTTTTCAGATTGCTTTCATTGAACAGTCAAATTTTAAGTTAATTCTAGGTATTTTCTGAGAAGAAGCGCTCCTTTGCTTGGATTCTGGTGCCAGAAGTTTGGAACCATGAGATTAACTAGTAGCTTACAAGACATCCCTCTGACATTCCTCTTTCTTAAATGCAGTCTCTGAAACAGAATGCGGACAATGTGAAAACCCAGACAAGTCTATGAGCTTTCATAATACAGGGGTAAAGCCACAAAGATGGATTTAATTTCATCCAATGAGTGTTTATAGATGGGTCAAGTGAGCCCAGAAAAGTACCTATCTTAGAGAACATTATCATAATTATGAGTTATCAGAGTCAGTCATTATTGAAATTAGAATGTGTCACAGTTCAAGTAGGGAAAGAAGAGAAAGTGCTTGAATTCTAAAGCAGCCTAGAAAAAAAGAGCTGATCAACTGGTGAGTTAATTCACCCCATCTCTGCTCCTTTTCTCTCCTGTCACCTGCCTCCTCACCATGCCTTCCTTCTCTCTATCTCTTTCCCTTCCATCATAGGATGAAACACCAAGAAGTTCATTGTAAAAATTCTAGTTTCTTCTTGCACTTCAAAGCCACTAGAATTATAACTCAATGAATTCCTGTTCATAGTAAATTATCTAGCCTCAGGATCAACAAACTGGCTCTGAGGTAAAGACCCATGCTACAAAACCTCCTACCTTAGTTCAAACCTAGAAACCAATGGTGGAAGAAGAGAATCAAATCTCACAAATTACCTTCTCACCAACCTACATACACACTACATCATGGAAGCACAAGCAGAAAAATGAATGCAATATGATTTTATATAAATAAATTATCCAGACCCAGGTATCATTACAAAATTATAAAACTGAATTTAGATCCAAGTTTTTAGGCGACTGAAGGAAGCTTCATGGAAGAGTGGCAACTAGTCACAGAAGGACATGAGTGTGAAGTTGGAACAACAAGAAAAGAGATGGAAAGAGGAAGAGCAGTAAATACTGACCAAAGAGGACAACTCCAACATGTCTAGACCATGGAGAGAAGCATGAGGCAGCATCTGTCTGAGAACACCACATACTAACTTATTGTCCTAGCCAAAGAACGACATCTTGTTCTGAATTGGAATGGTGTGCCTCATCACAAGGCAGAATACCTCTTATAATGTGAAGCAAAGGTCCTAGTCTCCTTCCTATTTTATCATGTGTGAGATGTGAGAAACTAGAAATGACTTCTGAAGAAGATTCTGACCATCAGCACTACAGGAAGATTAAGGAGAGGAGGCAGGGAGGATCATTTGAGAAATTGAGAAGTTACAAGCGACAAGTAAAGTTAAAACCAAAAGACTAGCAATGAGATAGAAGAAAAGTAAAACAGTAACATGGTGGCAGGATAGAATGTCCTCAACACAGGCAATGAGAAAGAGCAAAAATGCAGGATGGAAACAGGAAGAATGAACAGATGACAGATATACCCAAGGAAGAGAAGTACAAAACAAGACAATAAAGCAAACAATCACAAAACAGTTTAGAGTTTGGCAAACAGCCTGAAGTACTGTTTTGAAATTTCCTCTAAGCTCCCAACAAAGTAGAGGGTGATTTCAATGTTTGTAATTATGTATTTTAGGAGAATATGAAGAGGCAGCTATCTCATCGTCCAGAATCTTCTGAGGAAATCAATTAAGTTCTATCTTGTTGAGTCAATATTGATTCATTGTTTTCCTTATTGTTTCCACAGTTAAAAGAAACACTGTGTATGTCTATACATGTGTATAGAACCTTACATGTCATAAAATGTAGTGGGAGAAAGTGCTGAACTCATGTTTGTATACACAAAAGCATAAAATATTCATTATTTCCCCACCTATGCCCATTTCTTTTCTGTTTTGTGAAACCCCTATTGCTCTGGGGACACAACATCTGATTTCACCATTTGAGTTCAATTCTTCTCTCCCTGAGACCGGTCTACCTTAAGTTCAGAGATCTTACTGGCTAGCTGAAAGTGGACACATGGCATAAGAAATAATCAGAGTCAAGTCCAATACATACTGTAAAAGGAAGGGGCCTTTCTTCCACTGGAATGACCAAGAGAGCTAGAAAAAGGCTGGGACTTGAGGACATCCATCTTGCCTATGATTAAAGGGAAAACACCAACAAAGAATGAGAGGAGGGGCAGAAGAAAGAGGAGAAGGAGAAGGAGAAGGAGAAGGAGAAGGAGAAGGAGAAGGAGAAGGAGAAGGAGAAGGAGAAGGAGAAGGAGAAGGAGAAGGAGAAGAAGGAGAAGGATGGTGAGGAAGAGGAGGAGGAGGAGGAAGAGGAGGAAGAAGAGGAGGAGGAGGAGACTGTAAGTCTTAAAGATGGCCCAAGTGACATAGTCTCAGATCTTAATCCCAATATGTTCTATTAAATCACATTTTTTCTTGGTTCTGATAGCTACTTTAGACTACAAATCTATAAATTTATCCTTAGTTTCTGTAAATCTGGCCTGAGTTTTCTATCACTCTAACAAATGAATTAGTTACATAGTGTATCTGGTAAAAATTTATAATACATGAACTAAGTCAAAGAGAATGATGCACTTCACAGGCTACCTCAGTCAGTCAGTAGATCACGGAGGAGAACCCATCTTGGAAGCTGGTCCACTATACTTATTTTCCTTCTGCTAATGAATGTGACGAAGTGGGAAGGCAGTGTTGGGAATATGAAAATGAATTCAGAAAAGGTACCTGTTATCAGAGACTACATCATTTCAAGCAGGTATCAGGTGCATGCCTAGACTAAACAAACGAACGAATGAGAGAGTGACAAAGTTCAACAAGATGAAGAAGGACTCCTAGGAGAAAAGTATCCAACTCCACAAAGCAAATGAGACCCAGGATAAATGGTGGCACTTTAAAATGTAACAGTTATTGAGTATCATTCTATGAACTAGAGTATTTCACATTTATTATGCCTATACTTTTTTCCTAGTAATAATAATGGTGATAATAATTCTAACCATGGAGTCATAACAGTCTCTCCCATTCTCCTAGATTGCACTGTATAATCTAAAAGTCTATGCTTTAAACATATATTTATGCTGATAGAAAAGCTTACACACTGACTGACCTGCCCAGGCACTGCTGTTAACTATACCTCCTTTATGTGCCTGACTCTGGAAGGAAGTCAATTTTTGCTCTCATTTTAATTAGTTCTTTGAGAATTTCATACAATGCATTTGATCATTGTCACCACTCCATAACTACTCCTAGATGAACCTCCCTTTCCATAACCACCCAACTTTGTGTCTTTTTAAAAAACAGACAATCAAATACAATTTGTACTGTTCATACTTGGATGTATGGCCTTCTACTGGAGCCTGATTAACCTAGGGGCTATACCCTTAAAAAGTACTAACTCTCCTTTTTCCCAGAATCTACAAACCGCCAGAATCTCTTTCCCAGAATCCTTAGTGAGGGATGGAACATGTGCTGATCCCCTGTCACTGTGCAGGAACTTGGTTTGGCCTAAGTCTGTGCAGGTTTGATACAGACTGTCTTGACAGCTGTAGTTCATGTGTGCACATACTGTACCATGTCCAGAAAAGAGTTTCCTTGTAGTCACACACCACCTCTGGATACCACTACCACAATGATAATTGACCCTTGCAGGAGAAGGTTTGCAATCGATGCCCCATTTAAGGCTGAACATTCTATAGACTCTTATTCCTTACACCTTGAATAGTTGTGGGTCTCTGAGCTGATCACCATCCATTAAAAAAAATGAAGCTCAGATAATTTGTGTTCCATGACACCAGCTGAAAGTGAGAAAACAACTTCCCGTTCTTCTCTTGAACTTATTTGAACCAGTTCATCAGAACCAACCTCTTACAAGCAGGAAGTTTCAAACATGGTTACAGGAATGTGTTGTACCCCATACAGACTCATGTATGGTTGCTGTGTAGCCACTGCACATGGAAACTGGTAGAAGCAAATGGCTCCATCCAAGGAATGGGGGAAACACCTTAACTAGAACAAAATATATCCCTGACAATTCCACAAAGCAGAAAATATTACTACCATGGGAGGACAAGGGTAAGCTAATCTTTAGTTGACACACAGTGGTATTTCTTATACTGCATTAAAGTAATGGTTAAGAAGACTGCTTCTCCTGCCTGAAGCCTACTTCCTTGTCCTTGGCCAATGTCAGATTTCTGCCAAGCAGCCCCAAAGGCTCTCCAATTCTCCCCTTAGGCTAGAACAGAGAAGTATTTTCAGGTAGGAATCTAAATCTTAGGCTAGAACAAAGAAGTAATCTCAGGCAGGAACCTAAGTATTAGGCTAGAACAAAGAAATAATTTCAGATGTGAATCTAAATTTGAGGCTAGAACAAGGAAGTAGGCTTCAGAGATGAAAATGACCTTGGGCTAGGATGGGGCTCAGATACTTTGGTCATCCTGATAAGCCCTTAGAAATAGTGATCACGGGGAGTGTTCATGTAATTGGGTTTAATGACTTGCTTTTTCTTTGACTATTTGTGTTTATTGTATTGCTTGTTCCTTGACTATTTGCATCTATTGTATTGCTAGGCCCTCAACCTAGAACTGACATTAATACACGCATGTAATCAAAATGGTATAAAAGCATAAAGAAGGAGGGGTATGGGATAAGGGGTTCTAGGGAGGGGAAATGGAGAAAGGGGATGACACCTGTATTATAAATAAATAAAATATCCAATAAAAAAAATACTGCTTCTCCAGTGAGGACCCTGTTCCTCTGATTTCAAAAGTCAAATCAGTTAAGCATGAATCCCACAGGCAGTTATCAAGACTAATAATACAGCATATGTTGTTTTAGGAAATCACTTTCAACAATGTTTTTTCCTACAGCTTAAAATACTATGTATTTTATGAGTTTTAAGCAGGGTGACTCTACCTTACCCAGGCATACCGGGAACATAAAGAGAAAGCAAATTTTTTCCAGGGGTGATAAGAGTGTGGGGTGGCACACTGAAGTATTGCAGTCTTCAGTCAGGGTCCACCTTCCAGCCCACAGGACAAGTCCCTCAATGCCCTTCATATTTTATAAGAATTACTCATGTAAAGGAAAACACCAAACAGCCACTGACAGTTTAAAAAGCAATTGTGATTACAGAGGTAACAACTGCATTTCGTCCAACTGTGAATGTCTACATACGGGCCCTTTAAGCTTTACAGTCACCTCAGTACTATAGCTCAACAATCTGAAAAATGCTGAAAATATTTTCTGTTGATAAAATATGTACACAGAAGCCATTATATTCGGTATATAAAATAACCAAGTTACAAAGTACACAATAAAAAACCAACAGGAAATAAACACCACTGTTATCCTGATCGAAAGCTGATGGCAGGCGAGATCAGTTTCTAGGTAGAAGGTACTAGTGCTGCTTTGCTAAAGGGACAAGCTGTCAAATTGCCTTGTAAATATTTATGCTTAAATCTGCAGCACCGGGCTGCTCTTAGCTTTGGTCAAAGGAGCATTTTTTTACAGTGAACAGCCATCAATATAGAGATGCATGCCCGTTCAAACTGAAAAAGTAAGAGACTGACTGTTTGGCTCTAAATGGAACATCTAAATTAATACCCGCCACTACCATCAAGGCTCAGGGAAGATCACAGAAAATGAAAAAGGACAAATGTACGAACAGGAAGGTGGGGAGGGGTGCTTTGAAATACTGTCTTTGACACGGCACAGCTACCACACTGATAAAATCATATCACCTGCACAAGACCAACCCCAAAACTGTGGCATACGCAGAGTAGATGCTCTCCAGGTCCCACTGCTTTCTAAGGAGCTTTTGGCAGTGGATATTTGCTAAAGGGAGAAGAATCATTCTCTTTTTGAGGATGTGGACACATAAGTTTCTCACGCTTCAGTGGACAGCCTCATATCCATGAAATTAAAAGAAAAATAAATTAAGAAATCAGTCCCATTATCCAGTATAACTACCAAACTTGGATGAACTGTTATCTAAACCTTAACTTCTTATCCCATGGGCTAGACCTTCTAATATCTGAGAGTCTTCTAGAATATTTCAAATCCATTAGATTCAAAATAGCTGCCTGAAGAACTTCTAACACATCCTAAAACAAATTCTAATCCCATCCTCATGCTAACTGACATTTACTGATCTGTTCCTCATGCCTTGATCACCTTGAGGTACTATGCCAATTAATAAGTAGCATAAGGACTGCCAATAAGAACAATAAGGGAATGAAGAGAGGTAATCCCCAAATTACCAGAAAATCCTCTGCATATGAATATGTGACAGATATAAATATTGTTCCCCTTTATTATTTTATTACCTCATTTCTTTCACAATCATCTCCCCTCCCCACCCCCCACCTCCCGCACACATAAAGTTAAGGATTTGACTTTTGAGCCTTAATTTCTAACTCTACACTTACTAGCTGCTAAGTGAATTTAAGCTGTGGACATTTAGCCTAGGTGTTCTCTGTGGCTTTTTCTCACTGAATGAAAGCACAGTTCCTTTGGAGTCCTTTTCTTAAGAGAGGGGCACACACGGTGGGTAACCATTTTGTTGTTAAGCAGGTCCTTACTTTTTCCATTTCTCCTTTTCGGATTCCTTTTGGACCCCAAAAGAAAAGGTTTATCATATTTTTGCTACTTCTTGTTCCTTGCTTTAACAAACATCTCAACCATGTATGTCTACATCTCAAAAAAAAATCTCCAAAAATATTGTCTGATACAGCTATTTCTCTGATTCATTAAATGTTTCTCTAATTTATTAAAATGGCGTTGTGTTGTACAAACATATTTTAATACGGTTTTCCCCACAAAGGACTATTTCTCTAAGCTCTATGTTTTCAGTGTGGTTTTAGTTCATTAACTTTCATGGCTGAACAGCATCCTGTTATGTCAATACCACAGGATTCATCCATTTTCCAATCAGTGGACATTTGGAATATCTCCAGGTTTAGCTCTAACAAATAACTATGTGTGAGCATACATGTATATGGTTTCTGGCAAGCGTATTCCCAGGCTCTATACTCAAGACTCTTACTTGGCATCAAAGACACTGCCAGCTTGTTTCTAAAGGGGTTGTTCAATTTTATTCTCTTTCCCAGGCATTAGAGGGCTCCCACAGAACTCCAACCATACCCATACTATAATGTCCTCAACTCTACTAGCCAGTCATGGAGTAAAAGGAATCCTATTATCATCTTAATTTCCATTGCATTGATTTCTAGTTAAGTTGAGCATTTTTTCAACTCTATTTTTTTCATCTATTTGAGTTGTTGTATTAAAGATCACAAGCCACATATCTTATAGGAAATATAAACAATACAGAAATGCAGATTTATTTGTCCTAGTTCTAGAGTCTAAACCATTCAAGATTGAAGTGTTGACAGATTTGCTACGCAATATGGATCTTTTTGATTCACAAAAGGAACCTTCTATCTGTATATTTTTATGTAGGGAGGGGTGACCTTTGGCTTTCTCAGCTTCTTATAAGAATATGAAACGCATTCATGAGAGCCCCATTTCCATGAAGTAATTGCCTCCTCCAATGCTAACACCACCACATTGGGCATTAGGTTTCAGAACAGGAATTTTGTAAAACATAAGGACATAGACCACAGGTTTTCCGTGGGAATTTCCTCTGACACTGTATGCATATTTATTCATTTTCTCACTATCTTCCGTCTATGCAATTCTTATGTCTTGCACACATCCTTTTCCATCCATAGGGGTAAGCATCACAAGTATTGTCTACAAGTGAGTGGCTTATCCTTTCACATAGCATATTGTTATCTTTTAATGAGCAACTATTCCTAATTATTATGAATATTAATATAGATATTTTCACTCATGGTTAGTAATGCTTGCTTCTTAACGGAGAAACTCTTTGCTGTTGCAAGACATGAAAAGTAGCTTCCAAAATTGACTTCTTAAAGGTTAATATCTGTTTACAAAGCCAACTCTGAAAGGTAGCAGAATTTTGTTTTGTAAATGTTTAAAAAGCTCACCTCCAGTTTTGTTTCTTCGATTTCTATAACTAGTTATCCCAGCACAAGTGCTGCCCACAGTCAGATTGTGCTAACATGATTCTATCAGGTTCCTATGTACATTTTAATGAGGTTGTTCTAAACTCTCTATTTTGAACCATTGCCAATTGACCCCTTCTCTGTTTATGGCATTCATCCGTTTATAACTAAACAAACTGAATGAAAAACAGTATAAAACTAATCTTTTTTATGTAAATAATACAGCCCAGGCCTCCAATTCTAGTCTTCTTGGGGTAAACTTGTCTTTCCATGCATTAGAAAATCATATGACTAACACAGATGCAGATACTTACAACCAACCATTGGACTGAGCCCAGGGACCCCAGTGGAAGAATTAGGCAAAGGGTTGAAGGAGATTAAGGAGATTACAACCCCATAGGAAGAACAGTATCAATTCACCAGAGCCCTCAGAGCTCCCACAGACTAAACAACCAACCAGAGTATACATAGACTGGTCCTTGGGTTACATATGTAGCAGAGGACTGTTTCATCAGGCATCAGTGGGAGGGGAAGCACTTGGTCCTGTGGAGGCTTGATGCCCCAGAGAAGAGGGATGATAGAGGGGTGAGGTGGGAGTGGTTGGGTAGGTGTGGGGAAAACATCCTCTTAGAAGTAAAAGGGAAGGGACAGGGTGGGGGGTACATAGAGGGGAGACTGGGAAAGGGGATAGCATTTGAAAGGTAAACAAATAAAATGATAAATAAATAAATAAATAAGTAAGACTGTAAAAAAAAAGAAAAGGAAAGAAAATCACTTTGATAAGTCTCCAGTTTTTGTTGTAAAAGAATTGTATTGGAAACGGTATCCTGAGGATAACTGATGTTTTTATACTATTGAGAATCCAAATAAATACCTATGGTGGATTTCTCCATTCAGTTTGGTACTCTTAAATGCCATTAATAAAACTTTAAACTTGTATCCACATGAATAATGTTGGTTTCATCTGTTCATGTTAGGTATTGGAATATGATGCACCACATAAATTATATTTTAATTCTGTTTTCTGACTCATTATTGCTGGAAAAGAAAAGTTCATTTGATTTTGCCTTAAAGGTACTTAAAACCAAGCACCCATTTCTCAGTTGGCTAAAGGTTTTCTTGCTTATTCATTTTTTTCTTGTTTTTGTCTTGTAAACCATCAGTGAGTGCTGAATCTCATTTGCTAGTTTTTATGAGCCTGTAGGATCTTTCTGTGGTATTTCCCCTTCAATTTTTACTGTAGCAAATTTAATTTTCTGATGATTCGAACATTAAAATGCCTCATGTGAATTCTGGAAATAAAACAGTTTCCGCCATAATACATTCCCCTTTGTACACACCACTGGATTTAGTTTCTCTTATCCGGCCACATTATGAAGTAGGTGTTTTACCATCTCTGTTAACATAGTCTTTCAGTTCTTGTATGGCATAACTTGATCTTCGGCAGTTAACTCTAAAACTCAATGATACAGTCATTAGATATGCTCTTCTGTCTGGATGCTCAAAAGTTAACAATTCTTGATGATGCCTCAGTTCAGTGCATTTTATAGGATCTAAAATTTTATAGATATTTTGCTTATGGCTTGATAAGATCAATTTAATTTTGTTTGGCTGGTGGACCTTGGGAATCAAACTTGTGTATATATGTGTGCATAGAGAAGAAGAGAGAGGCAGGATTTCTGGCATTAAATGCTTGAGGATGTAGGGGAGGAGCATGAGTTAAAATTTAAATACCCATTGGGAGAACGACTACAGGAAAGAAATCTGTCATATCCTTTTACAGAAACTTACAGCAACTACAAATCCAATTTGTTTGCCCAAGATTATTTCCAGATATCTTTTCTCTTCCAGAGTCTTTGTTGTCAACTATTCTATACTAAACTTCAGGACAAGAGAATATACACCAGGAAAAAAGTGGAAAGTCCTCACCCAACAAATCTGTGGTGGTTTAAGTGAGAATGGGCCCTGAAGGTTGGTTCCATATTTGAACACGTTGCCCTGAGTCACTAGAACAATTTAGGAAGGATTAGGAGGTGTGGCTTTTTGGAGATAGTGTGCACTGAGACTGTGTTTTGAGGCTTCAAAAACACACACTATTCTTTGTGTATTCTTTCTGTTTCCTTCCTGCTGAATAAGACGTTAGCTTTCAGCTGTTGCTGTCACCTTATCCTTGCTCTGCAACCATGAACTCTAATCCTTTGAAATCCTAAGCTCCAAATTAAACACTTCCTTTTATAAGTTGTCTTGGTCATAGTGTCTTATCACAGCAATAGGAAAATAATTAAGATGCCATCCATTGTCAGAGGATTCGTTTATATTTCCTCTTCAGCCTGGTTGACCTGCACTTTGAACATGGATGTTTCTGTGACCTATTCCAGTTTCTCTACATCCTTCCCTAAGAGCAGTCAACAGATTCAAATACTATAGAGAACTCAAATGAACCAACGAAATATATAGCCCTGGGAAAACCGTTGCCTTGGAGAGCTCAGAAACAGGCTATGAGGCTTACTGCTTTTGTAACATGGAAGTGTAAGCATTCAATAGACAATGTCCCAGATATTAACTCCATTCTGGAAACTCAGTGAGCTCTCTGAGGCCTTATTTCAGAATCTTTTTGCTTCTCTTGGGTCTCATTACCTTGAGTTGTGACCATCCCTAAATATCTCATGGCATTTCCTGTTTGTTTGTTTGTTTGTTTGTTTGTATTTTGAGACATCTTTTCTCTATGTAGCTTTGGCTGTCCTAGAACTTGCTCTGTAGACAAGATGGTCACAAACTCATGTAGATCCATTGCCTCTGCTTCCCAAATGCTGGAATTAAAGGTGTGTGCCATTGCTGCTTGGTTTCTATTTATTTTTCTTGATTTATTTTTTTCATCATAGTCAACAATTCATTATATTAGACCAACTATAATAATATTTGCCAATTGTAGTGGAACACACACTTCTTTTCATTAGACTGGCACAGCAAGCCTCTCTGTTGGAGTAATTTCGTCTTAATTTCATGATGTGCACAGGTGCATATAACAATGCCTTCCCGAGACATGGTCAGTTTTCAATAATCAGCCATGGGAATTGAATGATAGGGGGCCTAGGGAGATGGCTGAGCAGTGGAAATTCTTCCTACACAAGGCTGAGGACCCGAGTCTGAAGCTGCAGCACCCTTGTGAAAATGCAGACAGGAGAACATGTGACTATGATCACAGCACTAGTGATAGGGGACAGACAGGCTTGCTGACCAGCAAGTCTAGTTGAAATGATGAGCTTCACATTTAATGAATGACCAGGTCTCATAAAATAGGATAGAAAACAATATAGGAAGGTACACAACAATAACCTTTGCCTTCTGCACATGCACACACCACAGATAAAAGAAATGGGAAGAAAGGATGGGCGGGAGAGAAGGAGAGAGAGGAAAGAAGGAGGGAGGGAAAGAGGGAAGGAGGGAAGAAGGGAGTGAGGGAGGAAGGAGGAAGGTTAGCCTGTATCTCTTACTGGGACATACTCATCACCTGTCTTGTCACTGTCGTACACACTGTACCCCTAAAGAATGGCAGCAAATTACTGAAGCTCAATTATTTATATGTTTCTCTAATCCCAAACCAACATTAGGAGTCACATCATATAGATGAGAAATGTGTTCTCCTAAGACGCCCCAGCCTACTCAGCTATAAAAAGGATTATAGCGCTGACGTGCAGAGAATCATAGTGAAGCTTGGATAGCACTGTGTTTAGTGAAAGAAGCCAGACATGCGAAATAAACACATACCACCTAATCCCATAAGTATAAAGTACAGACTACTCCATGGTGATAAAAATTATAATAGTTTTAGTCTGTGCTGAGGTGATAGAGGGATGGACAGAAAGGAGACCTGGAATATTTGGCAAAAGTAGTGGGAATGATCTATATCTTGGTGCTGATTTTACAAGTGCCTGAGGTAGTCAGGATTTGCTGAGCTGTCCATTTTAAATGAATATGGTTTATTATGCAGAAATGACTTTTCAATAATGGTATAAAACATACCTTAAATGGGCATTATGGGAAGTTCTGTAGCCTGCTTCCCTCCTCCCAAGAACATCTGCAGTTAGGCTTTGCAAACAGTTATTGGGTTGGATGCTGACAAAGTACAATGTTAATCCAGGAATATGGACATTCTTACCGTCTTCTTCTCTCAGCCACGCCTTCTCCCATGACTCAAAAGTCCTCTGACAGCACCTCAAGCATCCTCTGCATCATGAGCCTCACTCTGTGGTCTCATTAGATGTACTTCTCATCACTTACCACCATGAGGTTTGGCTAGCACTCCCTGTGAACTGTGGTGGTTAAAACATCCAGCCTCTTCCTGGAGCGTCTTAGCTCTACAACAGCTTGCCCTTTCCTTCTGTGAGAAGTGTTTACACATTAGGAAAGTCCCATGGAAAGAAAAAGAGAGAGAGAAGAAGCTCTACTTCCAATGGAAAGATTTTTCATTTAAATGCACTTTATTGTGTGATGTATTCTTTTAATTAAAGTGTGTGTCTGGGTGCACTGGTTGCTATTATGGTGCAATTCCTCATGTTTATTGAATGCAAGAGTAGCTGGGGCAATGCAGTGGAAACTCACATAACAGTCAGAGTGTAGCTGAAAGCCGAAGCTTTCTGACCTCTTGAGCTTCTAAGGGGTAGATAATCTCCTGGGTGATTTTGGTCAATGGCCAAGTATCACCAAAGGCCTTCTGTCAAATTGGATAAATCTAGTCTGGAAAAAAAAAGTCTGACTTTCTAACTAGCTTGCATGAGTCCATGTTACTGTCTAGCCTGTGATTCATTCTTCACTTCCAACAGATGTATAGAAGGAGACGGGAGAAAAGCCAGGCATGAGAAAGAATTCAGGGTTTCCAAAGGTTGGGCATAAGGAAATAGAATTATTCCCAGCCTGTGGCATTCATGTTCTCTCATAGTTGACAACGCACTTCATGTTTCTTCACGGGCTCCTCTTAAGGGGCTTGCAATGTAGTGTTAGCTCCAACACGGATTTGGAAACTAGAGCTCAGTGGGTAAGTAAGGCTGCCATGGTGACAGGAAGTAGTGGAAATACCCAAGATGACAGCTTGAGTCCACAGCCTGTGCTGTTTGCACCACCTCAGACCTGGAGGGTTAAGTATCTTCTCTGATTGTGCCACAAAATGTGACTTATTTGGGACAAATCTTGGAACTGCATTTGGGTTTTTGTCTCAGTAGTCAAAACAAAAGGTGATGCTTCAATATCTCTTCAATTGCTAAATGCTAATCACCTCAAGTTGGTTTTACCCCCTTTCCCCATAAAGTGAGATGGAAAAGAAATAATCTTCATGACCATGGGGGAGGGCAGTCAATCTCTGCTAGCCAGAGACTTGATTTATGACCAAGAAATATTAGCTTGCTTCTGGTTATAACCCGTATTTTTTTCGCAAAAAAATACTGAAATGAAAAATTTATGAAAATAAATGTCAAACAGAAAATGCAGTCAATCACTAATCGATAAATGAATGAACCATTTCATTTCTACATTATCTCTGCCAGGCATTCTCAACATTAGGGGCAGCAGTTTGCATCTGATGGTCCATCGCGCTATGGTGTCTCATAAGGAAAAAAGACCTATCCTTCTGCTCTCCTCAAATCTCCCCACATTTCTGGGTTCTTTTTTTTCATTCCAACTAAGTTATAATCTTCTTGAGGGCAGGAGTCCAGAGTAAACCTCTGCTTAGGTATATCTTGGCTCTTACCATATATACATCAATGCAGTAGCAGTGAAAACATGTCCATTGCTAATAAAATTAAAAGTGTACTGTTCTGATTCTTGAATTCTTTTCCTCCCCAAATTTTAATTTTCCCATTGGCTCTGATACTGAGTAATGTCTGATGGTGGGAAAAGAATTGATTTCTCTATACCACATTGTTAGTTGTTTAGTTTCAAAAAACAAAACAAAATTCACTAGGCTGCAGTGATATAAAAATGGTACATATGAAAGTCCTCAGCATAATATCTGGCACACAGCAATTGCTCAGTTAATGTGTACTACAGCCAAGACTCTGAAACAGTGTGTGTGTGGGTGCATAGCTTCCCCTAAAAGAGAAGCAGAAAACATGTAGTCAAAACAGCTCAGTACTATTTCTCAAAGACATCTTTACTGTTCTTTGAGCAGCAGTTAGCACATGGGAAGCACAAACACCACACCTATGATACACCTGCAAAATGGACATTTTCTCATGCTAGTCCCAGGGTACTGAGTGAAGAAAAGTGCATCCAGAATGGTGTGACAATCTTTAAATGAGCCAGGTCTGAATGTATCTCCTTAGTTAGACACTGTTGAAAGTTAAGGAAGAGATCCTATTGTGGGGAGTTTCCAGCAACATCAGTGACATACACACCTTCTCCAAGATGACTTCTAAACATGTGTTATACTATGTGCTGAGACCCACAGATTCACAGAGGACACTAAAACGTATTTCTACTGTTGATCAGTAGAAATGGACTGCTGGAAGATAAGGCCTCAAAGATACAGTGCTGACTGAAAATTTGGTAAGTAGTAAAAACTATGCAATCAGAATTATATTTTGCCAAGGGATTTCTTTGCCCTTCCTTATAGATCCTCTCCATCTCCAAAAAGAATTTTCCAACCTTTGAGGTCAACCATAAATCCTTCCTTCTTTGTGATAAATCATTTTAGCCCCAAAGGGTTTCTACCTGGGAAGAAGCTCTACCTGGGTTTCCTGACCATAGCTTGGATTCTTATTTTCTATCTTTCTCTCTGTGGAGCTTCTTTAAGTCAGACTTCACCTACAGCCCCGCACCACGTTATGGACAGCACAAAGCACCCTGCCTGACACCTAGGAACAACATAGGAACAACAAGTAAATAAATAGACAGCCAATGAATGATCTAATCACCTCAACTTCTGTTTGTGCCACAAACAACGCAGCAGGCCTTGCAGCCTGCTTTGCTTTTAACGAATGAAACCATGGTATGTGGTTATAGCTCTGAGAGTTAGGTGGGTGGGCGCTTCCGTCTCTGCTGCTTCTCATGTTGCTCCACCTTCAACCTCACCTTGGAAAACTTCCCTGTGCTATCTAGACTTCCCTTTACCAACTGTTACCTGTTTCTCTAGAGAGAGGGAAAGAGGCAGAGACAAGAATACTTTCTCAGAGTGTTATGTATTTACTTTTTATTGAAAGTAGATTCATCTCTCGTAGAAAACATCCCAACCACAGTTTCCCTCCATCCATTCCTCCCCATTTCCTCTTCTCTAGATCTACCCCCCTTTCCTTTCATTTCTATTCAGAGAAGAACAGGCCTCCCTCCAGGAGATGACAATCAATCAGGAAAAAATAAGACACAAAAAGACAAGGCAAAAGCCTTCATACTGAGGCTGGATAAGGCAACCCAATACAAGGAAAGAGTCTCACGGGCAAGCAAAAGAATCAAAGATATAGCCACACCCATGTTAGGAGTCACAAAACCACCAAGCTAACAGCCATAACTTACATGCAAAGGACCTGGTGCAGACCAGTGCAGGCCCTGTGCTTGTGACTTCAGTCTCTTTGAGCCCATATGAGCCTTGCTAGTTGATTAAGTGAACCATGTTCTCCTGGTGTCTTTCATCTCCTCTGACTCTAAGTCTTTCTCTCCCTCTTCCATGGGGTTCCTCAAGCTCTGAGGAGAGCAATCTGCTGGAGACTTCCAATACAGACTCTCTCCTCATAATGGCTGGCTGTGGGTCTCTCAACCTAGTCTCATCTGCTGCTGAAAGAAGCCTCCCTGACAATGACTGGACAAGGCACCAGTCTATGAGTGTAGCAGAATATCTTTGAGAATCATTTCATTGATTTGTGGGGACAGAGATAGTCTCAGTGTTGCAAAGAACTCCATGAGACTCCGAATCAAGAACCTAGTACTACTATTAATATTTTTTTTATTTATTATTTTTATTTTTATACAGTCCAGTCGTTACCCCTCTCCTGGTCTGCCCTCCCACAGTTCCTCAACCCATTCCTCTTCCCCCTGTCTACAAGAGGATGTTCCCATCCCCCATCATCCCCCTCCAGGCCTCCTCACTCCCTGGGGCCTCAAGTCTCTCAAGGATTAGGTACTGTCTTCTCTCGCTGATGCCAGGCCAGGCGGTCTTCTGCTGTATATGTGTCCAGAGCCTCACACCAGCTAATGTATGCTGCCTGATTGGTGGCTTAGTGTTTGAGAGATCCCAGGGGTCTGGGTTAGTTGAGACTGCTCAGCTTCCTATGGGGTTGCCCTTCTTCGCAGCTTCGTCCATCCTTTCCCTAATTCAACCACAGGAGTCCTCAAATTCAGTCCATTGGTTGGGTGTGTAAGTATCTGTGTCTGTCTTAGTCAGCTGCTTGTTGGGCTTTTCAGAGGGCAGCCATGCTAGGCTTCTGTCTGTAAGAACACCATAGCATCAGTAATAGTGTCAGGCCCTGGAGCCTCCCCTTGAGATGGATCCCAAGTTGGGCTGATCAGTAGACCTCAGTTCCCTCAATCCTTTCCATTTTTGTCCCCACAGTTCTTTCAGACAGGAATAATTCTAAGTCAGAGTTTTTGACTGTAGGGTGGCAACCTCATCCCTCCAATGGCAGCACATGTTGGAAAAAACGTGGAGAAGGAGAAACCTTCCTCCATTGCTGGTGCGATTGCAAACTGATACACCACTCTGGAAATCAATCTGGAGGTTCCTCAGAAAATAGATCTACCTGAAGACCCAGCTATACCACTCTTGGGCATATACACAAAAGATGCCCCTCCATTCCATAGGGGCACATGCTCCACTATGTTCATTGAGGCCTTATCTTTGATAGCCAGCACCTGGAAACAAACCCACAATGGAAAAAGGGATACAGAAAATGTGGTTGATTTAATATTCTGGTCACTGCCTTGTATTGTTAATTATTGTTACTATGATGTGTGTGTGTGTGTGTGTGTGTGTGTGTGTGTGTGTAACTAGTCCATTAAGATCCTTGAGATGACAAACTATAATACACATATGTCTCTCATAACCCAACACAAGAGAGACTCCCAACAATTGTTCATTGTACATCAGCTCAAAATACTCAACTCTTAGTAAAGCTATCTACAGGTAGGGGACGGTGACATGAGCCTTCTGTGTTAGGTATCCACCATGGAATAGAACTTGTGCTGTGGTTTCTCCCATTATCTCATTCTGTCAACAGATAACTCAGGAGCAGCTGTCCTGGACATCCTGGGACAACAAAGACCAAGTCTCTGCTTCTGTGTACCTTTATTCTACTGAGAAATAAAGATAATAAACCTGAGAATTAACATTCTGGATAGTAGCAAATCTGCGAAGAAAAAAATGCAATTAAATAGGATAATAGATCCCAGGAGTGAAGGTAGAGACAATAACTTTTACACAGAGTGGTTGGGGAAGGCATTCCAAAAATATAGGAGACTTGGACAGACATCTTAAGTCAGTGAGAAAGCTAGCCAAGTCGATAATTTTCCTCTTAAACCAGATGTAAGGGAAGGGAACTGAGTCAGGACAATGTCTGAAAACTAACAGCAAGACAGTATGAGTGGGCTGGACACGGGAAATTCTGACATGCAACAGTATAACTGATATCAAGTCCTGTAGTCAGGAATACCTAAGAAAAGTTTCAACAGGGGCATAGTCTTCAACCCCATCTGGCTGCTGCTAGAAGAGAGCCAATACACATTCAGAAAGACAAAGTTGTTTCCAGAACAAAGAAAAGGGCATGCTTTTGTAGAGATTGTAAGGATGGCATGAATTCTGGGGATTGTCCATTGGTGATCAGTATGGGGTTTGGATGTTTTCTTTCTTGTGCATACATTCTGACCCTAGTGAACTTGGAGCAGTCAGGTTGTGCCAAGAAGTAGGGTATTGGTTTTCTCAGGGCCGTCCCTCTATCCAGGCGTTCAACATGTTCAGCAGAAGTGCCTCCAGAGCTGGTCTGTATTCTCTCCTGTGGTGTTTACTCAACAGTCCCATTCTTTAGTCTAGTGCATTGTTCAGATGTCCATCCCACCAAAGGCAACTGGCTTTCATGATAGATCTTGTTCCTTTAGACAATAAGACTGAATGCAAAGAAGTAGAGAAAGTCACCCGCCACATTTTTCATAGGTAATAAGAAGTCATAAGTTAAGACCTTGGGAGACAGTGAATATATCCTTTGTTCCCATAGTGAAGCCTGTCTGCCTCTCTGTAACTGTGTGAGACAGTGAAGGGAAATGGAGTGGGAAGGGAAGAGTTTGGAATAAAATATGTGCATCCTTGTGAGCCGCACAAGACTTTCAGTTTTGCTCGGAGTGAGATGTGACCTACAGAAGCTTACTGAGCACACATCCATCCTGTGTTTTAGTTGACGAGACTGGCTGTTTCATGGAGAGCTTATGGTAAGTGGACTAGCAAGAAAGAGTAGAGATAATGGTATCTGGCCCAGACATGATGAGTTAGTTGAAGGAAGGAAGAGATTGGGGTTTTAAGATAAAGTTTAAGAATACAACCGAGGCCTTAGAGGAAAGCCAAACCCTTATTTTCCATCTAAACGGATAATAAATTAAAAGTGAGTTTTCAATTTGCAATGGAGTATTTGGCATACATATAAGATACTCATGCTGAGATAAATAGTAGTTCAGTGAACAAGTCTGGTCTATACCAGATTGATAGGACAAATAAATGTCATTTAGAACCACATGTATGGCCGAGATCATAGAGGTGGTGGGAGAAGAAACAAAGATGTCTAAGAACTACAGCCAAGGCATCTTTCCTATCAGCAGTGGTCAATCATGTGAAATGGAACCAGGAAAGGCTCCTGAGAAGACCAAGGCTGAATAGCACAGCTCAAAGACACTCCTTTTGAGCTACTCACTGTGTCCCCAGTCTCCCTGGTTTCCAGCACAGTCCACTCCATCAGAAAGACAGCTGCAATGTGCCTGCTCAGGGTTTTATAGCCATCCATAGTCCCATAAAAATCAGTGGAACAAAAACTGAGTCTTTATCACACCTGAGAAATTCCCAATAACTTCCCTAAAACTGTCCTAAATCTCCCGTAGCCAAGCTTGAAGAAAAGGAGGAGGAGAGTACATGGACATCCAAGTGTAAACTTGTGGTGGTCCCCATCTTTTCCCCCTGACTGGATGAAAAGTGAAGAACCCACAAGGGACTCAGCCTGCCTGTGAACAAAGGCAGTGCTTCAAATGCCTCTGAGTCTAAGGCATTGTTTGAGTAAACATTTTTTTAAATCCCAGTTCCCAAGTCACAGAAGGGAACCCATAAGATAAATTATATCTCAGTCAAAATCCTGTTGAGCAGATCAGTGTCCACATGAAGTCCTCCAAATCAGCATACACATATGAGGGTGTGGATAAGCGCAATTAATGACGAAATGGTTTGTGCACTTGATATAAGTATATTTATTAAACATCTCTCTGCAGTTATCTGACACTGAATGATTAGCCAGTTACATAAACTAATGTTTATACATGACTTATAAGTGTGCAATACAAATTGGGCTTTATTTATCACAGACTCAGAGACTATAGGAAAGGAAACAAAGCCCAGGGACTTTCTAGATCAAACCCCTCCCCCCACCCCCGCATAGATAAGAACATGGAGTTAGACAAAGGAAGCAGCATCTCCAAGTAAGAGAAGAACAAGAGTTAAAAGGCGTGCATGACACCACAATTTTTATTCCTGTCGTATTCTGTTATTTTCTATCAACAAAGTGAGTCCATCTGTCTTAGATTCATGCTGATAATAACAATTGGAATTTTTCTAGTTTCCTTAATCCTAAAATAACATGTGCTAACATTTGGTGACTTCCATGCACATTGGGAACGTTGGTCATAATTTAGTAAATCATTTCATTCCCTCGGTGTCATCTTGAGATCAATGTCATTATTAGGAAATGTGACAAAGATAAAGAGTGATGACTCAAGTTTCCAGCTGCCTGAGTTTGGCACCCAGCGCCATCATTAACCAGCCGCGGGAGCTTTTCTGTGCCTTTGTACTTCTATAAAATGAGGATGATAATCACATCTACCTGGAAGGGTGGCTGCAAATACCACATTAATTAATGGAAATAAAGCAATTTTAATGGTGGCTTGGACACAGTGCATGCCCTGTAAGATGGTCCTTATTTTGTGGTTCCACTTATGCTGCCTATTTTCTAAAGAAGGGGAAAGTACAGGGTGGTATTATGTATTAAGAGACTGCTTGAGTATGCACAGATATACAGCTGGCCAGGGACACAGCCAAAGTCCAGCCCAGGCCTTCTGGCTTGAGAGATAACAGTAACTGTCACTGTCTGGTGGAACTTCTGTCAATGATGAAAATGCCCCATATCTCTGCTACCTCACAGGGAAGACACCAGACACCAGGCAATTGACCAAGCATATGAAATGTAGCTAATGCTGCTGAGGAAGGCAAGGTCCAAATTCACTCATTTGTAATTAATTGAATTTAATCAGAGATATACACATGGCCAGTGGTCAGTGTACTGACCACACATCCACTTTCTGACATTTCTCTGATTCTTCCACCCCAAGCCCAGTGCCTGATATACTCTCTAGGATATGAACACTCTCCTCTTCTGTCTGATGTCACTCCTTTCATGAGTCTGAGCTCGGTAAAGACTTGTTTTGCTTAAAGGAACCTGTATGTGTTTATAGGAGGGAGGATTGCATAAGAGAGTGAGTTTATCCACTCCAGCTAGACTGGGCAGTGGCCTCATGTACAGCATGATCGAAGGACAGAGTGGCCCTTTCCCAACTTGCTGTCCTTATATAAACATACAAAATGACCCGCAGGCCAGAGACAAAGGTTAATCACAACGCCTAGGTGGCCTCTACCACACATCTTAGCATCTATGAAAACATTCAGAGCATACAGACATCTCATTTTGATTTCGGCAGCCACACACTTTCATGTGTCCCACAACCTAGAACTGACCTTAATACTTGCATGAAATTACAAATACTTGCATGGTATAAAAGCAAAAAGGAGGAGGAGGGATGGGATAGAGGGTTTGTGAGTGGAGGAGGGAAATGAGGAAAGGGGATAACATCTGAAATGTAAATAAATAAAATATACAATTATTTTAAAAATATGATGTCTGCTATGAAATCAGACAATCTGAGAATCTTAGTTCAGTCCTCTTTAGCTCTGTTAATGCGGGCCATTTAGATACTTTAAAATCCTGGTTTCTTTGCCCTAACATTCAGGATGATGTTACTCTATCCCTAAAGGATCGCTATGCCTAAGGGACTCATACAATATAATGCCCAAGAAAATGTATGTGCTCACAAAAGAATTCTACAACTACCTTCAAATGTATCCTGACAGCAACAACCTCCTAACTGGTCTGTCATTAGCATAATCTACCTTCCAGTTTTCTTTTCTAAAGTTCTTGTCTTCATGAGGGTTTCTATTGCTGTAATAAAACACAATGGCCAGAAGCAAATTGGGGAGGAAAGGTTGATTCTATCTTTCATTCCATCACTGAAAAATATTGATGCAGGAACACAAGTCAGGAGCTGAAGTAGAGGCCACAAAGGAATGCTGCTTACTGGCTTGCTCCTCCCAGCTTTCTCATTTTTGTCTTTTTACACAGCCCAGGACCATCTGCTCAAGGATAACACCATCCACAGTGGGCTAGGCACTTCCACATCAACCATCACTCAGAAACTGCCCCATAGGCTTGGCTGTAGGCCACTCCAACGGGCATACTTTCCCACTTGAGTTTCTCTCTTCTCTGATGCTCAAGCTTGTGTCAAGCTCACAAAACCTAAGCAGCACAAGAATCCACAAGCAGTCTGTTGGGGAGGTGGTAAACCCAAATGGTGTGCACAGAGTTTGATATGACCCCTATTTTCCATAAATATTGCAACTAGATAGTCTTATTTGAAAGGACATTTTATAATCACCATCATCATCAAAACAAGAGTAAATGAGCATTTGCAAGCAGAATAGAAGGAAATGCCAGGGCAATGCAAGTCCTGACTTCTCAGAACATTTCAAAGGATCACCACACTCTGGTGTTCTTAGAATTTCCAAGGTAAGGAAATTTCTCAGAACTTGTACCTCTATAGTGTTACTTCTTGTACAAATTTCACCATTTTCTTCTCTGGACTCCAGAATAGTATTCTTTCCTGCTTTGCTCCCTGTTTCCAGGGAACCCTTACTCTTAGTCGTTTCTGGTCTCTAGTCTCTGCCCTAAATATCTCCTGATTGTGGTAACTCAAACATGCACAAAAGTACCCTGAATTCTGATGACACTGTCTCTATAGTCAGAATAATGATAATGTGCCTCATGTGATTAGTTCCAAGTTAATAGAAGACAAATATAAAAAAAATACTGCCATCTGGATGGGACTCTAATTCTCAACAAACATTTTAAAGTGAGACATAAGATATAATATAAAACCTAAAGTCGTTCCAGGTTTTAGAAGTAAATTTCTGTGTGTGAAAGTCAAACTAAGAACCCCAAAACTAGGTAGTTTATATGCACTCACTCAGGGATCACTGATATTTTAGAGACCAAATTAGGAATTTGAAATTTGAGGAGGGGTAGGTCCTAAATACTTTTAAAATGATGATATCCTTGTCTTTGTGCAAAATATAGCAACAAATAAATCTCACACAAGAGTTCAGAATGTTAACAGATCTATAAAATGGTGTCTTGAAATATGTTGACCACTGGGTGGGCAAAGCATAATAAATTGTCTTCTGATCAAAATCTTGGATTACATTTGTGGTTAGGATGGGCATAGTGACCCAAAGGAAAACTGGGGGCTAGATATCACTGTAGATATGCAATCTACATCCATACAACACCATCATTAGTGCAGGAATCCTTGGAATACATGTACAAAACGTGTTCATTTCCCCCACACTACTTGGTAATCATGCAGAACCAAAACAAAACCACCTGTGGAGAATATTTTATAATCCTCACTAAAGCAGACAAGGCAGGCCTGTGTGAAGATGAACTAATACTTAATAGTAGCCACATAATTCTTTCTCTCTCTCTCTCTCTCTCTCTCTCTCTCACACACACACACACACACACACACACACACATACACGCACACACACACACTCGCATCCATCAGTAGATTTAGAGTCAGTGAACAGAAACTAAGACATTAGTTAGAACGCATTCAAAACGATCCTGCCACATCTTAGACATTTAATTCTCTCTATGCTCACTTTCTTTTCTTATGTATCCTATGTATTGTGAACAATATTGTCCACTAAATTCTGTCCCTGTCTCTCTGTTGGTTTGGGGCAATTGCTTTCTATTTTGTTTTGTTGTGCTTTGTTCAATCATTTCTCCATTCAGCAGGGGAGTACGTGAACTAATCTGAGCCCGGGACGACTGTTGTACACTACCACTATCTCGCATTGCTCAACACTGGAAACAACCACAAAGAATTAAATAATAGGTGACAGTGGCCAATTAGGGGTCAAACAAGACTCATATCATTACATAGAAAAGTAGTTCATGTTCTATTACATGGGGCCACATGGAAACCTCGTATGGGAGATGGCTACTTGCAATCTTTAGTCTAGCTGTGAGTGGTTGAAGCTTGACTTGAACTCAGAGTTTAGGAACATGCAGCATATTTCCAGATTATGTGCCTGAATAGACAGAACTGAAGAGCAGGGTTTTCTGAGGAATTCTGCGGGCAATAGCTGGTTATCCTAAAAAGGACACACACTGGTTTGAAACACTTTCACTAAGAAGATTTAGAAGAGAACAATATTTTCATTTTTATTACTTCAAGGCAGGGTTTCCTGTGACCCTGCCTGGCCTAAAATGCCATGCATAATTAAAGATGACTTTGAACTTCTAAACCAATGCCATTCCTAACTCCAACATGCTGGGATTAGAAATATGTGCCATCAAACCCCATTTATACAACGTGGGTGACTGAACTCATGAGTCTACACACTCACACTATCAACTGAGGTACTCGTCTACCCCAGAAAAATATCTGAATGAGGTAGTATATCAAAAGAAACTATTTCCAATATGCAGAAGATTAGAGACAGATTGTTTTGAATGTGATAAGGCCTTTGGCTAACAACTATATTTCTCTAAAATCACAACTTCCTGCTTCCTGAAAAAAGCAGCTACCTTAAACTGGAAGCCCAGAAATCAAAGCTAGGGTGCAGCTGATCAGATGTGGTATATAAAGACTTTGGAGTCGTATTACAGATACGCCCTGTTCATCATGTATGAGTTAATTAAGAAAAGAAAATGTTGAGAGTGAATTAAACCCAGGAGCAACAACACAACAGAACACATCTTCCAACAAGAATATATAAAATCATCCTCATACCTAGAAACATTCATGGAAACAGCAGTTTCTTGAATAAATAGTAATTTACATTTTTCTCTTCTCCTTGCTAGTTTTATAACAGCACAAATGTAGGTAGAGCAAGAAGAAGAAACCATCAAGAACTCCATGGAGGGTCACTAGAAGCATTGAAATGCTAACAGTGTCATAGCTCATGTGCTGTCATAGCACCCCCTCACCCAATCTGTTTATCTTCCCACAGCAAGGAGAAGGAATTTGATAATCTGAGTGTTGCTGTCTTCAGCTCTGTAATTAGACAACATGGGCCCTGATGAATTGCAAATGGAGTCCAAACCCAAGCTTGTGACTTAATGAGCAAGATGGGCCAGTCACAGACGTCCACACTCCATATTAATCAAAGACGGATGATGCTCCACTGGGAAGCTGTCCTCTGTGATGTATGGTCCTATTAACCAACTATTACCCAGTTCGCCTCCTCCACATGAGACCCCTGGATTCTCTAGTTCTGAGTCTAAACAACCAGGCATTAAGAAACTCTAGAGTCCACAACAACTTCACAGATGACTTTAGTCAAAAGGAAACACACACCCCAGTTTTAGAAAGGTTAAGAGAATGCTATGCAAAGTAAGCACCCAGCAGGAGAAGGCAATCTGAGTTGGCACAGCCAGTAAAAATACCAGAAACAGAAAGTGTTCTCTGTCCATCTGTGAGGTCTTACTTCTAAATTTTGCAGAACTGGGTTACTCTTAAGAGAGATACCCAAACAGAATGGATCTTATACATCTAGATAGAGCCTCCCATCTGCTTGTACAGCATACCTGTAAGCTTTCTGTAGTTTATAGTATTTCACAAAAAGAAAAATGATTCAGATTCAAACAAGATATTGTGGTACACATCTATAATCCCTGAATTCTGGAGGTAAGTAGAGGCAGAAGGTTCAGAATTTCAAAATCATCCTTGACTATATAGTCATGAGACAGAGGGGTGGGAGGAATGAAATGGTTTCATAGATTAAGCCACCTGCCCCTGTGTAACAGATTTGAGAAAAATGGAACCAAGGAATTGATCCTTCCTTTTTAGAAAGATTCTCTTTACATAGCCCAGGCTGACCTTGAATTTGTGATTCTCCTACCTCAGCCTCCCGAGTGCTGAGACAATGATCCAGTATTATTTCATCTGGATAATCTGGACCTTCCAAACCCAAGCCCAGTTCTATTTCTAAACCCTAATACTGCCTCTTCATAATCCACCTGAGGATTACCCATGAATGAGACTCCATTTAACTGAGGCCTGATCTGTAACCTAGATATTTATTGGGCACCTAATCAATACAGGTTTCTTTTCCTAGCAAAATCATTCTGGTCTTTTACTGTGGCTCAAGTCCTATTCCCATTATGAATAATCCGTAAAGACCATTCGCAGCTGGTGACCTCAGAGTATGACTAGATCCTAATATTCCTAAAACAGCATGTGTGGTTGGTGAGTCATTATCTTTTTTTCTCATGATTAGTATACTTCACTAATTCATCCTTAAAGCCATACAAAAATGTGTCCAATTTTCTAGTCATTAGGTGCTCAGTAGAGTTTTACTACTCTACTGTTGTTTTGCTAAAAGCACTGGCTCAATGGAGAAGCTTGCCATGTTACACACACAGGAAACAGACACTGAAGAGCAGGAGATTAATAAGCGTGAAATCATGTGTCTTCAATTTTAAACAAGGTGAGGGAGTCCCATGAAATACTCTCAAGAAAACAAAGCCACAACATCCATCCTCTTGACCTGAGGAAAATATCTTTCTCTTTACCAAAGGACTAGAAACATCTCTATGCCTGTATCAACTGGGATTTAAACCTAAGCTGTTACCTGAACTAGGCTTTATTTCCTAGTTGGGACCAGATTATGGGTGATAGGTAATGACTCAGGCCAAGGGCAACAAAGAGAAACATTCATACCACATTCTGAAGCAAATCAGAGGTTCACATGGAACTGATGAAACCCAAAAGCAAAGGCCTCTTCAGATGGTCAGTGATCAGCTCATGGGATAGTCAGATGGTCAGTGATCAGCTCATGGGATAGTCAGATGGTCAGTGATCATGGGATAGTCAGGTGATTGATCAATGCTCAGTTCATGGGATAGTCAGATGGTCAGTGATCATGGGATAGTCAGGTGATTGACCAATGCTCAGTTCATGGGATAGTCAGATGATCAATGATCTATTCATGGGAAAAAGTTACAAATAGACTTCGGGGCTTTAGTACAGACTATTTCTCTCCTTCATTAGGAGCATAATAACTGAAATATTTAAGGGCATGTAATACAAACTATCCTGTTTCATCAATATGTGTTGAACAGTATCAAATTATCACATAGTACCAATTTAAATATTTGCAGTTAAAATAATAGTCAGTTTTAAGAGAAAAAAGAGAAAGATTCTATCTCAGTATATATACACTAATGCATGATTTCCCTAAGTAGTGCCCAAACATCCCACTGTTGAGTATCAGAGCAACTCTGTTATTCCACAGTGTTGTCTGGATCAAGCTAGTCTTCACTACCTTCTCACGCTTATCCAGGTTATTTGAAGTTCTGAGATTGTCTTTATTGTTTTATAACTGACTTTTCCAAAGTTCATCTCAAAAAATGGTGAGAGGGGATGCTGGAGAGACAGCTCAGTGAGTAAGAACACTTACTATGCAGGCATGAAGATCTGAATTCCCAGATCCCATGTCAAAATCTAGGCATGGTTTTACTATAACGGTTTTAGGGGAGAAGAGACAGGCAGACCTCAGGAGCTCCCTAGTCTGTTAGTCTAGCCTAAAATGGTAAGCTTCTGGTTCAACCAGAGATTCTATGTCAGTGGAAGAAGGCAGGAATAATAGAGGAAGATATCCAATATCTTCTTGCCATCATTACATATGCAGGAATTAGTTCAAACAATTTAGTACTCACAAGTACATCACACACACATTCATACACACACACACACACACAAACACACACACACACATTCACAATTTTCTCAATTTCCACATACCCTACCTGGATCTCCCTCCACCAAATTCTTGAAGCTTTTACTTTTATTTCTTCTATTAGACATGAGTAAAGGAGTTTATATATTCTGACTAGCTGAATTCATATTTTGATAATAAAAGTTTTTCTCTATGATTATTTCTTATCTTTCAAAATACCTTTAATATCTTCAAATTTATTTCTCATGAATGAGATGATTTTCAAACTTTTATGATACTAGTAAAAACCAGTTTGATTTCACAGACTAAGAGTTAGAATATTATATTCAACCAAAAATGTAACAGTGTAGTCTACCTTGATAAGTGGAATCTTTACTGTTGACTAATGGTTACTATACATTGTTTCATGAAGTGTTCTGGAAATAACAATTAGGTCAAAGTACTTGATTATGCTTCTTAAATCTTTTATGGCAGTATTAAAATTTCCATCTACTTATTCTAGATTGTATATATACTATCAGAATTTTAGATATGATGAAAATGACCATTCTACACACACACACACACACACACACACACATACACACACACACAATGCAATAAAAAAACTCTAGTGTCATTCTTCACAAATTGAAAAAATAATTCATGGATTTATATGAAAGCATAAAAGATCAAACTTAGCAAAAGAAAGATTGTTGAAGGTACAAAAAGTGATTTTAAATTGTACTATAGGACCACCATCACAAAAACAGCATGGTACTGGGACAAAAAGCAGATACACGGGTTAATAGAGTAAAGTTGAACACCCAGCTACATAACTTAATTTATCTGATTTTACAAAGATACCAAAAGTGTATCCTGGACATTAAATAATGCTAAGATCATTGTTTGTCAACATATAGGAAACAGAAGCTAGATCCTTATCTCTCACCATGTAGAAAAAGGACCAAGGCTTAACATAAAACCTAATACCTTGAAATGAATAGAGTAAAATTAAGGTGCACACATCAGCTTATAGGCAAAGCTAAGTGAAGGTTTTCACGCCAATCTTGGACAGATCACAGCAGACCAGACGGTTCCATGAGGGAGAATTTATTCAGGAGATAGGGAACAGGAGGAAGAGAGAGAAGAGAAGTGGAGGCCAGCCACGACCGTGTGGAGAGAGGGGCAAGGGAAGGAGGGAGAGGAGAGGGGATGGCGAACCTGCAGGTGTGGGATCGATCGAGGGACCAAGAGCAAGAGAGAGAGGAGGGGGCAAGCAGCCCCTTTTATAGTGGGCAGGCCTACCTGGCTGTTGCCAGGTAACTGTGGGGAGGAGCATACCTGGCTGCTGCCAGGTAACTGTGGAGGTGGATTAGTAACAGATTACTAACACTAAGTACTTCACAAGTAATATTCCACTAACATATGAGACCAACAGTCAGCAAAAGTGGTCTGATGAAATTAAACAGCTTCTGAACAGAAAAGCTTACTGTGAAGTAAATGAATAGACTGCCCAGAAAATGAGAGGAAATATTTTTCAGCTATAGAATATTGGAGTCTAAGAAATACAGGAAAAAAGCCAAAAAACTAAATATTAAGAAAATAAACAGCCCAGGTGAGAAGTGGACTACAGAATTGAACAGAAAATTTTCAAAGAAGAAATCAAGATGACTAGAAAACCTCTTAAAATGTGCTCAACATCTCTACACATTAAGTAAATGCAAACTAAACCTACCTTAAGATTTTATGTCACTTCAGTCAGAATGGCTGTCATTGGGAAGACAATGTCAATACATTCAAGCATGGACATGGGGGAAGGGGAAGGCCTATATACGGTTGGTGGGAGTGTAAAATAGTTCAGTTCTAAAAATAAGTCTACAGGTTCTCAAAAAAAAAACGGGAGTACCATCTGATCCAGCTATGCCAATCCTGGCAAAACACCCAAAGAACTTTACATCCTATTATAGATATACTTGCCTATCCATGTTTATTGATGCTCTATTCACAATAGCTAGAAAATGAAATCAGCCTAAATGTCTATCCACAAATGAATGGATAAGAAAAAACATGCTGCGTGTATCCAATGGAATATTACTCAGCTGTAAAGAAAATCAAGATCATGGAATTTGCAGGTAAATGGATGAAGCTGGATAGATTATGCTGAATGAGGTAACCCAAGTCCAGAAAAAAAGATGTCACATGTTATCTCCCATATACAAATAATAGTTTTAAATCCTTTGTTTTGTGCATTCATGTTGGTGTTCATGTGGAAATCAGGAAGCTAGAAAGAGTCCTTTTCGGAATGTGTGACATCATTGGAGTAGAATGAATAATAGGTGACCCAAAAACAGTGAGGTAGAATACTGGGAATGAAAAGGGTTGTGGGAATGTGGAGGACACTGGTGGGCTAAGGCATGGACTAGTCAAAAGAAAGGAGACACAATAAGTGTCATAGAAGTACACTATTACACAATCCAACTTAAAGAAAGAGCAGAAGGATAGTAGAACAGATATGAAATGAAGGACAAGGGGGAACACGAAAGGTTAAGGAATAAAACAGGGATGGGCTGGGGAGAGAAAGTAAAAGGAGAGTAGATTGGTTAAATGAAACTGAGGCTCTATCAAAAAGCTTTTTGAAACCTGCTGACCAGTAAAATAATACAACCTTAAAAATAAAATACAAAATACAACTTAACGAACAAAACAGAACTATGAATGCTAGTCAGTAGGGCTGAAGCTTCTAGATGAACACCAGCTCAATTTCTCCATGTTAGATGACAAAAGTGCACTATGCCTAGAGCCTTACCGTCAGGTCATGGAGGGTAAGCAACAGCACTGGCAATAGTTTGTGATTTTTGGAGGCATCTGTGGGTGGGACCCTTTGGCCAATGACTCAACAAGGCATAACACATTTCTTGTACTGCGGGGTAAGATGGGGTTTACTTGACAGCATATGATGTCTAGTTGTCTCCCCATTGTCTTCCGCTTTGAGATCAAACTCCTCCCCTCAAGGATGAGAGGTCTATATAGAAGAGGTGATAGGAAGATGGCTTCAAGAAAACAGCATCATTTAGACACAAGGATGATGCACATAGGAATTCCCAGAGACTGTGACAGCATACTCAAGATCGTCATAAATTTCCAGCACACACAAGTAGAACTGAGCACAAAGTCCAACCACCCCCCCCCAACCAAGTTGCTATATCTAATTGATACCTGCTGGGGAAGGGAAAAATCAGTTTTCTCCACTGGTTTGACATTGACTGTATAAACTACACTCTAGGGCAACCCTTATGCTCAGGAATAGCTTACCAACGTAAAAAGGACTCTGTTTTGGGGTGTGTGTTTGTGTGTGTGTGTGTGTGTGCGCACGCACATGTGTGCACTTTATGCTGCTGCTGTTGTTGTTGCTACAGTTTGGTGCTTTTTGTCTTTTGAGGCTTTGAAACTGAATGATTTGGGGAAGTGGGGAGGATCTGGGAAGAATTGGGAGAAGGAAAAAATATGGTAAAAATAAATTGTATAAATATTTAAAATAAAAATGTATAAGAAATAAAACATAAAACATAAGTGTTCAAGCAGAACTACACTGCATGACTGAGTTATATTTAACTCCAGGAAACATGAGAAATTAACTAAAAATTGCAGTCCAGGGCATAGGACACCTCTCTATGAGTCAGGGGGCCTCAGAATTTCCCCAAAACAACGCAGCCTGTTGCCATTGACCCTGGTAAAATTCTACTTCTTTGGATGTCACACAATTATGCCACAAGATATTAAGAAACTAGTCACAAACCAACAGGGAAACTTCATCCTTTCTAATTGGTATTCGTAATGCCAAAAGGTGCTTTGCAGGCTGATGGAGAGTAAAGACATCAACGGTCCTACTCATCCTTGAATGTTATAACACCAGCCTGCCCCTAATGTAACAATAGCACAACGGATGTGAGGAGATTGGCTGCTTTTTCATAAGCTTCAAAGTAGGGAATTTCATGTCATATCATGTGCTGAAAAGTTTATGACTGGGAAAGTCATAGGCCCCAAGGTAAAAGACGGAATTGTTAATTTGCTGGATGATCACACTGTCAATTGTCTCCTAAATATTTATGCTTAGACCTAGAGACCTGGACTACACACAGCATTTGCCAGGGGAGCTTTGTTTTGCAGGGGACAGCAATCTATAGGGAGACACATAACTGGTTAAATGCTGAGAAGAAAATCCGTGTTCAATTCTAAATGGCACACCTATATTAACATCTCCACCAAGGCTCAGACAGTACTACAGAATGTAAGAGCTGTGAAATGCTGCCTTCTGGCCATAGCATGGCTAATGGAATTGAGGGTTCATATCAACTATGCTTACCTGCAAAAGGCCAAGCCAGCCAAAATCCTGGCATAGATGGATTAAGTGATCTCAGGCAACACCCCTTATTCTTTAATGAGGATATGTCCGTATAGGGTTCTACCACTCTAGTGGGTAACCCCATAGCTATGCATTTACAGGCAATACCATCTGAACTTGGTAGGCTATAGAAGCAAAAGGATATGCATGCGTATATGTATGTGTACATATATGCATATGTATGTATTTCTCAGAATTAAAGAAAAAAGAAAAATATAATTCATCAAATTTATTAAGTATCTAGTAATAGGATTTCTAGGAGCTATAAAATGAAAAGTATAAAATATTACTGAGATAAAATGAAAGAAGCCAAAACAAATAGGAAGATAAACTGTGTTCATGGATCAGAAAACTCAATATGTTTTAAATAGCAATTCTTCTCAAATGAGTCTATATATCCAATCCCCAATAAAAATTTCAGAAGGAATCTGGACAGGAAAAGAAAATGACAAATTGATTCTCAAATTTAAATGAAAATGCAAAGTACAGCAATGGCCAAGAAATCAAGATAATGTGGCACTGGTATCAAGAAGAGCAGGCAGATTGATGGATGGAATGGAGTCCAGAATAGGTCTGCAAATAAATGGTCAATTGATTTTTTTTTTTACCAAAGTGTAGAATCAATTTGATGGAGAAAAAATAGTCTTTCCAACAAATGGTACTGGGAACAATTTAAATCCATATGCAGTAATAACAGCTACAATAATAATAAGCAACTTTGATCCAGACTTCATAAAAAATTTTGACCCAAATAATCCTTGCATCTAAATATAAAGCCTATAATATTATTTAATAAAAAGCATAAAAATTATGTTGTACTTAATTAGGATAAATATGTTTAGATATAGCATCAAAAATAGGATCTAGGAGGCTGGAAAGATGGCTCAGCAGTTAAGAGTACTGACTGCTCTTCCAGAGGTTCTGAGTTCAATTCTCACCAACCACATGGAGGCTTACAACTATCTGTAATGGGATCTGATGCCCTCTTCTGGCATGTCTGAAGACAGGAACACTGAATTCACGTATATAAAATAAATAAACACATCTTTAAAGACTAAGATCTAAATATGTATTAATTAACAAATCTGACTTCATCAAAATTATGAATTCCTCTTCAATGACAGGTACTCTTAGCAGAATAACCTGTTGAGTTAATCATATGAGAGAAAATACTTAAAATTACATAATATATATACATATACATACACATACACAAACACATACACATACACACACACACACACACACACACATATATATATATATACATATATATATATATATATACATATTAAAGGAAGTTTTACCCAGATACAGGAAGACTTTCAATATTTAATGAGAAAACAAATGACTCAACTTTTAAGTGAGAAAGCCTCTGACCACATATGTTAATAGAAAAAAAAGCATAAAATTATTTACTATTTGGAATCACAATGAGAATAAAAATAAAATCTTTAGTGAGACAGTCGGGCTCATCTATAAGGAAGACGAAGATGAGAAAAACTTGTGTTTTGATATTGGAATCTACAACAGATGCCAAGCATATATCCTGCTAGTGGAGGTGAAACATGACACAACTTTACAATTAATCACAGTCTTTAAATTTAAAATTCCATCTCCCGTAAGTATATGATCCAGTCAGTCCATCCCCAGATCTCTGCCTAAGAAAAATAAAAGCATATGTTCATAAAATGAGTATATTGATAGTGAGGTCATTTTATTCATATCAAGTAATCTTGGATTCAGTGCAAATATCCTTGTGCAAAAGAACAGCTAAAGCTTTAATATAGCCATAAATTGTGATACTATAAAAAAAATGTCAGCTATAGATATGCACAACACTTACCTCAAAAATAGTTATAAGCAGATGAAGCCTTGCACATAAGACTCCACTTTAACAAAAATCTAGTGGTGAATGGGGTCAATTAGTTTCTACTAACAGGAAGCAAATCCCTTCCTGTGAGTGTGTTTGAAGACATGGATGGAAGGAGAGGGTTTCTTGGGAGTATACAGAGACCTTCATTGATGTGACTTTTGTTGGCAGCCTTGACTACCTTGAGACTGCATGGGGGTATTCATGTTGGATATATGATATTTACACAAATTTGTACTATCATCCAGTGACAATGATACCTCACTAAAGTTATTTATATAAATCTGAATGTGACTAATAAAATAATCCTAGCTTTAAGTGATATTTATGAGCATCAAATATTATTTAACTCCAAGAGAGAAATTAACACTTCAACATAATAAAGCAAACATTATTTCATATTTTGTTTATAAAGTGTTTATTTATTTTATGTATATGAGTGATCTATCTTCATGTACACCTGCATCTGAGAAGAGGGCATCAGATCCCATTACAGATGGTCGTGAGCTACCATGTGATTGCTGGAAATTGAACTCAGGACCTCTGGAAGAGCAGCCAGTACTCTTAAATGCTGAGCCATCTCTCCAGTATACGAGTATAAAGTTTTCTCAACCTACTTTAATAAGGATTCAGCCAGAGGTAGTGGACGAGAAAAGTTATTAGGGTATGGGTGAGGTAGACCTGTTTAGAAATAATTCTTTGGAGGTGAGTCCAATCCTCGTTATCAGGATATTAGCATTCAGTCAAGTAGCAAACACCAAATATGAATCGACAGCTGTAGTCCAGTATACTTGGCAGTCACCATACATGAAACAGAAAGGGCAATTGAATCCAGAAGAAACCACAAGGCTCACCAACTGGCCTAAGGCCGCAGATGTGGCAAGAAGCTACAAGAGCCTCATGAGAAGTTTTTGGGCAGGTATCTCTTAATGGCATCACCACAAAGGAAACTCAGCAACACAATGTAAGGCGAACCAATGCAAGTGTGTGGTTAGCAAAGAATAGTGAGGTAGAGCAAACCAAAGCAATGCTCTAGCTCCTATTGTCTGTGGGGTCATATTTTATTCTTTCATCCTTTCGGGTGTCTGCTGTTGCAAAATATCCTTTTACCTGTGTCTGCTTCAGCAAAATGTTCTTTCACGTGTCTGCTTTAGAAAAACATCCTTTCACCTGTGTGCCCCAGCAAAACATCATTTGACATAACTGACTTTCCCCAAGAATCCAGAAGGTTCCACTTCAACAGCATGTACATTCTTTCTTTTAATTGGTTTACTGAGAGAGAGAGAGAGAGAGAGAGAGAGAGAGAGAGAGAGAGAGAGACAGAGAGACAGAGAGAGACAGAGACAGAGACAGAGACAGAGAGCAGAAGTGAGCTACCTTAGAAGAGTTGGTTGTTGCCTGTCACCTTGTTGAAGCAGGGTCGTTCTTAATACTTCTGCCAATCTTGTTCACACTGTAACCTTCCAGCTGATTGTCCTCTCTCTCCCTCCTATCTCACCACAGGAGTGATGAGGTTACAGACGAACACTACCGCAATGGTTTTGGATATTATACCAGGTTCACACTGCTTTACCTACTGAGCCAAATTGCCAGGCCTTTATTAATGTTCTGGAAGATAAATCAGCCCTTGCCCTCAACACATACTTTTATAACCATCAAGGATTTTTTAGATCATTTCTTACAATTGACATCAGCTATTTACTTGATCAATGTTTCTCCATGACAACAGAGATGGTATCAATGTTCATTAATGGATATCTAGCTAGCTCCTGGAATATGGTTAGTGCCCAATAAGCATTTGTTAAATGTCTTAGGCTTGACTTGGTTGATGGATGAGGTAGAATGTTTTTTCCGTTTTAGTTTTTGTTTCCATTGCTGTTGTTCCTGCTAAAGACAGAACCCAGCTAAAGGCAGAACCCAGGGCCTCACACAGGGCTAAGCACATATTTGGTCACTGAGCTATAACCTCAAGAAAGGTTAAGTTTTTGATATTCTCAATAATGTGCAACAAGCAAGACAGTGCTACTGGTCTCTATGTATCTCTATATTGTTTTCCTATTTAATTTACCAATATGAATCTTTAGGAAGAACTCATTTTGAGACAAAAAATTGTTAGACTCTCACATCAAGAAATAAGTGCACTGGAGAGGAAAGGGAAAAAAAGACCGGAATTGGGGCAGAGAAGTAATTTTCAGCTATTTCTAATGATTCAGCTGTGATATTTATAATAGAGATACATAATCTCAGCTTTTCTTTTTTTACCTGAATATTAAATTGTCATTTTCAATATCCAAAAAGAATATGGAATTACAAATACCCAAAGGCAAGGAGAGACCATCAAGAGTAAAGCCCAGCTACTCGGAGCGCTCACTGAAAGGACTGGACCCTCTGGTCAGATTTCCAAAGACCACCCACGCTGAGGGAGACTCTCAAGAGTGGACTCTCAGCATCTTAATTATGAGAACAGTCAAGTCCAATATTAGTCCACCAGTGTTTGAAGATAGAAAAGTTAATATATCTCTTTCCCCTCATTCATTCCCTAGCTGCCTATTACAAAGCTTCTGGATTACAACCCTGGTGTCTCCACCGGGCACTTCAAATTAAAAAGTCTCCATTTTAAAAAGCCTGCTTCAATAACTTACTCAGACAGCTACTGCTGGCTGCTGCCTCAGGCACTCAGAGCAGCCAACAAGGCACTGGATAAAATCTCAGAGAAGCAACTAAAGAAGGACTGGAAACAAAAGCAGGATTATCCCCTGCATCGCACCCCTGGGCAACAGTGTCCCTCCAGGGGGCTCCTCTCAAGTACTCAGTGTTTTGGGGAAACAAGATTCTCCTTTGTCAGGAAGGGAATGTACCAGGGGTACAGCTCTCAGCCTTAGGCAGTCAGAATATCTGATCAGTGACATCCTTTTAGGTCCTGTGTTGATCAGGGGTAGCCTTCACCCACTCTCTTGTGACTTACAGGCGATCACTAAGTCAGATTCTATTTTGGAGTCACTCTGAAATGAGTCCCTTTGCTTTTCTATTATTATCTTATCTCTCACCCAGAAGCCATCTAAGATCTTTAGGTATCCAAAATATTAAGACAATTGTAATTCCTCTGAAATAGGTTTTCTCAATGTGCAATATAAAACTATGTTTGTCAGCTTGTGTACTGATGAGCTAAGAGCTCCTGAAAGAACAACATGAAGAGGATTGTTTCCTTTGAACCTCCTTTTCAGCCCTGGGTTTTCAGCTCCATTAATTCTGAACCTGTGGTTAGGAGGAACAAACACTGCAAAAGGCTGTGGTGGAACACAGCTTCTGGCCTTGTGTCAGTCAACAAGCAGGAACAGGGAGAGATTGGAGGCAATGTCTATCTCTCCAGGGCATAGAAAGACAGCTCTTCTTAAAGCTTGAGTTTTGTGTAGTTAAAATTCCACAGATAAAGTTTGTGTAGGCAAACCTCTACCCGAAACTCACTTTGTTTTGAGGGGTTTCGTTGTGGTTGTTTGCTTGCTTGTTTAGTGTGCATATGTGTGTTGCACATGTTTATGTGGGCTTGTTCATGTGCACAATCAGGTGCTCACGTGTATAAGCATGTAGTCACTAGAGATATGAATTCTTCTTAGTTATACTCTCCGCTTGTTGTTGCTGTGGTGGTGGTGCTTGACATGAAGTCTCCCAATGAACCTGGAGTCACCTTATTGGCTAGTCTGGCTGCCAATGAGCTCCAGGCACCTATCCTTCTCTTCCCATTCTTGCAAAGCCTCTGTTACAGTGCTTCTTTTCACAGGTGCTGGGGAGCTGAGGTCAGGCCCTCAGATTTACACAGGCACCTTACTTCCCCACTGAGCCATCTCACCCCTGCTGCTTTGAATTTTGAAAATTTCAACAGAACCATCTAGATGAAGAAAGCAGAATGATTCTCCCTGAGAAGCACACACCAACTGTTTTAGTGTAAAGCCGGAGGAAGTACTCCCTGATACCTGAGTTGTTGGGTAAAGGAAAGAGATCTTTAAAACTTAAATTACAGCAGTCTGCACGGTTAACTGAAGGATTCCGCTCTACCCTGCAAGCAAAAGAAACGTTAATGGTGCATTTTACGATAACCTGGAACACAATCAGGTCAACCAAACACTATTCTGCAAATTCTGACACATCTGAGGATCTGATGTCATTTCCAAATGCAAAGGGAGAACAAAAACAAAATGCCAAGAGCAAACAGCATGTAGTTTTTATGAGAAAATACTCATCTCAGTCATCTTTGCATTCTTTTCTTGCTTCAGAGGCCTTCAAGGCCTGGCTATTTTTTTCTTATGGTACTCATGACTTCAGTGTTATCAGACGCAAGACCATTGGTAGCCTAGGTATTATGCACCAAGATCTGTTGGCCACTGTCTAAGGGCTGTTCCCTGGGGTTAATCCCCTCGCACTATAGCAGGCTGTACATAGGGTTACCTTAGCAGCCAAAGGCTTTGGGAAAAGCCCTCAGAGAAGAGAAACACAAACATCGGCTGTCAGAACTGGTGGAAGCACACGGGATTAAAAATACTAAAGGGCTACAAGCAGGACCTCAATACCGTCGGCTAAAATTGGATTTCTCATGGACATCCGTGACACAGATAAGTGTTTCATTCTTGTTAATGGGAGGCTGAAATAATCCATAAATAACCTTCAACTGCTTGTATGTGAATTACACGGAGAATTAAAATCAAAGGAAGACCGTTTTGTATCTTATGCCCACAGAACCGTCACTTTGACAATACACTCCCCAGCTTCCTGTGTCGCCTTGACTGCCTTCCTCTGTCACCCTAGTTCAGCATTTCTTTGGAGTCCCCATTTGTAGCATCTCCCTGGCCTGCAGCCAATCCCTCCTCTCGTCCCACCTCCACCACATTTTGCTTAGGCAGAATATCAATCTGCTCCGTCAAACATCTCTATTGCCCTTTTGAGTAGACAAGAAATATATTGGATGGAATTTCTCTCCACCTACTACTTCCTGCCTTGATTAAAAAAAGAACTACAGAATGAGAAATAGTCCACTGTTATTTCTCTCCTTCCTTTCATTTCCTACTCGTCTGCTGAGCCCGTGTCCTCTGTCCCTTGCCGTGAATGAAATACTTCTAGACTTTTCCATCATTTCTCATGAGGACAATATGCAAGCTTGTACTTTGAAGTAAAAAGTCAGTGCTATATAATTTAATTTTCTTCTCTCACATTAAGCCTGCCATTCTTCACATAATCTGTGTGATAAATGCAGAGTCAGACTTCGTCTTCCTGACATTAATACACGTCAGTGCTTCAAATGCAAACAATTGTGACATTCGACGGTACGAAATTACCAAGAGCACAAACTCCTCTTAATTAAGACATGTAAAAGTTGCTTTTGTTATATTTAATGAATGATATATTATATTGCAGCGAAACATGCAGCAGTACAAATACTTCACAATGCTCCCAATTAAGACTTACTTCACTTATGCCAATTGACAACACTAGTGTTCCACACTTCATTCAGTTTGAGAATTTTAAATGAACTGGTTAGTGAGAAGGGTGCTTCTTTTCTAATGAGTTTGGTAATCAAGGCATCTATTTTAATTTCAAATTGGATAGATTGGGGGAAATTGCTAGACTAAATGACTGGTACTAATTAGAATTATAAAAATATTCATCATGCCAGTGAATTAACATGGGGGTCTGATTTTCCTACATTTGCATATTACTTGAGTTTTGGGGGGAAAATCTTGACAAATTGTCTTCTCTTTAGCAAATTGAACAAACACTATATCTGTTTTAGTCCTTCTTTTCATTTAGAGCATAATACATATTCATGATTTGTAAATGAAGTTAAATGATTTCAACTTCTATCCTCATTACCATATTAAAGATGTTGTTTCCATAAGCTTCCTTAAAAAACTTCAGATCACAGCATTATCTCTTTAAATGGCAAATAATTTACCTTAATCAATATATCTACTTGTAGATTTGAACAAATCAATGAAAACGAATCGAAGTGGACACCTATCTCCCACTTCATCAACTCTGCAACTCCCTTGTTGACTTTTCACCCCAGGAACAACTGTGTCATATATTTGGGAAGCGCTTTAACAGATTCTTTTCTACATTTTATTCAGACAACTCCCATCAAATAAGAAATGAGGCAGAAGAATCTGTGATTTCATTGAAGACTTAGCTATAACTGATTTTGGGGTGTCATGACTAAAGGTGTCCACTGCACGTGGGTCTCCTGTAATCTGGCCCATGCCGAAGAACTGTGCCAAGGCCACTGGAAGGCTGTCAGCCTGTCGGGGAGAATAAAGTGATGGCGGACCCACAGTCAGACCTAGGGAGAATGCATAGAGCAGGTCATGCTCTGGAACCTTGAGCAAGTTAGTGTGAGCTTCATCCATCTGTAATTTACAAATCATCAGTTCTACCTTGCAGACTCCTAGGAGAATCTGGTGTGGTTGTGTACGTAAGAAGACAGTGCTCAATAAACAGAAGGCACCTGGGGATATGTCTACATCTCCATTTCCAGGAAACAGCCAGTGTCTGATTCTTGGTAGTACGACATGCGTAGGATAAGAGTTATGAGGAGAGAGGCTAAGAACAGTGGCTGAGTTTCCATTCCTCTGCAACAGTATTTGCTTCCATTATAGCTGTCAAATCCTATAAGCAAGTACTAATTAAAATTTTGGATACAGCTGGAATAGTCTTCTAAAACACCATCAGAATAAATCACTTCCTTAGCATCTATCTATAGTGGGTGCCTTCTAAATAATAAAGCCTACATTTGTAGCAGAGTTGTAAATAATATAGATGGGCTTATATATCCAACAAGAGCATAGTTTTTCTTGGAAGAAAATAATTCTTTCTATAGCTTCAGAGTTCTAAAACGGCCATAGTGAAAAAAATCAAGCTGGAGGGGAGACAGGCAGGTCAGTATATTCTGACATCAGGGAACTCTTCCACAACATAATGCCTCTGGTGATCATACGGAAATAGTTAGTTCAACTAACATTACCTAAAGTCAACCCTAGTCACACCTGAAGCCTTTTCCAAGCTTGCTGCCTTATAATTACCATCAGTAAACTAAACGTGAAAGGTTACCCATCAGACATTTTTAATTATAAAGGTAATCTAATGAAATTAGAGAAGCTTCAGAAGACAAATACTATCTGAAACTACTACGAATACTATTCCATCACTAATAACAGAACGAGTATTTGGGAATATTTCCTTCTATTGTATTTAATTTTTTATTCTTACAGGTTGTGTTAAGCACTACTGACAAGTTTACAATGAAATATCACCACATTTAACCTATGTGTCCCCTCCAACTCTCTCTCATATCCCCCCCACACAGCTTAATGAGTTTTAAATAATACTCAATGAAGCCCAATAAGGATGTCCAGATGTGCATGAGTATGGGGCCACTGTTGGTATTTAGTCTAGGCTCCACCCTACAGTTGCCTGGCAACAACCAGTTATGCCTGATAAAAGGGGCTCCTTACCCCTCCTCTCTCTCTTACTCTCTTACCCTCTTTCCTTCTTTCCTCTCTGTCCCTTCTCTCCCAATTCCCCTCCTCTCTCTCCATGTGCTCAGGGCCAGTCTCTTCTCTCTCTCTCTCTCTCTCTCTCTCTCTCTCTCTCTCTCTCTTCTCTTCTTCTCTCTCTCTCTCTCCCTCTCTCCCTCTCCCTCTCCTGCTCCTTCCTTCCCCCTTCCCCTCCCCCTCTCTCTCTGCCTTTCTCTATCTCTCTCCTACCCCCCCTGCAGCTCCCCTCCCCACTCCCTAAATAAACTCCATTCTATACTATACTGTCTTGTGGCTGGTACCTTAGGGCCAAGGAATGCCAGAGCATGGGCCGCAGAGGCACCACCTTCCCCAGCACCATACTGCGCCTCCACCAAACATATCCATGGCTTCTTTTCTTCTTATAAAACACAACAGCCACCAACTGGATCATGGGATACTTACCAGTGTCCACACTCTCAAATCAGAAGAGGTGGACTTTCTTTTTCCACATTAGCTATCGACTGCCAATAGCTCCTCAGTAAGAAATGGGGTGTGGCGTGCAGCCTACGAATCTATGTGGAAATGTTGGTGTCTAAATGAGTAGGTCACTTGCCACCAAGCCTGACTACTAGAGTTTAATCCCAAGACCTGAGGGCATGGGAAAGAAAACTGGAACCAAGTCCTAGCCTTGCAGTTTTAAAATTAAAGCCCCCTTCCTTCTTCTGATCTCTCTTCCATTTCTCTCTCACCCCTTCCTTTTTGTGTTCCTCCTTCCTCCCTCCCTTCTCTTTCCTTTCTTTCCATTCTTAGTTTTTACATACCTATATTCAAAAAGTACTTTTAAATCATATATTATTATACACTTGTATATTTGATATAATATAGCGCACACACACTATATATGTGTGTGTACGTATTATATATATACATATATATGTACATATACATATATATGTATCCACAATTCTAAAACTTATCACTATTAATGGCTGTATACTAAGCCACCAAGTACCTTTACTACAATTTAATATGTTTATACCTATTGTGTCCATTATGAGTAGTTTTGATAAGCATTATTAAACTTAAATCTTCATGGCAGTTTTCCATTAAATCAAAGTATGAATATGTGCATGTTTCACGGCAAGATTATCAAAATATCTTCCAGGGAACAATGTTATTGCATGCCAAGAAATACTACCTCAGGACCCGAGTCTCCGCACAACTGTGCCAGCAACTGGTATAGAGAGCAGTGTACCTTTAAAACTCAAGTTTGTTCATTTCATGTGGGTATTTTTGACAGATTCCTTAAGGACTCCAAGGATCTGCTTGGCCAGCTCACTAGCAGTAAATGCTGCGTTTGGCATAGTGTAATTCCCCATATTTGTTGATGTCAGATGTTTCTCACTTAAACCATTCCTTCTCTATCACTTCCCTTACTTGCAATCTTTTAACCTTTCCTTTGAGGAAGGTGACTTTTTGTCTGTTCCACCATAAAGTCATCTTCGTGACATTATAGCAGCCCCCACAGAGGGCATATGACAGTAAAGGAAAAGACATAGGTGCAGTTATGAAACTTAAGTCGTGTTGCTTGGACAGGGATCTGGATTCATCGGTCTACTGTTTATTCAGTAGACTCAACATATGCACATTTTTCTGTATGCAATTCATTATTTACTTTGAAACCTTCCATGAACAATGTTCATTTTAAAAGCCAGGTACTATCATCCCAGTGTGAGTGGTTCAAACGCAGGTAGAAAGTAGAGGGTGAATAAAAAGAGGTAGCCTGAACAAGGGGACAAAAGTGTAAGGATAGAGAGGGACTAGCAGAATCCCTGAGTCCAACCAGAAGCTAGAAATCTTAGGTGCAGTTGTAGGTAAGAATTAAATTAGGATAACAGCATGAACTCAAATATCAACACATGCATACAGGGCCAGTTTATGAAGAAGCAGGCAGAAGAATACAGAATACAGGCTAAAAAGTTACCGTACAAAAAAAGTATGATATACTACATGGTGCCCCTGCAGCTGCAACCATCTCTCTTGATTTACAAATTAACTATGATTAAATTTCTGCCAGGCATGGGAAGAAGGGTTATTATTTACCTGAGTACTGTGTAGCAATCTCCTCTGAGCTGAAACATCCCTTTCTGGAGGAAAGCTTCAGAAACTCAAGAAATAAACAACTCCAAAGTCTTGGGAAGCCCCTGAAACTGACTAAATGCATAGTATATCCCAAAATTACAGAAGCAGTAAAGATGGCGAGGGGACTCAGGCCAGAGCAGCTGTCTGGAAGAAACTCTGACCTATTGAACTGCATGCGAGTCATTCAGAGTATCAAGGGTTGAAGCCTCTGTGGGCCATCGCCTATGCTGAGGTGGGCTTTTCGGCGATGCAGCTGCCTCTGGGTTGCTCATGCCTCTGTAACAAAGTCTTCACCTGTCCTTCTGCTAGTAACCACAGTGAGCGCACTGGGTCACCAAGCTGCACAGTGGCAGTATTGTGACTTTGGGCTATCATTGGTTCCTTATCTGGAGTAAATAGATGTTTGTTCCCATTTCCTCAGGAATACTGTGAGTCAATGCTGATTTATTTCTTTTTCATTATTTTACCAAACATTCTTTTGTTTTTTCCTAAAGAAAACAGGTACGGTTCCCTAAGTGGTGTGCTGGCTAGGTTTTATCATCAACTTGACAAAGCCTAGACACTCCTGGGAAGAGAAGAACCTCATTTTTTCTCTCCATCAGGCTAGTCTGTGGAATATGCGGTGTTAACTGCTAATTGGTGTAAGAGGACAAGCCCACTGTGGGCAGCGCCATCTCCAGGAAGGCAGCCTGGGCTGTATAAGAAAGGCGCTGAGCAAGCTAGAGGAGGCAGCCAGAAAACAGGGCTCTGCTGTTCATGTCTCGAATTCCTGCCTTGGGTTCTTCTTCCCATGGCTTCCCCTTATGATTCACCTTAAGTAGTAAGATGAAATTAGCCCCTTCTTCCTCAAGTTTTTTTGGCCACAGTGTTTTTCACGGCAACAGAGAATCAAGCAGAACAAAGATTGTAACAGGTATGCAACAGAAAAACGCATTACTAAAGGCGGTGTGGGAGGTGGGTGACTAGCTTGATGGAAGATGACTGGGAAAGACCCAGGCCACTGGATCTGTGATTGTGCCGAAGGTTGCTCTGAGGTAATTACATTCTTGTGAGCACTAACAACTGAAAGTTGTTATTAATGTGGTTCCAGATTGTACCACCTGACAAAAGTCACCTTTAATAGGTTACATTAGGCCAGTTGTGCCATTCAGAATTCAGCTAAGCTAGATTGATGCAAACCTTTGAATCCCATAGGCTACTTGGATATTGTTCCTCTCACACTGGGTAACTATTCCATACCCATGTTCCTAAAATGATACTGCTAGCACATCCCCACTGCACTGGTGAGAACACTGTACAAATAGCAGCCCTTGTTACAGGTGAGTCGGGTAATGCCTCTTCTTTTCTCTTAAATGATACATAAATACGTTTATAAGAATCCTAGGAGAAGACTTCATGAAAATGCAGAGTTTTTCTTTAAATAAAAAGTTTCTTTTGGTTTATTTCTATTCCGTGGATGACAAGCTTCAAAACCACGGCCATCCCCAGTTAATCCTCACAGCTTCATCCCCACCAGATGCAGAGACACAAAGCCTGTCTCTGCCAATGGCTACTGAGGAAGTTATCATCACCTACTAATCCTGAAGGATCTGAATACAATTACATTTTAATCTGAGGGTTTAGAAAGTGAATATAAATGAAAGGCACAGCTTCATTTGTATCCAGCATTCCAGAAGCACAATTTTAAATTTCATTTTGAATTTGGGGGCCCTGCATAACACAGCTATCATCTATTTGCCAAGGCCTGCTCCTGGCCTGGCATAGCAACCACAGGTATGGTCCAATCAGCAAAGCCTGCAGAGGCTATGCAACTGCTCTGCATCAGAACGTGCATTCAGTAGTGTCATCATGCCTAAAGCTGCATCAGCCTCTCAACCAGCTCATCAATCCAGCAGCTACTACTTGGATAATAAGAAATGACCCAGAAAACCTGCCATTCACAACAAAGAAATAATAATAATAATAGATCAGAAAATGGTAGATATGCTAATTGCCTTGATTTAATCAATAGACTGAGTATACACATACTAAGGACCACACTGTAAACTGCACTGTAATTGTTAATGGATTATTGATCAGTTAAAATTAAAATTAGGGTGTTTGGATATAATTTAACTGGTAGGTGCTTCTCTTACGTACATGAAACCCCTGGATTGATCCCCCCCGCCCAAGTAACAAAATATAAATAAATAAATAAATAAATAAATAAATAAATAAATAATAAAGTTTAGACTTAGAAAATATAACATTAGCAGGGACTAGGGCTATGCTTCCCTGGGTAAACTGTTTGTTGTACAAGCATGATGATGTGAGTTCAGACACCCAGCTTGGTGTGGCCACAAGTCGTCTGTAAACTTAACTGTCAGGGGGTGGGGGGGGGGAGAAGAGGGTGGTCTGGAAGCAGGAAGATCCTCAGAGCTCACTGCCAAGCCAGGCTAGTAGAAATGGTATACTGCAGGTTCAGTTAAGAGACTATGTCTCAAAAATAAAGTGGAGAGCAATTGAGGAGGCAATCTCTCTGGTCTTGGTGAGTTGGCATGTCCAGACGCACACACACACAACACACACACATACATACATACATATATACATACACACACACATACACACAACACACATACATACATACATACATACATACACACAACAAACATACATACACACACATACACACTCAACACACATACATACACACCACACACACATACATACACACACATACACACAACACACATACATACACACACATACATACATACATACAACATACATACTTACACACACATACACACACACAACACACATACATACACATACAGAGAGAGAGAGAGAGAGAGAGAGAGAGAGAGAGAGAGAGAAAGAGAGCCCATGCCTGCATGCCTGCTCCAAAATACTATCACAGTTAATTTTCATGACTTTCATTAGTATTTAAGAACGTGCTTTTCACACTGAAATTGTCAGCAGTTCTTGATGAGTATAGCCCCAAAGTGCCTGAAAACAATGTGGGAATCTGAAGGAATTTGAAATTCCTTTGGATTCTTTATTTCTGAACTCCAAAGTAAGCTGTATTTGTTATAGTCATAGAGGCTTTGCAATCCTCATCCCCGTACCAAAAAAAAAAAAAAAAAAAAAAAAATCTGGGTGACTCCCCACACCAGGGTCTTATGCAGTTGTGAGTACAAAACACGTGTCCATTGTTAAGGAACTGCACTGAGCCCGTTGTCAACCTGATATAATTTAGGCATGCAGCTTCCTATGCACTGAGGACAGCAACTACTTCTACAAGACCCTTTTCTTCAAAACTGTACCTCAAAATCTTTCAAAACTTTTATTTTAGTGATATTATTGGGCCCTCCAGCTAATCCAAAACAACACAATATAAACTGTTTGAGTTATCAATGAGGAAACAGACTGATAGATAGCTGAACCTGTCTCTTACATGACAACATAACAGTCTAAAAAAAAATGGAGTTTGCTTGCAAGATGAGAGGAAGAAAGGAGCTTGGCTTTTATCATTTCCATGTGGACAACTACAGATTATTACTTTCTTTGATTCTTTCAACCTCAAAGCTTGTTATAAAATGCCTCCGAGGATTCCTATTGCCAAAAATGAATCCTAAGTGTTTCCTGAGTATGGAGGCCTTTAATTTCAAACTGCAAGATGGTAGGAGAGTCTACAGGGAGGTCACAGCACGAGCTGGCGAAAGATTTAGTAAGAATTGGAAAGTCCAGCATGGCAAGACGTGAAGGAATTAGTCAAATTCCCAGGTCGGACTCATCGGGGAAGCAGAAAGGGTCTTAAAGGAAGAAGCAAAGCCTCCATAATTTTTCCGTCAGTGCCTTCCCCCAAATTAGATCTACTAGCAAGTGTCCTGCAGCTTTGGGATGCCCGTTTGAAAAGTACAGCGATTGGATATCATCGAAAAGTAAAGCAATTGGATATCATCCCTTTAAAATATCATTCAATTAGATCTTTTGTAATACATACGACGTAAGGAGATAGCCTTACTGATTCTAAAGAAATTGCTAGTGCATTTCATCAAAGGCACAATAATGGAAACATCGATTCCCTCTTCACCACAAACATCTCCCTTTGATGCTGCAGTTACCTTAATGCTCGCACTTTTCATTTTCTCTAGAAGAAAACAGCTGCCTCCGTGCATACACATCAGAAAGAGCTCTAGCCAGAAATAACACATTTGTATATCAATCTCGGCTACACTGGCATCTTCATTTGCTGCTACATAGCATCACTCTTCCTGACTCTGTGCCACTAACTTACCATCTAAAATAAAGAATCCCTAGCATCCTGGATAGTCGGGGAGAGGTGTTTTATGCCACCCCTGCAAACATTGCCAGGGGCTTCATCTCTCTCCCGATGCCATTTGTTCCAAGGAAGAATGGCCACATACTAGTTAGAAACTGTAGGTCTGAAGAATAGTCAGCCACTTTCAGCAGAACATGTCAACAAGAAGGAGTACCTAAGGAATAATAGATCTGGAAATGTGCAGTGTGATTAGGAAAATCCATCAACACCCACTGCCACGTTCCAAATATTTATTCTAAGTGAAAAAAAAAATCATCAAGCCTGAGAGGATTTTGGAGGCATTATATCCACAAGGATACCCCAAGAGTAATGTCCCTGAAACTCTTGGTGCTGTGAAAATGGAGGAAAGGAATACACGGGATACCATGAGATACACCACATTTGCTTTATTGACCTCATGCCATGAGGGGTCTGCTGCCTCTAACCTAGCTTGCCACTGTTAAAATACACTTTAGGTGCTTTGGGCTTCCTCTAAATGAATTATCACAAACCACTTAACAACATCCAAGTAATTTATTTTTCTTTCAATACAGGTTCAAATTTTTTGGCTACACTAAGCATCTAAACTCACAGACTGTCTGACATTTGGCTAAGTCTTTCATACAATATCCACTTGATGCTATGAAAGAAATGTATTTGCAATGGCTTTTGCTCTTCAAATGTCATGTGGCTGTCCTTAGGGGATTGTCTTAAGCACCTGGCGCCCACCATGAGGTTCTGCTAACCAGGGATATAAAAGTTATGTTGAAATTATTGTTTAAAGGTGATGACATATCACACACACACACACACACACACACACACACACACACAATCACATAGGTACTCAGGGTACTGTTTTAGGTTATGAGAAAGTAGAGAGAAGAAACCATTTCAGTTAAGCTATTCTGTGAATATCAATGTGCAATATGGTTCTTGAAATTATCTTTGAATGACCAATCCCATAACTTTATTGTATAGTAGCTTGGCGTATGAACTAAGGTCTGGGGGGGGGACAGGAAATATAATAAAGAATAGTCTAGTCTCTGTTTTGAAATATAAGTTGAACAATCACGATAAGTTCCGTCTTTCAGCATTTAAATAGTTATTCGACTATCCATTCACCTACAGAAATTCATCAATAAGGCAGAATGGTAGATCCAACAGGGTGGATTAGGAAAAAGATACTACTGATGATATAGCCCAGCCTCTTATGTTGCAGCTAAATTAGAGAATACTAGATTGCTAGCAATAGTGGGTAAAGATAGGTAGTTCTTTTTCAGGTATGCTAAAGGTTCTGCAGTACATAGGAGACATCAAGTACACTGCAAAACACATGGATGTTAACGCTCAAAGAGAAAGTCTTCGGAGAGGGGCTTCTACACCTTTAACCTACTTTTAGAAACAACAGAAGAGACTTGTTTAAAGCTTCCCTTGCACTCCTAGAGAGCAACGGTATACTAAAATTTCACCAAATCAAGACAGCAGAGTATGATGAAACACATCTTAGATATAGACCTTGGCGATATCCATTCAAACGCTAGCTCTCCTATCTACAATATCGGAGAGTATGGATAGGAACCCCAGCTCTCTGCATCTTTGGTTATGCTTGTCACTATAAAACTGTCACAATCACTTGCCTCCTACTTACCTTACAGGAGATTATAAAAGAAAGTGAAATGATTAAATTTTAGACTAAGTCATTATAAGACTATGAAATGAAAACTAAATATTGTCAATACAATGAACACACACACACACACATGAACACCTGCCTCTGTATATTTTGATAATTAAGAGTAACAAAGTGAAGTTCATTGCCAAAGATCAAACCAACACGGTTGGAATAATGAAATATCACCAATACTCATCAAAATCTGAGCTGAGCAAACAAGCATTTTTTCTCAACGTGACAACTTGCAAGCACAGTGTTTGTTCACCTTTTGGTCCAAGCTGTAGGCCAGCACCCAGTCCTCTTGCTTGGGATGGAAGAGCAGGCTCTGGATGTAGAATGTGAGCCGATACTTCTGGTAAGTTGCCCCTTCATCTGAGCTGATCAGTATACTGCTCTCCATTTCAGGATCACTCAGAAGCATGATCTAATGAGAATGTAGAGGAGAAAATAAAGATAGAATTAGTAGGCTGGAATGAACATAAATAATAAATGCTGCTTTATTTATCCCATGATTTTCTAAGCAGAAGTAAGGTCTAGATCTACATAGAAAAGGGCATTTCATTTATTATTATTATCATCATCATCATCATCATCATTATCATCATCATCATCTTTGAAGTGATGAATGTATATAAGGTGGCCCTCCATCCTTTGACACCAGTTCAGACTCATTTTTTTTCAGATATGGAAAAGACCCTTCCTTCCCAAGACTTTATGATTTCTTCTGCTCATTCTTAGCTATGATTTAAGTGACTTAAGAGTTTTAATGATACCTTAGCTAGAGAAATTTCCCAAAACACATATTTACAGAGGTCCTTTAGAAAATACGGCTGCCCTAGGTTTGACTACCAATCTGAGTGGCAGATGCAGGATTATCAAGTCTTCGGCATCCTAAAGGGCAGGTTGTCATGCCAACAGTTTCATACAAGCTATGGCATCATAGGAAAGCACTTAAACTGTGGAAGCCTCGGTTTGTTCAGTATGAAGTTCAATGCTATCCAAAGTGCCTTTAAACACGTGGCATGAGCTATGTTCTTGGTAAGGCGTTACCAGAACTACTACTTAAAACTCTGCCCATTGTACTCGAGCTCCTTCACACAGTGCTTTAGTGGAATTAACTCTACTAAGAAATGATTGCCTTTCTGTTTCTTAAACCCATTGGACAGATACCTACAGAGTTTAGTATTGGTAACTTTTTCTATCCTTTCTAAAGAAATCTCTTTCTAGCTGCTTCTAGAACACCAATCTCATCCAGTTTTTCCTTCTTATCTTTTGGATGCTAGACTTTGCCCGGGTTTTTATTGTTGTTGTTTTGTTTTATTTGTTTTGTTTCCTTTGAACACAACTGTGATCATCTATTGGCCTTTCACTTTGACCCTCTCTCCTCCCAGTAACTACTTTAATTCTGTCTCTCTTCTTCTGTTTTCAGCCACCATCTTCCATCCTCCTGAGGATGCTCCACTTTTATCCCTTCCCAACTTTCAATATAAACACGCCTTTTCTCAAATATTTGCTTTGGCCTCATTGAAATAAGCCATCATTAGTTATCAGCAATTTTTCAAGTAAAAATGGATGCAGCTCGGTAACTTTTTTTTATCCCTGTGTAAAAATCCAGGGCAAAGTTCTTGTATGGACTAGCAGATACACAATAGCCTTTTCCTGGGAACTCGAAAGGGAGAGAGGACCCTGGGAGAAGCACCGGGCTGTCTTAAGAAGATGTTTGGGGAGTTTCTGCAGAGCTTAGAGAGGTTGAGATCATAGGTAACAGGGTCAGAGGGACAACTTCATAACTAGCCTCATTATACCACACTATACATTTAACCAATGAGTGAACTGTGGAGTATGCAAGGAAATAAATTTCCCTCTTTCGGAGAAAACTGCTTCTTCTATGCATGAAGAAGAAGCTTCTCGACTATGATTTTAATTAGAAGATAAGGCCACCATCCTAAATAGACTTTATTTTATACCTCACGAGTCATAAAATTCTGCATAAAGTGTGCCATCAAGTATTTTACACAATGGATTCGCTTCCTTTAGCTCTGTCTCTTTCTGTGTGTGTTTATGCTTGCATACATAAGCATGTGATATGTATTCATACACATGCATACCACATGGAATTGTACACACCTGGACTAGCACTTGCACAGATCCTGCACACACGTATGTGCACCCATACCGAAGTGAACTTATGTCAAGGGGAGAGTGAGTCATTTAGAAATGAACGTATGTATAATAAGGGCTGTTGACAGTGTGTAGTCGTTCTATGGAGCTCCTGTTTAACAGTGTACATTTTTATTGCAACCTTTCTCTGACATTCTCTTCAGGAAACATTTTATACACTTGGATATCAGCATCCATCTCTCTCTCTCTCTCTCTCTCTCTCTCTCTCTCTCTCTCTCTCTCTCTCTCTTGTCTCAGAAGTCTCAATCCTGCTTTCTGAGAAAAACGAGAGGAAAGAGAAATACAAACCGACATTTTAAACCAATGTTCGTTCATACCTCGCCTGTTATTTTATCCAAACCTCATATAAATCCCATGAAGGAAAGTATGGCTTTTTTTGCATTTTACAGATAAGGAGACTGAAGCTCAGAAGGAAAGTGATTTCCTCATTACTCCCCAAAACCATTGTAATCCTGCCAGCTACACAGAACATTCACACAGAGTCGGGCTTTCCTAAATCACGTCTAAGAAATTCACTGAAGAAATAAAAGTAGCTTCAAGAAACCCCTTAGCTCTTAAAACTCACTTCTTCCCTCTGACCTGGAGAACATGAACTCAATCAGTAAGAATCAAAGGAGAAAGTACACGGTTATATGTTAGCACTGGAAAAAAATCAGAACATAATATTAATATATGTAAGAGAGAAAATGCTGTGTCCCAAGTTAAGCCTCAAGGTAAAGTATGTCTTATACATGATAATGCCACATATATACAGAAAATAATCTCATGCCATAAAGATTTTATTGTTAAGGGAAGATTTGTATCCAAAGTTCTGTGGGCTTAAAGCAAGTAGACGGGGCAGCTGAGAGGGGCAAGAAGTGGGAAGGATCCTGTCAGAGTGGAAAGTATGCATATTCCTCAAAGAATTTTTATCAGCATTCCAATTAAATAGACCTGTTGACTATGCATTTATGGACTAGCCATGAGATTCTTGGTAGAGCTAAGATTGTCTCTGCAGAAACAAAGAAGGCTAATCTTTGCCTTTCATCTTATAGCTGTTTGTGTGCAGGTCCACAAGCTGTGGTGGGGGCTTTGGAGATGTTTATGTATTCTGTGCTTGTATGATTTGGACAATGTGAAAGGGGCAGGAATCTCAATGAAGGCTGGAGGATCAGGAGTTCAAGGTCATTCACAATTATGGAGTAACAGAGGCCAGCTTGGGCCACATGAGACCCTGTCTATAAACAAAAACAAAACAAAAAGATGTCCACTGGATGTTGGAGAAAGGGAGGAGGTATTTCAAATCTAGGTTAGCAAACTATTAATGGGATAGATTCTATGTGCAAGTATCTCAAATGCAAATGCTCAGTTTTGCTATCTCACATGTCAACATGAGGAAGTTACTCAATATTTCCAGTTTTGTCGTCTCCAGGAGGAGAACATCAAATGTATACCCTGGAGCTTAGCACAGTGCAAGGTACACAGCCACTATTTATACAACATCCTGATGTCTAAATCAGTCACGGGAACTGTACAACTGAGGCCAGAAGGGAGGAAGAGGAGACTGGATGTGACAGAAGTGATCTGAGGCAGTAGCTCTGTGAGGACACAAACAAAAAGGGAGAAGAGAGAGAAACTAGGATGTTGCCATCCAGTGTACCAAACTTTCTAGAGCCACAAGATGGAAACAGCTAGAGATGTGCACAACCGTAGGGTGTATATATTAACAATACTGTACTGTGCACTTGGACATTTAACGTATATCTTTCTGTTTTTCTCTGTGCACGTGACTGTGTTCATCATAACTAAGAAATAAAGAAGGATCATGGAGAGAACCAGTACCTATTCGATTTGACATCAATTTATGTGCATTTTGCAAGCCTGGTAATAACTGAAAACACTATTAGCAAATAGCAACACTGCTTCTGCTATGAATGAAAACCAGCCAGTAGGTAATTGTGGATTTGCTCAATAAAACTGTTGCTTTAAAAGACCACACTCACCTCATCCCTGTGGGGAGATCCAGACCCATGGTGGCACTAAATATACAAGTAGCTTGGATACTAGTCTTAGGCATCCAGTCTCCACGGACTGGACCATCCACTGTAATGAACTGTCTTGCCTTCAGATGAGTAACATTAAGCTCTAGCGTTCACAAATACATTCATACCTTTCACGCTTTGATTATAACATGTTTCACATGAAAACCCTGAGAAATCTGAATTACAATGGCCTCATTTAATAATGCATCCCGGAATGTAAAAGATACAGGTGGAAGTCAGAAGTCGAGCTCCTGGCTGACCCTCATGACATCATCAACAGACGTCACTTTATTCAATCACACAGTCTGTGTTTCTTTTTTATAAAACCTGTGGGAAGTACTAAAGGCTAAGCATTTCTCTGTCTCTCATTCTGTCCTGACATCCCCCAAATCAACGAAACAAACGCTTCAGTGTTCTGAAAAGAGTTTCATAAGCAGACCACTCTATGAATAGAAAAACAGGGATGCTATAATTTACTCTGTAATTGACTCCTAATGATAGATCATGAGTGCATTTATGATCAATAAGAAAAGCAATAGCATCAATAGACTTGCCAAGAGTGTAAGAGAGTTGGGAGCATACCTGACCTCAAACACACTGACGTCATTGATATATTGCTGAGGATAAATTTCCACTCAATCAGCACCTAAGCCAATACTACCCTTCTCTGTCCCCTCTCTTGCTCAGCATTCAATGGTAGTTCTCAATACAGGAATAAGGAGAACAGAAAGTGTGGATATTTCAATACCCACAGCTGGGGTCAAAGAAGTTCCTGAGATCTGCATAGTAGAGATGAGGTATGTTGCTAAGCATGTAACAATGCACTTACAATAAAGATTAAACAGCACGAAACCTCAATCATGGAATGTTTGTAGCGCCACTGTTGAGGAACTGTGTTGAGCATTGTAAATGCGTGTGTTTAGGTACTATTATGACTACAATATGCAAACAACAAGTAGGTTTTAAAGATAGAACATCAACATATACTTACGCTTACACATATGCTCTTTTACCTGGTACCACAACGCCATTATGCGTGTTGTTTTATTTGCCAAGATTACAACTGACAACTTTCTATCCCAACATAGTATAAGTGTATTAAGCCTAATTTCTATCTCCACTTGTCCTATAGGATTTAACACAAGCCTCACTTAACAAAGCATCAACCACTAAAGCAAGTCAAGGAAAACATAAAGAGATAGCTGAGTAGCAGAGCATTTGTTACATGATCCTGAGGACTTGAGTTCAGTTTTCAGACCCCAAAGTGAACCTGAAGAGAACCCAAAGAAAGCTGAATGCTGCCCATAACCTGCACACCACAGCAGGTGTGCCCTTAGCATGCAAACATACACAAAATAAATACATATAACACGTATTTTTGCTGAACAGTGAATTGTTGATGGTTGCAAATACCAATCAAAGGGTGAAGAAGATAAAGTGGACAGAGAAGCGCTCTGCCCCTTGATGGAGTGCAGAGGTGCCCAGATGTGGTCTGATAAGAGCACGGTCTGCTAACAGCCAAGTGCATGTGGTGACAATGAAAGAAATGTGACACATCAAAAGGTTCAGCACCTGTACATTCATCTTATTTTTACTTATAATAATTAAGTGCTGGAAACAGTCCAAACTGATAGACTTTTCAACCTGAAAAAAAGATAGAGTCAGCACTTTGGGGAAAGAAAAGCCATGAGAGGATTAGGTTGAGGACATTGACAAGATGAATTTGGTTCAATATGTCACACATTCAAGTAGGTTTTGGAGGATGGATGAGGTTCGTCTTCAGGAGAGTGGGCTGTCCTGCAGATAAGACTCCAGGGGATCTGCTTCTGAAGAGGACTGAGCAATGTGCATCTGGGGTCACCATTGGCAGGGAGCAGAGGTCAAAGTCCAGATAGAAAAGGGAGTTATAGACCACTGCTTATGAGCAAAGACAATGTGAGTCACAAAAGGTAGTTGCGGAGCAGGAAAGTTCTGAGGAGAAAACCCAGAATGAAGCATTCTTGTAACTAAGGGAAAATAAAGCACTGGCAAAGGTGATGTTCAATTATATCAAATGTAGCTAAAAAGTCTTTTAAAAACATGAGTCTATTAGTCCTCAGCCTTCCCTTTTCTTCAGTTGTACTCTCAGTGGTTTCAGTTGCATGTGGTCATGGCAATCCAACAATATTATATGAAAAATATCCCAGAAATAAATGGCACACCATTCCAAAGAGCATGGTGGAATCTCACATTGTGTAACTCTATCCTATCCAGTGTGTGAGCCATCCTTTGGCCCAGTGTATCCACGGTGTATATGCTACCCACCTGTTACTTATATAGCAGTTGTAGCCATCAGATCAAACTGCCTACACATTTCAGGGGCCCTGTTCAGCTCACCACTATTTTATTTACTCATGGCTCTATAGCAGATGCTCTGTTGTTCTACTGTGTCATTGGTTATTGACAATTTCTTACTGTGCTTAATTTATAAACTGAACGTTACCATGAGAATAGATGCATATGAGTATATAAGGTAAAAAAAAATATAGTGAGATATGTTTGAAGATGCCATAATTACACACTAGTCTGTATG
>NW_021604568.1:8188601-8188757 GCF_004785775.1 Grammomys surdaster | reverse complement strand
ATAGATAGATAGATAGATAGATAGATAGATAGATAGATAGATAGATACAGAGGCAGATAGGCAGGCAGGCAGACGGACAGACGGACGGATGGACGGACAGACGGACAGACAGACAGACAGACAGACAGACAGACAGACAGACAGACAGACAGACAG
>NW_021604568.1:8172264-8188591 GCF_004785775.1 Grammomys surdaster | reverse complement strand
CAGACAGACAGACAGACAGACAGACAGACAGACAGACAGACAGACAGTGTGTTCTATGAGGTTATCTGCTAACTTAAGAGAGGTAGAATGGGCTCTTGGTTATGATAGAGACACAAGTTATAGAGAGAAAGAAGTATGAGTGCTTAGCATATCATCTGCCCTGATCTTGCTAGAATACCCTATGTAGCTAAAAGCTTTCTTGGATTAAGTCATGAGGTCAGAGAAGTTTAGAAGCACTGTCTCTCCCAGGACATGTACTCATCCCATTAGAGTACAACTATGACTTCCCATGCCGGCTTACAAGCCTGAAGGCCGTGGACAGGCGCTCACACAGCTGAGCACAGTGGAGCCAAAGCTAGGGTCAGCTTATGTTTCATCAACCCTTTGCTTCCGTGTTCCCCACCGGAGACCAAACTGTAATGAAGCAGAGTGTCCTGGTGTCCTTTCAGCAGGGTGGAAGCCATATTGAGAAAAAAATGCTCCAGAAGATTTTGATCCCTTCTCACAGAGGTGAGACACTTTACTTGCTCCAAAAACGTAAGAGAAAAGAAGACAGATTAGGTGATAAACTGACCTATGTTTAGGGCTCTTAGTAGGTCTGTGCTTTCTGCCCACAGTTCAGGATCCATGATAAACAATCTCACCCTACAATCTGGTTTGTATAGAATCAGAGCCTTTGAAGTGCTTTCCAAGTCTTCCTATGGCTACTTCTTTCTAAATCCTCCTCTTAGCTGTGGGGAAGGCAGGGGGACATTGTCACCGTGCTCTGTCTGTCTGGAGTCCTGTAGCAGAATACCATAAACTAGGTGACTTATGCACAGCCAACCATTATTCCTCAGAGTTACTGAGACTGGAAAATCCAATACCAGATTCTCCATGGTTCTCTTTAGGACAGTGCCAAGCCCTTCTGTGAGGAAGCTACCCTCATGACATAACCACCTCCCCAGAGTCCTCCCAGTCTGACATCATCTCCCTGATGGGATTTCAAACAGGAATTATGGTAGCACCTGTTCAGTTTGTCCTGTATTGGTTTCTCAATCTCATTATAACTAGTGACCTTAAATTATGTAATGTAAATATCTTACCTATCTGAAGGAGAGAGGTTTAAGCAGGTTTGGTTGAAATCCAGGTGCCCATCTTTTTTAAAGGACTTGAGGATAAGGCCATTTTCCTGCTTTTCCTAGATTTAGAGGCTGGTGTGTGTGTTAGCTCCTAATCTGTATCTGTCTTCAAATTCAGGCACAGCCTGTCCAGTGTCTGTCCTGTTTCTCATGGGCATTGCATCTTTTCCCCGTCTTCTTTCCCACACCAGGAGACATTCATGTTTATTTGATAATCCAGACAGCTGTCTGGTGAACGATAGCTGATTAACAATAAAATTCCACCTAGAACTAGAATTTTCTCTCGCTTCATAACCTAACATACTTACACGGCTGGGAGATTGGAAGCTCTTTAGGAAGTCTCAGCTTTGTCTACCACACCTTCTTCTGCAGGCTTACTAAATTACTTGTTACTAAGGTCAAAGGGCAAGCTCAGACTCCACTTTACCTCCTGAGTTAAGTGCCCCAGCCATCTTGCTGTGCTCTGTGTTAGGGACAAGGTGAAGGAGAAAGAAGACACAGCTAGGCAAAGAGAAGAAGATAGTGAAAACAGAAGTGGGAGGTAGCAGCAGGAAGGGGAGGGAGGCTGACCTGTCATTCTCCATGGGTGGCTGGATCCTGAACCACCACTTGCACCCTACTCCTAAGGGATCATCGCTTCAGCAGTCTAGGCTAGGGTGGACAGGTGCCTTTTGCATGTTGAGTTTCAGAATGATTTCATTCTTTGGTTTTACTTCCCTTCTTTCTCAATGTGAAACAGAAGAGTAGGGGGAAGAGGAGGTAGCAATTTTGCCAGGCAGGTACTCCCAGTAATGATCCATCATCCCATGCCAGGTGGTCCCCAGACTAGCAGGGAAGAGAAAATCACAATAACAGTAATAAACGGGAAAAGAACCCTCCAGGTAAAGACATAGCAAGGAGCTGCAGCTGTTTCTGCCAGGGAGGTGGGAAGAGGCAGGAGAGGGAATACAGAAAAGGTAAGAGAGACAAGCATCCAGAGGTTGTAGATGTCTATTTTACCCTGGTGACAGCTCTTGGTCTCTTTGTGTGTGCATCTGTGCATGTGTCTGTGTCTGTATATGTGGGGTTTTTTCCCCTCCTTACACAAGAAAAGGAAACACAATCACATACATCCTTGCTAACGTTTTGTTGTTGTTAGGGACACAGCGGCACATTTGTCAGAAGGTCCAACTGCCACTTGTGATCCCAGAGCTGCGGAAAGGATCCACCCCTACAGTGATTTAGATTAATCACTTCTCATTAAGAGCCAATAAACACCCTGCATTCAGAGGCCTCCTAGCTGCCACAGCCCACTGTCGCCATGTATAATTGCCAAAAGGGAAGGCAGAGGCACACCAGAGAGTTGTCAAATGTAATTTATAGGTTTTTAAGATCTAATCATTTTCTATAATATTAGATTAAATGACAGTCTATATTAAAGAGGAAATTACATTTCACCTTGCTTTATTCCTCCCCTCTCCCTTCCTAATGAGGGTTTTTGAAAGGGTTTAATCCCACAGCAAAGGGCCAAAATATGTCCTTGACAATGCACTTGAGAAGAATTACACACAGGACATTCCTGTACCCACCGGGCTGTCAAAAGAAGCAGAAGAAATTTATGAAAAGTTCTCGTAGCCGATCCACTTGTACTCAGGAGCCTCTCCTAACCTGCATTCCTCTACCTCGGCCTGAGTTGGGTCATCTTACTCTGCTCATGTTCACCCCAGCTTCTGGGTATTTATTTGGGTGTTTGCAGGGTCATGGATCAGCCTGGAGTAAACCCAAACCATACAGAATCTCATCACTATGAAATTGGAAGCAAACAGACCTGGGTTTTGCAGCAGGACATTCATCCCTGCAGTCAACCAAATGACTTGCATCCTTTGATTGTGGCTCTGCCTATGATGGACACCACCAAGCATGCAAAGATGAGTGGAGACAGTGGAAACCCCACCCCATTGCTCACTTAGTTCCTTGACTGCAGCGTTTAAGTTTTTCCCCCAAACCACAGTAATCTCTACCACCACTGCTACCACTACTATGGCTTGGGGAAAAAGAGAAATAATAATATTTAGAAACTTCCTATTACATGTTACATTCACAAGTGAGTGTAGGGGCTCTGCTGTCCATCCTGAGCTCCACTCTGTTTCTGTATAGTTATATTGAATCAAGACATGGATAAAACAGAATCTGCCTTGGTAAGGAGAGGTGACACCCACAAGGCAGAGCCAGGATCGAAGACATAAAAACAGAGAGTGAAGACCGATAGTCGTTGTAGCAGAAGGATGTTCACGATGCCCACAGCACATGGAAGGACCAGTGAGAGAGTAACCTGCTACTGTGCTATATTTAACATTCATAATGCCAGGCTAGAGAGCACAATTTCTATAGTACGGTACTTAATGTAATTTCTTTCACTGATCCCAACAGAACTTTCTCTCGCTTTGTCCTAGGATCATTGGTGGAAAGTATCACCCAATTCTGTGTCCCAAACATGTTATTTTCCCACCTTGACAAATCACTAGTGAGGTCACTCCTCTCCCTACGGAGCTCCTTTTTCTTCAGTATATTGTGAAGTTCCATCAAGACCAAACCCAAACATCCCCACCACTAAGAAAATGCCATTAATTGTCTGGTGATTTTTAGAGCTCTCAGCAGCCTGCTTCTACTACAGTAAAAATGTAAATTTCAGGTAGCTGGGAATTTTCCCTCTTACTTTTCATACAGTGTCTAAGTGAGTGTCTTTCAAGGGGGTTTTACAAGACCTATGGGTCTGCTCCTGGTACTCTGGATCCCAGTGTCTGCCCTCTCCGTAGAACTACCGGATGAGAGGAAGGACAGCCAGATGTGGAGAAAGCTTTTACTACTTCAGGAACACAACTCATCCTGAATCCAGTGGCCAAATCCATTACCTAGCCAATCTTATCGCCAATGAGAGGGAGGGTTGCAACCCACACAATGCTTTATACAAACACCACACAAGAATTCTGTTCCCAGGCTATTGAGATAGGTCTGTTTGCAAAGTAAGACTTGTGTTCAATTCCCAGTATGCATATTTTTAAAAGGCCAGGCATGATGGTGTGAGCTTATAATTCCAGCACTGGAAAAGCAGAAATATAGGAGGATCCTCAGGGCTCACTGGCCAGACAGCTTAGCCAAATCAATGAGTTCGGGTCCCAGCAAAAGATTAACCCCAAAGCTAAAATTGTTGGCTCCTGAAGAACAACTTTGTGGGTTGCCTTCTAACCTCTACAAATATATGCAGACAGACAGACAGACATATGTACTTGAGCAAACACATGCACCCTCACACATTTAAAACTGCACATGCACACACACACACACACACACACACACACACCTGCAAAAATGTTAAACAAGAGTAATAAGAATTTCACTCCTGCATATGTAACTAAATGAGTACGAAACAGATAAACAAATACATATTCACATTTGTTCATAGAAGCACTGCTTACAAAATATAATCAAAACATAAGGAAACAGCCCAAATGTTCATTAATGGATGAATGGCTAAACAAACTGTGGTATACCATGGAACATTATCTAGCCATAAAAAGAAATGGAGTATTGATACATGCTATAATATGGATGAGTCTTAAAAATGTTATGAAGAGGAGAAACAAGCCAGGCCCAGTAGGCCACATACTATTTGCCTCCGTTTATGTGAAGTATCCAGAATAGATAAATGCACAGAGTCAGAACATAGCCGCTGAGCACCAGGGATGGAGGGCACAGAAAATGACGAGTGACTCCTTGATGGTTGTATAATACGGGGACGAGGTAAAGAAAGAAATTTTGGAAGCAGTCAGAGGTGGTAGCTGAATGAGAGTGTGGTGCACCAGCCCTCATGTTTGTCTTGTGTTTCAAAAAATAAATAAACCTAGGGTGATAACATGAAGTTAAAGACGCTTATAAATACATGGTTTCCTTGTGACTGGTCTGATAATAAATTCATCAGTTTATGGAGAAACCCAACAAATTTGATATAGCTGATCTAAGAAGGTATAATGGGCCCAGACCACCATCATCAGGAAGCCTGCAAAGCTGGGGGAGCCTCACAGTCCCTTGACAGTGAGCCATGTGACATGGCTGCTTTCTTCTCAGTGTTCACAAATCCCAGTGCAGGCTGATGCAAACCATAGTTTCCTAAGCCCCCTTCTTTTTTCCTGAAAGATTAGCATCACCAAGAGGTTTAATTAACAAGCAGAGGCCCCTCTTGCCTCCGAGCTGAACTCCGATGCTCTCATTTTAAAGAATGGTGCTGTAGCACTTGCTTTATACAGCTTTATGAAGCATGTGTTATAAAAGTATCTCACCCATACGGCTCTTTAATACCATGGCAGCGCGCTCCATTCAATCCCATAAAATCCCAGCAATATTTAAGTGTTAAAGGTGACTTTCACTGTGATATTTATTATTGGATAATGAAAAATGGCATAGATAGCCTTCAAAGCCCCCAAGCAATGGCATAAGCTATGTCTTCTAAGCTTTTAATAATGGGACCACCATATTTCTTAGAAATGGTACAGATCTCCAAGGGTGCTTCCTGAGCTTCCCTCTTGGAAGTTATGAGGGTTCTTTACAAGTTTTCTTCTTATTGACTTCATCTCATACCAGGCAAAGGAAGCTGATTGGTTAAATGTATGGAGTGTCCTTCTCCTCCAAACTTAAGAATCAGATCATTCCAGGTCTGACCAAGACTTCAGTGAGATTCTTAGTTGTTGGGTTGTGTTGGCCCTCGTCCAATCCACCACAGGGCATGGCCCCACCACAGGGCATGGCCGCTTGGGGAGGGAGGACATGGGGCTTAGCCCATGCCGCCACCAGGGCAGGATTGCTATGCTATAGGGGAGAGCCAAGACACTGCTCAGGGGGTGGGAAAGTACAGCATGGGAAAGCAGGAGCTGGTTCAGAGATCCTGGTGCAATGAGGCTGGGACTATATGGTTCTCAGACTCTTGGACATCCAGGTGCTTCTGGGAGTTGCAGAAGACTTAAGAATAGAGCTGGGGGGGGGCCTGCAGGGAAAGAAGAGCCCTGGATGGTACCAGCAGAAATAGTCCTTGGCTTGAAGGTGGCAGGCTTGGTGGCAGTTGTGGCTGGGAGTGAAGAGATGTCTTCTATGGGAGACTGCAGGCGAAGGCCTTCTTCTTGGCTCCCCAAGGTGGATCTCAATGAAAAAAAGCAGTTCATGGTTCCAAACAGTTTATTATTGTCATGGCAGAAAATGGATGCATAAAGCCATACCCAACTTCTCAGGGTGGGCCTGAGATTACACCTTTTGCAGGGAGGAATGTCTGGGAAGAGAAGCTTGTCTGCATGCCCTTTGGACCTCTAGGTACCTCACTACCATGGAGAACTCTGCTTTCAGCCTACCTGACCACTGCTCTTGCCTTTTTCCCTATTGTCTTGGTCTGAGATGTTAGGGATGCCTCATCTACATATGGAAGGGCTTGGGGCTTGCCCTTATGTGACTGATGGTCACAAATCTATTGGGGAATGCTGCTATGTGACAGGGGCCTGGTGCCAGGAGTAGGCGAAGCTCCTACCATTCCTTCAGGGTCTCTGGGGCTTCAAGCCTTTAGCTCAAACTTACCAGGCTTCCTCTCATGGTCCACAGCCCCACACTTGATCTGCCCTTGCTCTGCTGGAGACCCCAAAGGATCCAATGCAGAAAGCAGTCAGAACCCAGTGCTCATGTTCTCTGTGCCCCTGGATTGAGCTCCAGTCCCATTGGCTCCTGGTCCTGTTTCTCTACTACAGCTGCCGTGCCCTGTCATCTTTTCTTTCACTAGTCACCTCCTCCAGACTGTGGCTATCTCTGTCTGGAATAATGCAGATGCTAAGAGATATCTCAGAGCCAAAATAGTTAATTTACTCTAAGAAAACTTCTACAAAGCAGAAAGGAAAAGCTAAGATGATGTGTTTCAAGTATTTAACTATATAATATGTAACATCCCAGTGAAGCCTGGAAGAGTCTAAAATGCTTATTAAATGTTGTGTGCTCCTGGATCTTTCCATACCCTAAAATAGGTGCAGACCTTAGACCTGCCTTGAGCAATCACTCCGCAACACTTCTGCCCAATTGTGAGTGCCACTACTTTGCATGCATGCCGCAAGGAGCGAAGAAATCCAGCTTTCTTTCTGGCATCCAGTTCTGTGAAGAAGAGAAGTGTATTGCCAGTGTCTCACAGTACCTTACCAGTGATAATGTTTAGGGCACTCTGGCTAGTTAAAAAGAGCAGGAAATTCAGCTTCAACATTTATCATGATGGGTCAGTTTCTTCAGAGCATTACAAGGTCGATAACCACAGCAGATGAAGATGTGGCACGGGGGAAGCACTAATCACAAGAACCAGGGCACCACGGTTAACTACCCTCCTCAGAATAGCTGTTGAGTTCCTGCTACTCTGTCAGAGGTAGTGTGCCCAATTATTCCCTACTGTAAGGTCACGATACAATAGCTTTGCCTATACCAAAAAGATCTGTGCCTTACTCCCCTCCCACCCTACCCCACCCCCAAGAAACCCTCAAGTCTACATTTTAGGCTTTCTGAACATGACCAAACTATTCCTAACATGGCCCTGAAGTAATTGGCTTCAGCTGTGGAACAATGAGCTACTTTCTTTCAGGCTTGCTTCACAGTCAATTTGAAGAATAGAAATGAACCCAATTGAGCTGTTCTCCGTAATTCATATGCAATTGTTACCATCCATGCTACCTTAAATGCTATCACAAGTTGACTTCCTTCTTCTGATGTTCTGCCTAGCTAAGATAACATCGAAGGGAAACAAGTGGGGCTGGTGTTTGCTTGTACTCAGGCTGTAGGAGCAGACACACCAGAGGAAGAAATATCTATATAAATAGTGAAAGAGAGAGGCATGGATTCACAAGGAGAGCTATATGTGAGTGTTGGAGAATATAGACACTGAGGAGAGAAATGACATAATTATATTATAATCTCAAAAACTAAAAGAAATAGATGTGTTGTTAAGGGTAAGCACAATTCTTAATCTGGACACGAGCAAATTGGAAAGAGCATCAAAATTAGTTCCTGCATCACAATTGAATGAAAACCACAAGCATTACAGACATAAAACTAAAGAAATTTAAAAGGCTGACTGAAGCCTAAGGAGAGAAAAGGCGCACTTGAGAACAAAACTGTTCAAATATGCCCTCAAATCACTGGAGACCTTGTGAAAAGGCAGCTCTATTCAGACTGTGAACTAGAAACTTTTACTGTTGCTGCAAAACAATACTTGACCAAAGTAATTTGGAGAAGGGGGCACTTGTTCTGGTAAGTCACCGAGGGAGGGAGGCAAGGGAGACAGTCTTTCACAGTGAGGGAGATAGAGTGACAGGAATTTGAATCAGCTGATCATATCCAGGAGACAGGAGCAGGGAGAGTTCAATACCAGCTACCAGGATGCTCTCTCCTTTTTATTTGCGCTGGGGCCCAAATCCACAGAATGGTTTCACCAATGTTCAAGGTTCATGTAAACCTTTCTAGGAACACAGGAACATACCAAGAGATTGTTTCCATCAAGTAAATCAAATTAAACCAATCAAGATGAGGAGAAAGATTAACTCTCACAATGTCAACACTACTGGCTAGAAGCCATGTGTGAGAACCATGGTATCGCAGAATGCTCAACTTAATCAGGTGAATGAATATTTGGGAATCGCTTTCGGGCTAACTTAATTAACAGCTTGAGTAGGCTCTGTCTCTCTGAACCTAAGTGGGAATAATAATTATTATTATAGATATAATTATAATATTACATATGAAAATATAATGAATAATAATTATTATCTTAGTAGCTTCACTTGCTTTATAGTAAAGGATGAAAGAGATAACACACAAGGTTACACACACACACACACACACACACACACACACGAGCGCACACAGTCATATATTTTTAACTACTGCACTTTTCCTAGGATGTAACAACTTCACGATAAATGACTAAATCAAACTAGTTTTGCTCACAATTCACAGACCTGCATCATGGGTCTGCTCTGAGTTGGTCTCTTCTGATCTTTCACTTTGGTCACACAATCATCGTACAAATATGATTATTTCAGATACATTTTGTTGAAGCATGCAGCAAACCAGACAGCAGTGTTGGAGGTATACTTTGACTGGGGATAGAACAAGACAGTAAGATAGGCTTGTCCTTAAGAAACTGTCCATCGATGAGGCTACAGCAATGCTCAACAGTGAGAGCCACTGCGCCTGTGAAGGACTTGAGTTCAGTATCCAGCACCCACAAGCAGGATATATATATAGCCACCTGCCACTCTAACTCCAGGATCTCCTATGCCCTCTTCTGGTCTTTGCCAGTCATGTGCACAAATCTGTGGATGTACACACATACAAAATTAAAATCTAAACTAAAACATTATTTTAACATAAATTTTCCATCTAGTAAGAAAGGGGAAATTCAGTCTAAAACACCATGCATTTAATGGTCCATGCTGGAAACTGCACAGGGAATGTGTCTAGTATGCTGTAAACATAATGACAGATTAGTGAAAAGTAAGATGGCAGTTATCTGTACATAACCTGCTCTCCTCAGCCCACTCCCTCACTTGGTAAGAATTTCCCAGTCTAAGTCAGAAGAATAGAATGATGTTCCTTGAGCCTCCTGTGCTAGCCTTTCTATCCTGTTCAGACAGAATTCCCTAGAAGCTTTTCTTCTAACACTAGTATATAAAACCAGATTCATTATCTTCAAATGAAGAATATCCACACTGATGCCCTTTAAAATAATCAAAATCATGTTATTCCCTGTTCTTGCTTCCCTCAGTTATAAGCTAAGGATTTCTTTGACATGTGTGTCTCCATTTTACCCTCACATAGATTCTGTAATTTAATTTCTGTCAACTACAGCATCAGAGTAACATTCAGATGTATTAACATAGACAAAACTACACAGCTAGTGTTAGTGCCACAGAAAATAACATCAGATGTTTCTAACCCAAGACCTGAGGATGGCTACCCTGAAATTGCAACATTTTGTCAAAAGTATCCAAGGCAATGAATCTCACTAGCTGTGGATAGTAGTCACACCTGGTTCCATTTCAAATGGTGGCTTTCGAAGAGGACCTTGAATAAGACAAAAACTTAGCAGAGAACTAAGTAGAAGGTCGCTACAAAGACAAAAAATAATGGCAAAGAGGAAAACATTTTGTCTTTGCTTTCTGCTGGCTGCTTAATTTCTGCACAATTTCCCCTGGATTCCAGTTATATTTGTTGCAGCCTCGGAATTTTGAATTAATCCTACCTATGAGAACATTACCAGCTGAAATGGGCTTGCTCAGCTTAAACACGCACACACGCACACAAATGGAACTTTTGTACACTGAATTGTATTATTCCTCAATTAACCCATGTCAGCTTTACTCGACACAGTTAGTCAATGCACACATGAAAAATTTTCAGCTCACCGTTCTTTGTGAAATGGGTAATGATCTACAGCTGATGAGTGAAATACACCAAGGAGCTGAGAAATTCAGCTTTCCTTACTGTTCTCTGCCCACGCAGAAACACAAACCTTCCAAAATCTATAGACAAAAGTGCATATGGACAGAATGCTACCTTAAACATGCTCTTCCTTCTGCTCAACAAACTCCAATGAGCAAAGATACAACTAGTCTACATCAGATTTCTGCTTTCTAGTTCTCTATTGTCAGAACATTCCTACACCAGATCATCCCTAGCTCTCTAGTATCTACCCCGGGATTAAAGAAAATTAAAATATTAGCTACAAGAATCCCAAAAGGTGGGTGTCAAGCTCCTTAAAAAGTAGAAAGTAGAAGATACAATTTAATTCTTTTCTTAGATTTACAGACCTTGTGCCTTCTCTGTTAAAGTGTTGCATTTTTACAAGGAAAATCTATCACCTATCATCCTCTTGAACTGCCAATTCAAACCAAAACCCGAGTATGCCAGGCCCAAACTACTTGTCAACCCAATTTTTATTCCTTATGAACCTTATTTTTATTCCTTATGAAGAGCTCTTTGCCAGCCATGTCTCTCCACTGATGCTGAGGTACAAGCCTATCTCACCCGTGAGAAACACTACACTTTAAAAGCAAAACAAACATAACAGTTTTAACTTTTATTGAAAATATATTTTTTCTCACATAATATATTCCTGATTATGGCTTCTCCTCCCTCCACTCCTGCCAGCCACTCCCCACCTCCCTCCTCTTTCTGGATCCAATTCTTTTGTGTCTCTCATTAGGAAAAAAAACTGCTTTTAGGGGAAAACAATAAGATGAAATATAATATAATGAGATAAAACAAAATTAACACATCAGCATTGTATAAAACAAACCAAAGGAAGGGACAGATTCAAGGGAGAGAATAAAGACAGACTCACTTGTTCACACAGTGGGGAATCTCATAAAAATGCTGAACTAGAAGTCATGGTGTACACAGAGAGGACCTGGTGCAGACCCGAGCAGGCCCTGTGCATGCTACCTCGGTCTCTGTGAGGTCATAGGAGTTTTTCTCATGTTGATTTAGAAGACTTTGTTTTCTTGGTGTCCTTCATCATCTCTGGCTCTTACACTTCTTCTGCTTTCTCTTCTAAGGGATGACCTATGCTCTGAAGGGAGGGATTTGATGGAGACATCCAATTTAGGGCTAGGTGTTCCAAGGTCTCTCACTCTCTGCATAATGTCTGCTGTGGGTCTCTATATTTGTTTCCACCTGCAGCAAGAGGAAACTTCTCTGATAATGGCTAAAAAAGGCCTTGATTTATGTGTATATATATAAGCAGAATATACAGCTGCTGCTGCTGCTGCTTCTTCTTCTTCTTCTTCTTCTTCTTCTTCTTCTTCTTCTTCTTCTCCTCCTCCTCCTCCTTCTCCTTCTCCTCCTCCTCCTCCTCCTCCTCCTCCTCCTCCTCCTCCTCCTCCTTCTCCTCCTCTTCCTCTTCCTCCTCCTTCTTTTATTTACTTATTTTTTTATCAGTACTAATTGGTTTTTCCCTAGGTTCCTAGGCTAACTAGACTCAGGTTCTTGGTCACCCAGTGTCTGGTATAGGTTCCACATCATGGAGTGGGTGGGCCTTAAGTCAAATCACCTTTTTGTTGATTACTACCACAAACTTCATGCCACCATTGCCCTACCTATCTATCAGGCAGTACACCATGTAGATTAAGGATTTGTGCTTTGCTTGGTTTTATGTTTCTCTTTTGGTAGCATTCAGAGTACTTTCCTATATGATGCTGGATCATAGGAGTGAAGGCTCTATGATGAATGCCAGCTTGATAGTGCCCTGTTCAGTGGGCTATTTAAAGCAATGGGACCTTGCTGTCAGTTTGTGGAGAGCAACCTATAGAGATGGTTCTTTTATTTTGTTTCTTCAAACATAGCAATTTTAAATAAAGATAACTTTCATTTTATTGCATCTGGAGCAGGGTGGGAACTATGCATATCTATTGATATTTAAGCATTTTTTTTGTGTGTGTGTGGTTTTTCGAGACAAGGTTTCTCTGTGTAGCTCTGGCTGTCCTGGAACTCACTCTGTAGACCAGGCTGCCCTCAAACTCAGAAATCCGCCTGCCTTTGCCTCCCAAGTACTGGGATTAAAGACGTGCGCCACCACAGCTGACATATTTAAACATTTTTAAGAACAAATTTAGCTCCTACAGTCAAAACTTAGGTAGTCATCATATGGCTGTCTTGAGCAGTATGTGACTACAAACTATGACTAAACAAAGCACTTGGCTTTTTCTTATATTCTAGAGGGCAGTCTTTTTTTTTTTTTTTTGCTACCAATTAGCTTGATTTAGGTTAGGTTACTATTAGCATGAACTGTACTCTGTGACAATGTAGTATTTATTGGATGGTTTGAAGGAGAAGAGGCTGGCAACAGAGACTGGGAGGTCAGCAGTCTGTGACTAAATACCTCCCCTAGTCATTCCACTGTGTATAATCAATACTGTGGTAATGGAGGACACGCTGGGCTTGAAATATGCTGAGCTGCTTGATAACCTCTAAGAAAAGGCAAATCTAATGTTAATTCATTCGCTTTCTCAATGATCTTCCTCTGGAAGAGACTCTCTCTCTTAAACTCGCTTCTCATAGAGCCATTAGGCATGCACGGGCCAAAGAAAAAGAAGCTGTGATGTACATCTAACCTCATGGTTACCTTGAGGGGCCGGCCTCTATTTGTGTCTTCAGAGCCTGGATTCCTGAGGATGATGTCAAGCAAATTAATCCTTTTGACAACGCAGTTCTCAACAGAACCAATTCTTGATAAATATACCAACAGCCTTGACAATTTTCTAAAATCACCTCCATGGTTCTCTGTCTTTATCATTTTCATCCCAAAATGAGTGGCCACATGATGTCAGAGACTGGCTCTACAGGCCCTTGAGCTGGTCTCCTTCATCTTGCTTCATGCATCCACATCTGAATTTATCGGCAGTGAGCCACTAACACGGTGAAACTCTTACTTTCTTACTTTGATTTTGCCCTTTGCAATTGTCTTTGGACACTATGTAACTGTGTAAATAAACACAAAATTTAGAGCAGGGCACAGATAAATCTCTTTGATTGAAGATTAACCTAAGCAATCAAAACAGAATCAGGGAGGTTTCAGTGTCCAGGGAGCCTCGTCAAACAGACATGTGAATGATATGTAGCTAGGAAGAGCATAAAGGCTGTATGTGTGTTACTTATCTCTCACTCTTTCCCCTAAACATCTTTCATTTTTACCTTATCAAAGGTTGTTCTGATGTATAGACATGGGTGGCTTTGTGTTTTGAACCCACATCCTCAAGATCTTCTTCTTACTTTTCTACTGTGATAGCAACGCACTGTGACCAGGAAACTTATTAAAGAATGCTTGTAACTGGGGGCGCATGATTCCAGAGCGCTGTGTCCCTGATCATCATGGTGGAAGCTTGGCAGTAGGTAGGCAGGCAAGATACTGGAGCAGTAGCTGAAAACTTTTATCTGATCTGAAAGCAGGAGGCAGAAAGTTAGCAAGTTATCTGGGAATGGTGTGGGCTTTTGAAACCTCCACGCTTACTCCCATTGACACACTTCCTCCAACAAGGCCACACCTCCTAATCCTTCTCAAACAGCTCCATCAAATTTGGAGCAAGCATTCAAATACATGAGTCTACTGGGGACACTCTTACTCAAGCCACCATGGTTTGTAAAACCATAGTTCTAATGTTTAGTCATGAGTTTGGTTCTTGGAAGCACAGCTGAGCTTATGACATAGCCCAACAACTGAAGTCAGCCTGCCCATCCATGAAGGTACTGCACTTCTGCATTCAGCCTCTTTGCTCTTAGATTTAATGTGTCTCCCTTGAAAGGGAAGAGATGAAGATCTTCTCTTCTAACCCCTGTAGTCCCAGAGACTTCCTTTACTCTAGGAGGAAAATCCTTTCTTTATTATTCCCAGAGAACAGGGTACTGTTCCCTCTGATATAAGAACTATGGCATTATTGACCTTTCTATTTTCCTTGACACAGAATCTTACTGGTTCAGTGTGAACCTGAATCCAACAGAGCCCTCCCTTGGCTAACTACACTTCCCGTCCCTTTTCTCATATTAGAAGGAGAGCAGTGTCTACCTTAGAGGATGCATCACTGCTAACTTCCATAAAACATTTTTTCTCTTCTTTTTCTAGAACAAGATCTCAAGGTCTAGCACAATGGAGGGTGACACCCAATGACCACTCCACTCGACACAGAGTCATCTTCCCTGTCATCTGCATTCCTACTGCTTTTGCTCTTCTGTATTTACAAAGAAGATGAACAATCTGGAAGCTCAGATGTAATAAAGATCACTTATTTCTACAAAATTTTAGGAATCCTACCAAGGAAACATGAACCTATTAACTCCACATAAAGAGAAGTATTCTTTGATGCCATGCTCCCTTGAGCCATATGTGATCTTTTCTGATACAGGTCAAGAGAAGAAAGATGGTGTCAATTAACTTCACCCCCAAATGGAGGCTGTAAGCAAGGTAAAAATGATCACTGGGATATGTGAACACTCTCAGAATTTCTGGTTTTACATGAAATCATGCACTCTGCAAAGCAATCAATACATAGAGAACTTCATGTGACAGCAAGAAGAGACTTTGCATGCTTGTGAGGAGGTCTGAATAACCTGTTGCCATGTCAAGGCTTCTGTGACAGGCTGACTATGCCAATGCTGTAGCAAACAATTTTATTTTTTTGCTAGTAACAGAAACAATCATGGCCCCAGCACAGCCACATTCAGTATGTTGCAGAGGTAGAGAATGTGAAATAGAAAGGGGTTGGTCTGCTGAAAGCCACTGAACAATAGGTGATGATGAACACAATTCGCCCAAGAAAACTAAGCATCAAACACACTGGCTTTCCTACAGGTGTCTTCAACAGCATCAAGCTCGTTCCTAAGACCAATAGTAGCTGCCATCACCACCAACAGCTAACCTTTACTGTCCTGATTTGAGCGGCAGACACTGTGCTAAGCACTTTTGGGGACTGTCTTATATAATAACCAACAAGGTCACAATTAAAACTACCCTATTCTATAGACAAGAAATTAATCATTGAACCCAAGGAACATGTCTAAAATAACTGTCAATAAGTGGCAAAGCCAGGACTAGAACTTAGGTCTCCATGCAGCTAAAGTAGGAGTCCAAAACATCATGCCAAATGGCTGCAAAATGTCCTATGTGAGTCAAAATTCATTCATTTGTATAAAACTCATCCATTCATACAAAACTCATTCATTGATAGAGTATTCTGAAGTGCTGGGTGAGCCACTTCAACATGACCAATGTGCCAAGTATGTGTAGGGCAAATGTTTTAAAAACAATTCTGCTATATGCCTGCATGCATACTTTCATGAAAACTTATATGTTTAACAAAAAACTGTCCACCCAATTTTTAAATAGATATGATTCTACATTAAAGAAAAAATAAAACTGCTATATAATCAACATATATAACATACACAAATCAGTAGACACAGCATGGCAAGCTTTTATAGGTGGATTTGCCTGTGTAATCATGTCTGTGATGAAGACAAAACATATAAGCACTGTAGGAGGAGCTAAAGTGGGAGGAGTTAGGAGAGGAAGAGGTGGAGTAAGGAGGAGAGGAGAAAAAGGAAGAGGAGGAGCTAGGAGACAGGAGAGGAGGAGAGAGAGAGAGAGAGAGAGAGAGAGAGAGAGAGAG
>NW_021604568.1:8172081-8172164 GCF_004785775.1 Grammomys surdaster | reverse complement strand
GAGAAGAGAAGAGAAGAGAAGAGAAGAGAAGAGAAGAGAAGAGAAGAGAAGAGAAGAGAAGAGAAGAGAAGAGAAGAGAAGAG
>NW_021604568.1:8100596-8172071 GCF_004785775.1 Grammomys surdaster | reverse complement strand
AGAAGAGAAGAGAAGAGAAGAGAAGAGAAGAGAAGAGAAGAGAAGAGGAGAGAAGAGATGGAGGTGGATGTTCAAGTGTCTGTAGCAGTCAAAGGTAGTTGGTATATCTAGGTTGGGTACTGGGCTACACTTCTGATTGTATGGGTATCTTGTTACTGATCATTACCAAATATAAGCCTTTGATTAATCTATAAGAATTAGAGTCTCATTCTCTTACTGGGCCCACATGGATGGTGGAATGGTCTGAACAATGCCCTGCCTTGGGGAGAAAGTGTGGAAGATTGGCAGAGCCATCTCTCATGCTGGCATCTAGTGGGTGGCAGGGCTGGTTTTTCTGGCAGGCCAGTTCTAGCTGCAGTGCACACGTGGCCTCAGACTGAGAAACATGGCAGTTGGGCTAGGCAGAGCCCCTGCAGCTTAGATAGTCGGCCTGAGGCAGAGGCCGATTTTAAATAATTACCACAACAACCTTTTGTCTCTCCTGTCCCCAAAGTAGCTATTTGTCTCCTCCAATTACCTTTGATTCCTTTCGACTATTTCAAGTTGTTGTCAAACAGGGCCATAGAGTACACTTTCTTTATTGTCTTAATCTGACTCTGACATTTCACAGCTCAATATTCTATGAGAATAGCACACTGTGTTACTTATGTAATACAAGTCATTATTCACTCACTTCATTAATGGATGGAATTCCGTATAAAAATTCCATGACTTATTTGTATATTACTGCTGATTGACATTTAGGCTGTTTCTGGATTGCGAATTGTATTCCTACTGTGATGGTTTATATATGCTTGGGCCAGGGAGTGGCACTATTAGAAGGTGTGGTCTTGTTGCAGTAGGTGTGCCACTGTGGGTGTGGGCTTTAGTACCCTAGTCCTAGCTGCTTGGAAGTCAGTATTCTGCTAGCAGCCTTCAGATGAAGATGTAGAGCTCTCAGCTCCTCCTGCACCATGCCTCCCTGGATGATGCCATGTTACCGCCTTGATGATAATGGACTGAACCTCTGTACCTACAGGTAAAAGGTAGCCCCAATCAAATGTTGTTCTTTATAAGCCTTGCCTTGGTCATGTTGTCTGTTCAAAACAGTAAAACCGTAATTAAGACACTCACCATGTCTCTCAGTGAGCCTAAGCAAGCATTTCAGTACGATGTTTACCTCAGAGCAGACCTGTCGAGTCTTAAGATGCATGTATATTAAACTTTGCTAAAACTATTGTTTTTCCAAATAATTCCAAACAATTTACAGTGTCCTCAGTATTATTTCAAGGTATCTGTCATGTCATAACCTTGGCAATGCTTGGCACAACACAAAATTTGACTATTAAATATTATGGTCAGTATAGAGTTTAAAAGGGACACTTTACTTAATTTTAGCCCTTCCTATAGTCCCTCTATTTTAGCTCATGTGTCTCAGAATATTTCCTTTGTTGTTCTGATATTAATGAAATTTGACTAATTTTCACATCTACTATCCATTTACGTATCTCCTTTTGGGAAAAAAAAGTGCTGAATTCCTGTCCTAGTTTGCTTTTTATTGCTGTGATAAATACCATGACCAAAGGCACGTGAGGGAGGAAAGGGTTTACTTGCCTCACACGCCTTGATATCATTGAAGGAAGCCACGGCAAAACCTCAAGCAATTCTTGGAGGTAGAGAATGAAGCAGAGACCATGGAGGAGAGCTACTTACAGGCTTGCTCAGCCTGCTTTTGTACACAGCCCAGGCCCACCTACCCAAGGGCGGCACTACCCACAGTGCTGGGCCTTTCCATATCAACAATTAATCAAGAAGATGCCACACAGGTTTGTCTAAAGTTGACTGAAGGATTCAATTCCTAGACTGATGTTCTCTCTTCCCAAGTGACTCTAGTTGTATCAAGTTGAAAAACCACAATGAGCACAGCCCGCTTTGCTCCTTCTAGTTTCAGTCTTTTTCTTAGTGAAGTCCCTTACAGAGTCTGGGAATGAGTCTTTGGGAGATGCACACCCTGCAACTCTTTCCTCTTCCCACCTACAAAGCTCTCGTGGAGCCGCTCCTCCTGTCTCTGAACCTAGTGTATCAATCTTTTCCTTCAGAGTCACACTCTTTGTGGCGCATGCCAGGAATCTGCCCATGTTAGAGTGGAAAAGATCTTATCTTGTGCTTTCACTCTAAAGCTGTATGCACTCGGCTCTCATGTTTATATCTATAATCCATCAGAAATGGGTTTTTGTGAGAGTGAAAAAAGTCGAGATTCCTTTTTAATACTACTTTTTAATAATACTTTAATAATACTTTTTAATACTTTTTAATACTTTTTAATTCAATAGGCAAAGCTATATGTTTAACAAAGCACGCTTATCTTTGCTTTTCAGTGTTCCCCCTTTGTTATAAATCCCCTTTTGAATTTTATTTGTTTTCCTGGATTGTTTTTCTGTCTTTGTACTAATACCATACTATCTTAATTGCTAAATCTGTATATATTATATCCACTGTATAATTTTTCTAACTTACCTTTAAACTTGGTCTTTGACTTGAGTTGTAGTTTAATGGCAGTGTGTATGCTTAGCATTCCTCAGTGCCTGTGTTCAATCTCCAACTTCAAAATACAAACAAAAATATTGTCCTAACTAGTCAAGGTTTTGTTTTGCCTTTTGATTTTTGGCTTTTGGCTTCTTCTTCTTCTTCTTCTTCTTCTTCTTCTTCTTCTTCTTCTTCTTCTTCTTCTTCCTCTTCCTCTTCCTCTTCCTCTTCCTCTTCCTCTTCTTCCTCTTCTTCCTCTTCTTCCTCTTCTTCCTCTTCTTCTTCCTCTTCTTCTTCCTCCTCCTCCTCCTCTTCTTCCTCTTCCTCTTCCTCTTCCTCTTCCTCTTCTTCTTCTTCTTCTTCTTCTTTCTTCTTCTTCTCCTTCTTCCTCTCTCCCTCCCTCCCTCCCTCCCTCCCTCCCTCCCTCCCTCTCTCTTTCTCTCTCTCTCTCTCTGAAGAGAGGTAGTATGCTTGTTTTGTTTCTAGACTGTATAGCTCAAGATATCCTCCAAGTCACAATTCTTCTTCTTCAGCCTTCATAGTGCTGAGACTACCAGCATGTCATATCACTCAACTGTAATAATATTTCTTTATAAATCATAATTACATGTCTTTATAAATCTTAGAACTAACTTCCAAGTTTCATAAGCAAAGCTAACATGCTAGCTCATCCCTATAATTCTAGGACTGGAAAGCAGAAGCATGTGGTATGTCTCTATGAATTTAAGCCCAGTCTGTTCTAAATATTAAGTTCAAGACCAACCAGACCTTCAGAGGAAGACTTTGTCACAAAACCAACAAACAAAATTTCAAAGTCAAATCTACTGAACTTAGGTTGGGTTTGTTTTTAATCAACAGATATGATTTGGGGAAAATTAGTCCCCAACATTAAGCCTCTAAACATGGTTATATCCCTCCCATATCTGTGGAGAGAGCTCACTCATCACTTGCTGTTTATTACATTAGTGTGTTGCATTCGAGTGTGCACGCGTGTGTGTGTGTGTGTGTGTGTGTGTGTGTGTGTGTGTGTATGTGTCCAGCATAAAAATGTTTATCATCCTTTGGAATTGTAGCCTGTAGCCTGTAACCTGGTCATGTTCACACAATAACTCCAGGAATCACCTCCTAGAAGCTCTTTTGACTTCACACACCAGATTATCATAATTTTCTCTTTCATTTACACTATAAGAATAACTTATATTTTACATTCTTAATGATCAGATAACCTTGAATTCTTGAAGTAAAGGCAACTTTGGTAAAATATGTTTTTTCATCTGTTGTTGGATTTCCCTAGGAATGAGGTACATAGCTATAATCCTAACACCTGAGAGGCAGAGGAGGGAGCAACAAGGGGTTCAAGGGCAGTCTCAACTTCAGAGTGAATTTGAGGCTAGCCCAGGTTACATGAGACTCAGTCTCAAGAAAGGCAGAGTATTAAGATTACAAATGTAAAATTATCTTAAACATTTGTTGCATTTAACGACAGTTTTGTTAATGATAGTTGGTACTTGCCGATAAAGGAATTAACCTAATTTCTTATCTTGCAATATCATTCTGAGATTTGGTGTCAAGACTGTGCTGTCTTCACAAATCTGTGACAATTCTTCTCCTTCTCTGTCCTTTGAAGAAATTTCTTCATAGAAATTCTTCTCCATTAGACCTTGTGACTTCTTCGTGGGAGAACTTCCAATTACAACATTATTTAATAAGTGTTGAGCTCCAAATTTCAATATTCCCACATATTTCGACAGCTCCTGTAGGAAGCTGTGGTGTCTGGCTTTTACAGCTTGTGGAAGACGCTGAGCAGAGTTTCTTTCATTAGTGCCCATCAGTTTGTCACCATCATGGTTTCAGACCTTTACACCAAATCTCCTTGACACTCACCCTATCTATCGAGCTGTCTTTCCAGCAAACATAAAACGCTTACTGAAATGCATGGAGTATGGAAAGGTAATGGAAGGGAAGGGACAATATCTATTCTTGCAGCTGAGAAATATGTCAAGGACTTAAAGAGAGAATAATTTATTAACCAAGAGCTAAATTCAGATTCACTATAACAACACATAAAAACAAGAAACGGAGGCTTTGTTTCTCCAGTGGAGACTTAGAAACTTTTTGGTAATCTTGCATCAGGACCAAGGCAAGAAAGAAAAGGAAAAGGCTTGGATTTGGAATTCCAGGTTACAATCATCTTTACCTCTCCACAGTCTAGACCCACCCAGAGATTGCAGGGGTTCTCTGTTTGAAAAGAGTCTAAAACCTGAAACATGTGTTAGGTAGTAGCCAGAAGAGCTGCAGGTCTGAGCATGAGAAGGATCATCCAAAGGGAAGATCCATAAGCAGGTGCCTTTGCAGGCCTCTGCAGATGATAGGGGAAGTGGGTGGCTGTGAGTGACCTTGAAAATGTGTGCAAGGGCTGTACAAACAGGGGCAAAGGCACTTTCAGGGTCAGCCACCTCTGAAGGGACACTCAGCAATGGCCCAACATGGAAGAAAAAGAAAAAGTCACTCTCCCAGTTTTGCCTTGATCAGATAGAATAGAGAGTATCACAAAGACTAATGTACATAAAAAAATTAATAATTCTAATGGATAATGGTTTAAGCTCCCAGTGTTTTCTTTTCATTTTCAATATAGCCACAAATATTATGCAAAACATATGTGTATATTTAATATATATTGAATATACTCAATATGACTTGTCATTCATTCCCTAAGTATTGTGTTGCAAGGTAAATTCTTGCCCAAATATCTTATTGTCTTCTGCTTTGGAACAGTTGGGTAGAAACCCACTGAGAAATTGACTTTCTGAGGCAGCTTTTGGTGAGAGCATTTCCTTGACAAAGCATCCAGGACAGCTTGTCTTGTGTTGACACTTTTGTTTCTTGGTGATAATTCTGCCCAAAGGATGAAAGGAGCTCCCAATCAGATGCTCTCAGGGTCCTCTTAGGAATTGCCCCATAATATAAAGGACCACAACATGGAATTTGGATGGCTCTCCTGCATCAACTGTGCATGAGTTCTCGCTTTGTAATTGCTTATTGATTTCTGCTTAGTTGAAATTAGTATCAACCCAGTGCCAAGCAGTGTGTTAGGTACCAGGGAGCCTGGACAGATAATACATGGCTCTTGCCCTGGGCCACTCATTGTTTAGCAGGAGAGACTGGGAAATAAATGGGCAAACTGTAGGGAGATGCATACTAGGAGAGAAGATAAATGGGGCTCTGTGAAAGCACCAAGGAGGGGACGATCAATCCCAGCATAAATGTCTCCTTACTCCCAAACCCCAGCAGTAGGAACAGAGCTCTGGATGCTAGCACACTGTGCTTGAGGTAGACTATCTGCTGGCATAGCTGGAAGCCATGAGTCCTGCTGCAGCATCAGGAAAAGCCAGTAGAAGGCAAAACACAGAAGTTGAGTCCAGAATGGGACATCCAAGCCTGGGTGCCATCTGGACCAAGGAAAGCAAATCTGGGAAGCTGGGATAGAGCCTGAATCAAAGCCCCCCTCTTCATCAGTTAGCCCTTCACAGGCCTTGCCTGGGGAAAAACTGGAGAACCATTGGCAGGTGGCTGAGATCCAGCTCTCTTGGAACTGCCTTGGACACCTGCATCACAGCTGACCCCTGAGGCAGATGGAAGAATGCTAGTTTCTAGAGCACACGAGACCTTATGCCAGGCACAGTGCCATGCATGAGAAAGAGAGACCTCAGTGCCAGCTACAGAAGAACTAGCCATACTTACATACTTACATACCATTCATACTTACATAGAAACATTCCAAGATAATGTGTAAGTGAACACGCTGGAGAACGGGAGGAAGGCTGGGTGAGCAGAGGGGGCTTTTGGAAGAGGCAGACAAGGCGCAGGGCCTCAAAGATGATTAGAATACATGTCAGATAAGAAAAACAGAGGGGTAGCACTGTAGAAGACAGCAAGGTTGTAAGCTCTGGAGCTACCAAGGGAATCAAAATAAAATGCAAGAAAATGAAAAGCACAAGGCAGGAGAAAGGGGCTGATGCAGGCAGTGAGGAGTCCTTCGGAGAATTATGAGCAGGTTAAAGTTAAAGCAAACATTCTCATGTAACATCCCCTCACCCACCCCCAAAAAAAGCATCCCTCCCTGGCCACAGTGAAGCCTGTTCAATTGGAAGATGTCAAAGCAGCCTAGTTCCAGGTTATAAATTTACCTGCCAGCTACTGAGAGCTATGTCAGCTGGAGAAGCTCTGGTCTCTCCACTCTATTTATTTTCCAGTCAAAAATTTAAGGCACTAACCACAGTAGAGAAAGAGGCAAGCTGATGTCGAATGGGCTCCTGATGCATAAAGAGTACTGAAATTACAGAAAATACATTAAACTACTACAAAATCTAAAGGCAATACCAGAGTCTATAAACCCTGCCAATCATGTATCCTATACCACCAGGTCAAGTGTCTTCTGCTTGGCTGGCCTCGAACCTCCCTGGCACCTGAGGGCAAATCACCACACACTGTTGTGCCCTGTAATTAATGGTAGAAGCACACTCAAACACTGCCGAAAGAGAGAAACCAAACATGACGAGAAGCATCGTTTGGAAGTGGCCTTTACTGTGGCAAGGTAATATTAATTGGCCACTTCATGACCTTCAATAAGCTGTCTTATGGTAAGCAAGAACTGATCACCCCATTCCTGCTACCTAATCAGCCATGAGGGTAGGCCATCTGTCTGGGATTTGGAGGCACTACTCTTCCAAAGCTCAAGCATAACCTGGTCATTCTAAACTGGAAGAAAACATCGTATCATTCTTGACTCTACTAGCTAATGATCCTTTGCCTAATTGTGGATGTAGGTGTCCTAAACATGCTGAAAAAGATGCTATAGAACACTCAACATCAGTTATCCCCATGAGTAAGACATCTTGAATCTGGTAGTTTGATCTTCTAATGAATTAAATGTTAAGTTTCCTGGCATCCAAATTAATACCTCCATTTTCTTAAATGTGTTTACTTTTGAAAAGCAAGTCTAATTACAAGGACAATACATAAAAAACCCACACTGGAAGAATTACAGCTCATTCCTTTTGTGTGTCACACTTATTGCATTTGTGAAAGTCAGAGACTAACATGCTAAAGTCAGTCTCTCCTTCTACCATGTTGGTGGCAAGGATCAAATTCAGAGTCATTGGGATGGGTGACAGGGACGTTCTCCCCCACTGAATAATTTCTCTTGCTCATTTTCCTTTGAAGCTTAGTACAGTGTGACCTCTGCTGGGTTCTTCTAACCATTCCTGGTAGACTTATTAAAACTATTCATGGTGGACTTAATCTCTCTGAGTCACCAAACCCACTAGGTTCATTATAATACATGTCCTTAGGCGTAGGCTACATCTTGTCCATCATCGTGATTATTATAAGTGTCTAGTATCAACTGAGCACAGAGTGAATTTTTAATAAATGCTTGAAGGATTGACAGAAAGCTGGACTTATTTGCACTTGATCCTATGTTCAACAAAAAGAACCGCAAAGAGATTTTATTGTTAAAGTTGTCTGTTTGCCAAGAAAACTCATGTGTGCTATATTTAGCTCAAGCCCATCCACCCTAAAAGCTATACCAATTAACCCAAGTAGCTAGCTATTCTATGGCATCAAAATGGCCCAATGAATTAACAATTTTCCGAATAAATATCTCCTTTTGTAGCCCATCTATGCCTCTTTATCATATCCAGCTCCCTAATTCCTACCTATTTCCTATAACATCCAACCCAAAAAGATAGTGACAACCTTAAAGGGCTCTTTTCATATCCCAGCATCCAAGCAAACACAAAGGTGGATGATTTTACCTTTATAATAATTTGATATCTGGCCCCTCCTCCTCTGTCATCATGGCAATAGTTTATGTTCCCATCAAGTTATGCCTAGAGCACCATTTTATCACCATACACTGCAACATAGACATTGCTCACTTAATTTCAAACACACAGCTCCACAACCATAAAAAAGAAAGAACTCATAATGAATAGCTTTCCATAGCAACCCACACTGCAGAACCACTACAACGTATCCCATCTTATGACTGCATTGAAGTCACAAATAAATTTCTAGTAGTTTCACATCTGGTGTTTCATAATCCCATTTTGTTTTAACAAAGCAATGCTGGAGAAGGCTCTCTGTCTTCCTCCTTTGCTACCACCACATAGCAGCTTTCACTCTACCTCCATTCAGCTTTTTGGGTGTTTCTGAATATAATTCTCTCCCTAGAAATCCCCCTCTTCCATACCCCTCCACTAGTCCTTGTCTACCTCTGAATGGCACAGGGATGAAGTTGAATGGTAGCTTCACTGTGAGCTTCTTCAACTTGCCACACAGAAGCACTGCTATAGTCTACATCTGAAATGTTCCATGTGTTAAGACTTGATCCTCAGAATTGACTGAAAAGTAACAGAATCTCTAGAAGGTAATATCCATAGGAAGGAATTTAGGATATATTGGAGTCAATCACCCATAAGCTCCTCCCTGTCTCTCTGTCTCCTTATCTATCTGTCTATCTATCTATCTATTTATCTATCTATCTATCTATCTATCTATCTATCATCTATCTCTCCTCTCTCTTCTTCCTGCATGCCACAAAGGAAGTAGTTCAGTTTCATTGCCATGCACTCCCCTCAAGATGTACTGGGCCCTAGCAATTAATGTAATTAAAGCTTTTATGCCAGCAATAATCAAGCCCACTACCCTATTGCTTCTGCTTAAAGCCTTCTTCATTTCTTCCAGTCTTGTAAGCTACTTTTGGAATACCAAGGTTCTGTGATGCTCAGGGCACTAAAACAAAAGCTGGTTGACAGATCTCCATAACTGACATGCCGGATTTCAAAACACAAACACAATTAGAAGATGTACAGTCAATGCAACTTACATTAAATTCTGTAGAAAAAACAAAAGTATTTTTGACTTGACAATTAAAAACTCCTTAACACATGTGCTAACACCTGTTTAAAATCCAGATCATGCCCCAACTTTATCTCTTGCTAACATAACATCATATAGATCTGCAGATAATTTCCGTATATGAGTGTTCATGTAATTGGGTTTAATGTCTTGCTTTTTGTTTGACTATTTGTGTTTATTGTCTTGCTTTTTCCTTGACTATTGCATTTATTGTATTGCTAGACCCTCACCCTAGAACTGACCTTAATACATGCATGTAATTAAAATGGTATAAAAGTATAAAGGAGGAGGGGGATGGAATAGGGGGTTCTAGGGAGGGGAAATGGGGAAAGGGGATGACATCTGTATTGCAAATAAATAAAATATTTAATAAAATCAAAAAACAAAAAACCAAACAAAACAAACAAACAAAAAAAGATGTACTGGGTCCAAGCAAGAATATGCTAAATCCTCAAAATCATGAGCTAAAACAAAGCTTTTTCTCCACATAAGTTGACTATATCAGAGATGTTGTCTAAGTGACAGAAAGCTAGCTAATTTACATTGCCTCATTCCTCCTATGAGCCACATATCATACCACTGCTTGAGCATGCCTCCATGTTAGCAAAGATCTAGGGCACAAACGACACTGAAAGTAATCTGTGTTGAAATAACTTCTCTTCACTCCAATTAGCCTAGTGTTTCTTGACACTAGAAATATATGATCATCTCAAAAGCTTTATAACTATAGCTGGACCAGCAGACATACAAATGCAAACAGGGAAATTCCACAAAGTTCTACAGCTAGATGAAGAACTACAACAGATCAATGGCTTCTAAGAGAGGGAGAAGTAGCTCCAACACAGGATGTCTAGGCCCAAGTGAGCAGCTCTATAGACATTAGCAAGGTGAAACAGACTCAATAGGTTGTATATTGCGTGTATACACATGTATGGATGTGTGTAACAATAATAAATAAGTAAGTAGTCATGAATTTGGGAGGGAAGGAAGCATGTTTATACTCACGTGTATATTTGTGTGCGTGTGTAACATATATACATGAATACATGCACACATGCATATACAACCCATCTAGTCTATTTCCACTGCCATTAGGTCTGAGGGATTGTTTATACACACTGCCACATCTGACTCAGTGATTCTGGGCACTCAGACTCAAGTCTTCATGTATACAAGCTCTTTACTTACTGAGCCATCTCCTCACACTAACCCAGGACATGTTCAAATCTTCCAGTTGTGACTGTCTTACACTTAATACATTTTTATAAGACCCTACACACACAAGACACACACACACATAATGAAACAAATCAAACATTTACTATAACAATTAATAGAAATTTAATATTAAAATAATTTTAATATACATATATTTTATCATTTATTGAAGACAGAGAAAATGCACTACCGATATGTGTTTCTATGTGTTTGTTTATTTTTATAAGAAATAAAATCTTGGCTAAATATTTGATACTGAAGGCTACATGGCAGCTTCATTCAACATTTTTCATTGTTGATCCCAATTTTGATTTTATAAACATCAATGTTGGAAGAGTAACTTTAAGTAAATAGGTAATACAAATGACAGAGGTGTTTTTAGGGCCATTTGAGGAATTGTTTTAAAGTTCTTTCCTAATCCCAATCCAAAGCTCATTTAACAATTTTTATGCAATGAGTCAGCAACTCAAACAACAATTTTAAAAATAAAACATGCTAGCACAATCCAATACAAAGATATACTAACTTGATAGCTAAGTATAAGCAATGATAGTAGGAAAGGACTGACATGTCTTCATCATTAAACCATTATATTTCAATAAAAGTTGACAACGTATGTTCAGTAAACACACTGAAATTCATGATATTCAATAGTCTTAAATGGGTAAGTCTTCAAAGTCAGCAAAGTCCCTTCTGCTGGTGTTGCATGGTGTGACACCATACACAGTACGAAGTATGCTGCAGGGAAGAGATGTAGTGCATCTACTCTATGCTTCTTTCTGAATTAAGTTTGTGACCTATATGAAGAAATGTCGTCTTAGGATAAATTTCCCAACTCTCAGATTCATTCTGTGACCCAGTTTGGAGTAGTAGTTTGCAGAACCTGGGGCTAATCAGCATCTCCAGCCTTCTCCAGTGTCACAACATGGAGGGGAAGAAAATGAGGCATGGGATAAGCAGGATCTGAGATTCTGGATTTTTTAATAATTTCTTTACATTATCTTATACAACCAACCCATTTATAGCTACATAATTGCAAGAGTTGTGTCTAGAACTCTATCTAGCATTTCAGGTGAGATTAGATTTTGGAGTGTCAAGAAGACATCTTGGAACATAAGGAAATAAGGAAAATAATACTTATATGGTTTATCTCATGTGATGTTGAAAAGATCCCATGAGGCAGTGTGGCAGGCTTTGTTACTTTGATGTGCCTCTCGTTTTTGGTATAGAACACCTATTTTATTTTGGCTTTGCCCTCCAAGTGGTATGAATCTGAGCAACATACAGCTTACCATAGGCCAGCTGATCTAAATGTGAGCATGCTAACACAATGAAATGCTGGGAGCTGTGGGCTGCTGACAGATAGCCCCTTATGCAAAGTATTTTGTGTCATACTTCTTGATGTCTTCTTATCTGGGTATGACAGGGAAATTTTCCTGGGGACATAGACAGAGGATAGTTCTAGATACCAGAGAAGAAAGATATGAAGAACTCTGTCCTAGATGATGTCACTGATTCAGAGAATTCAAACTGTAGCTTTAGACTTGAAATTTTATCACACAAGGTAGTCAGTCAACTTCCGGCCTTCCAGCAATAGAGGTAGAGTTTTCTGTATGTCATAGAGCCAAAGTATGCCAGCTAACATAGGGAGGCAGGAAGGATACCCATTTTTACAAAGTGGCCTAAAGTTTTAAACAACTAAAACTTTCCCCAGATAATAGAAGAGATATGGTTAAATGGGGTAAGTTCAAAACTGGACAACTACACTTAGGAGCTCAGGCTCTACAAGACAAAGCATGGGCATCTTCGTCCACTGGGGATCATACAGAAGGTCCCTAAACAAGGGCTTGCATGATCAAAGTGGTGATTCCTGAAGACAAGACCTGCCTGCACTATCATTGCAAAGATCAGGTGTGCACGTATCTTTACTCTTCATATGCCTTGGTTGTCTAGCGTTGATGGTTCAAGCTTCAAACTCCTGCCTTAATCCTCTAGGGTAGATTCAACATGGATAGGCTCCCATGCAACCAGCTACAAGACTAAAGAGAAATGATCTTTATAGCCACTCAAAAAGCGAGGCGATGTGGAGTGCCCTAAACCATTTGCAATTGGCATAGAGTCCAGCTGAAGTAAGACAGGTTTCCAGACAGCCACATCAAGAAGCTATTAATGTTAAGAAAAATCTTCACAGAGAAATAACTTTTTACAACCTCTGTCTGCAAGCCTGTCCTCCCTTGAGGTCTCGAATGCTAATGTTCTATGACTTGGGATCAAGATGGGGAGGCTGAGACCAGGAAGCCAGAAGTTCATTTTTTTACACCCAGTTTCCAACTAGCCTATGTTTAACTCTACTCTGACATCACCTCACTCCTCTGAAAGTTCAGATTGCAGTCGGAAAAATCTTTCCTGTATATATCTGCTGCCATTACCTCTTCCAGGATGATGAAAGACCCCGAGGTTCAGGCCAAAGACCACTTTGGATAATTGCATCCTATCTCTCTGCTGCTCTTCTTATGTGCCTGTCCTTGTCTAGCAAAGACTGGCTGTTTTATTAATCAGTCAAGTGTCCCTCTGATAACATCCCTACAGGCAAAGGTGCTGTAAAGAAAAAAAAATAAACTAACCTTTCATTTACTTAATATTGAATCCTAGACTTGGTGTGCTTTACACTTTATGTCCCAATTAGATTCTATAATTTCTAGTTTCTTCCTTGAGGCTAGGCTTTCTGTTTGTGGCCTCATCTTGCTTTTCAAATGTAAGCAAATACTCTCTGGTTTGGAGTGTTTCCCATTGTTAAACTTTGGCTGAAGCTCTCTTCTGATCTCGCTGCATGTGGTTATTCTGAATCCACTTGGTCTTGTGGGATTTGATGTAGCAACCATGTGTCCATGGGCAAGTCCTCCACTACAGTTACCTCTGCCTGAAAGAGTGACCTGAACTCTCCTAGTATCAGTGCCCTGGAAGCTCTAGGATTTCTAAGACCACAACACTGCCAACTCTCAGTTCTCAGTCTTTCCCTTAGCTCCGTGCCTGAACAGGTCTGCCTGTGCCATGCAGTGTCTCTCTGGGTAATATCTTGGTATTTTGAGAGTCATTAAAACCAGTTCTTCATTTAAGTGGCTAGGAAGACCTGGTAAATTTCTCCTCTTATTGAGACTCAGTTTTTTCATCACTTGCATTAGAAACATGAATGAGAAAAAATTCTGATAGTTTTTACATGACTAAAAGGCTTAATAAGCACTAGTGATCAGTCTCCTTTCTAAATTCCCAATCAGAAACTAATCTCTGCTCCCGATGCCTGGCGAGTAATAGCTTGTATAACCAAACACCTCAGATTTGGGTCCACAAGCTCTCTGCTAGCTCTAATTTCCAAATGAACATTACCCTTAAGTACATCTGCCACTGAGGTCTAAGCTGTCAATGTACGAAACTCCAGCTCCACAGAAAGATCTGTAGACATGTAGTGTCAGAGGAGATAAACTGTAGTCAAGAAGGTATCTGATGTGTCTGCACAGTTGGAGGTAGAGTTGGTGGAGAGGCCACACAATGATAGAAGATCGGGTGGAGTTTGGTGTGGCACGGTGATAGAGGAGCCGTCTGAACTCTAGAGCAGGCAGACTAGAATATGAGTTTCTGCTCTGGGTAGCTCTCCTTGTCAACTAGGAATTAGGAAATGATGTGTGGAAATGCCTTGTATATGCTTGTCGGAGTTGCTAAAACATTAATTTAAACTTCTACTTCATTAAATGACATACGACCCACGGGTTGATTGATGAAAGGGGGGGGGGACGGTGAGAAGCAGAAGGAACACAGAGAAAATAACTTTTTGTTATAGAACTTGAAAGGACTTTGCCTAAAGCTAGATTGAGAGAGGCAAAGATTTCTTCTCCCAGGATAGACGTATGCTACACAGACCGAGAGCACCTGGAGCTGGAGAGTATCACCGAGCAAAAGGAAAGGTCAAAGTGAAGATCATTTAGCTGGAGGAAAGAAAGGTGTATGGTGGCACCCCTGCTTTCCAGCAGCCCCTGTGCATGTGTACGCTGTCATTCAAGTTTTAAAGCTACTCTGAAAACATAATGCTACCAGCACCCTTAAAGATGCAAAAAACAGAGGCTTCAAGAAATGAAATAAAACATTTAAGGTCACACAGCAAGAGAAGCACGGGCTGCACTTGAATCTCTTTCCTTGACACCATTCATTGGCCTTTCTGGGTCTAGGGGGAAGTCACATGAGTTCTAGTTGCATCATTGTATTCTCTATGTCTAGCAGTTTAGCCAGAAGACAGTTGTGTACATTTCTCATACCTCTGCCCTCGCCGGATCATCTCTTCCCTCTGTTTGGTCACCATAAAGAAGCCCAAGCTATTTCTCAGAGTTAGACTTGTGCAGTGGGATGGGAGGGCTAATGTATCTGCACACAGGATAGGGCTCATAGGGCGGCTAATATGAGCACAGACTTCCATTTGTCCAGATGGCCAGGGTCTCTATCTGCATTGCCAGCTCAGACCCCAACTTAGGGAATACAGACTCACTGACTCTGAAGCTGTGCCTGAGAAATGGACTGATCCAAGGCTTGCAGGATTCCACCCACCCTTATTACCTGAACATTCACCAGCAGAATGTGTTCTACATAACAACTTCTGTTATTGTGTCCTTGGGCTAGTAATGGAGGTGCCGGCCAGTGGCAAGGGGAGATGCATGCAGACGGCAGCAACCACCTCACTTGGTTGGGCTCACCAAAGGAGAAATAAAATAAAAATTATTTCTTTCCCCTGTGGTACTTATGGTTGTTTTTTGTTACTATCCGTAGCTCAGGGGCTGTGAGATGCATTTTCTGTATAACTGTGCACCAGAATGTCAGGATGAACTCAGCATCCTGCTCCTGGGAACCCTGCTAACACCTTGGTTGTTTGTGATGCTCAGAAAGCACACCCTGAAGGTCACCAAGGGCTAGGCAGCAGAGAAGAGAATTGTAATGTCTTCAATCAATTGACTCATTGGTTCAAGAGTCATGGCTCCAGCCTTCCTTACACAGCTCCTATGGCAGGAGCCTGCAGCTCTTGAACCCCTCAAAGATTGGTACTAACTGCACTCCTGAGCTATAGGGGGACCATAATATCTACTCTTTGTCTCTCTCAACTTGCAGCTTCCAAACCCAATATACCTAATTGGTGCTCCTCTGCCTCTACTTTCATATTTAATCATCCAGTCTTTCACTTCCTCTTAATTCCAAACTTATGTCCAGTTTTTCCTCTTCCTCCCATAGCCTCTGATTATGTCAGGCTCCCTTCTGTGTGAACATATTTCACTCTATATTTTTTTGACATTCTATTTTTAAAAGAATCATTATTGTTTTTAAATTTTGGGTGGCAGTATATATGTATGTGACATGTGTGCAGGTCCCCACAGAGGCCAGAAGAAGGTGTTAGGTCTCCTGGAACTGGAGTTACAGGGGGTTATGAACTACCAGATATGGTGGGTACAGGGAATAGACCTCTGGTCCTTTGGAAAAACAATGAATATTCAGAACACTAAACCATTTCTCCAGCCCTCCGTATTCTATTTGTTCAGACTGAGAGACCATGCCTTCTTTTTAAAAGCCTTCAGAGTACAGAATTCTTAGCCACCAGTTGCCACCCAAGATGTCCGTCATATCATCCTCTCCCTCGAGCTGCAGTACCATGCTTTCTCCTTCAAGTTTGTCCTTCATCTTTTTGCTACTGGTTCCAACTTTGCCCTATGCCCTTGGTGGACAATCGCTTGAATGGAGTCTCTTCTCCTGCTTGGTGGAGGATCTGTAACGCTCAGATGATTTAAGCAGATAAACAGGACCAGCCTCTCATGCACCACACAGAAACAAGATCTCCTCTTTAATCCTTGTCACAAAATAACATTACACAGAAGAAAAGATAAACCTCGCTTCCCTTCACTTTGAAATTTGACATCTTCATGATACTCTGTTGAAATCCTCAACACATGCATGAAAATCTCAAACCAGTAAAAATCAAATTTGAAAAGATGGTAGACAAACATCAATCTCTCATAACGTGTAGTAAGTAGCTAATTTTATTATTCCTCTTAAACATCTGGATAATGACACTGAAATTATATATCTTTTTATTTTTAAGAAGATAATATAGTTGTTAAGAAAGCCTAAAGGGCACTTTGGAGGAAAGCCAAGCGATGAGTTTATATTCTTCCCATTTTCAAATAAAATGCAAAGGAAAAAACAGCAATCGTTTTAATGAGCCTTTAAATAAATTTTTGGCTACAGCATGCTGCAGTAATTTATACAGAGAACCACACACCTGTATTTGCTGAGGGAGGAACTTTGTGACTAAGGAATGAATTTCCAAGAATTACTCTGGCTTCCTCTTCTTTTAAGTGATTAGTTGAATCAGAGCATGCTTAGACTCAGCCACACTTGCAAAGGAAGACAGGAGCTTAAGAACCACCATCTTTCCTTACAGTGCACCCTACCTCAGGATTCCTCAACCCGTGGTGAGGGAGGTCGTGGTGGTGTTATCTGATTCTCTTTCTGGACACAGCAAGAAAATCAAAGGTTGGGCTTGCACTCGTTGAGAAAACTTGCAATCTATTTCTTCACTCCTCCTTTCACGTATTATTGTCCCTAAACACCTCTCCTGACACACTGCCTCTAACCATCTAGTAACTGTGTACATTTATGAGACAAGAACAAGGAGGCTGAGAGTGGACAGGAGTACGGCCATTTCTTTCCATCAGTCCAGCAATCAATCTCACTAGGGAAGTCACTAGGTTTGGTTTTAAGAGTCTGAGGAGAAGACAGTGGTGCACCCTGTGCAAGAGGCACAACTGGAGCTTTTTAAACAGCCAGGCTTCTGGTGTTATGTCCAGTCCAAGAAGATTTGGCAGCAGCAGACAGTGAAGAATGGGATCAGCCTTGATCCCTGTCAGAAGTGTGGTCAGGCAGTGGACGTCTACTGAAGCCTGGCTTCTCATCTGGAATTATGATGCTAGTCACAGCCAGTACCGGCTCTCACAGTCAGTCTGTTATGCTTTATCCACAAAGGTCGTTTTGCAGATACCAACTTTCCACATGTGACCTTCCTCATCATATTAAGTAACGATTCAAAGTAACTTTGGCACCTCAAGCCTTGAGCTCTACAGCATCTAAAATAATCTCCAGAAAGATTTCTAGTGAAAATCTATAGAGATTTTGTGAAAATCTGATTTTAAAAAAAGTATGTGTTCCATCTCTGGCTACTCTGGGCTCCTAGTGTCCTAAGATGACAGTCATCTAGAGCATTGGTAGGAGTCCACCAATGCTGCCTGACCAGTGCCCTGCTGACCTTTGCATGCACTGGAGTTTGCATCTCTGAGTCTATGTATACATTTGACATATTTGGCAAGAGTGCATCTTCTTTACAACCATGAACTCTTTCTCCCCAGATATTTGGCTTAGAAGTAGACACTTAACAGCTTGCCTCACACCAACAAGCCGCTTTGACACATCCACTGTTTTCTGTATTACTCTAGCATAAGAGATGCTGATATCTGTGAGCTGCAGGTGTGGTACCCTACTGCTTAGTTTCCCCCTCCCCCAACACTATCCAGGGCTGTGGGCCAGAGAAAGCAGAAATCTTATGTTCCTAAACTTCATTTTTCTGTTTTGTACAGAGATGTTTCAGGTTTATGCTGCTGCATCTGGAGAACGACACGGGCCTGCATAACCTGTTGGTCATGCATACAATGCCTCTTCAGCAACTTGACAGAGACAGCATGCTCATCAGAAAAACCTGACTGGCAATTCCCACTGTATTTCTGCAGTGCAGTCTGGAAGTAATTATCCTTCTCACTGGCAAATCAATTAAGAATGGAGGATCTAACACACCTCTCCACATCACAGAAACGGTTAATTCAGCCATACTAATGAGCAGAAAACCTCAGGTAATCCCAGGTTCTTCTGATATCATGACAACTGCAAGTCTCTTGAGCACCACACCTGTGGCAATTTCAGCCCAGCTCAATGGCCAGGGAGAAGGGAGTAGAGGCTACCAGGTATTTTACAAAACAAAGTCAGCTCCTGCTTGAGGCTTAGTTTCTTCATCTGTACAACAGAGAAAAAGCTTTCAGACTCAAGTAAGAGTGGCCTTGGATACTATAGTACTGAACTTGGCCCTGTGCATGGAAAGCTCAATATAAGGAAGCCATGTTTCTCTTCTGATGTTAGATCCACTACACACACACATACAGACACACACGCATGCACGCACGCACATACGTGGGATTGGAGCAGCACATTCACACATTGCAGGGACTCACTCTCATTCCCTGGCAGTCAGACCTTTGCATTATCCTCATCATTTGCAACATTGTCTCTAAAGCTGCAGGTGGCAACAGCTTTTGAGCCAGAGTAATTAGACCATAGCACGCCTGCAATCCCCTGTCCACTCAAAGATGATTTCTCAGATACAGTCAGGGATGGGAATGAAGCCTCTCTGGCTGGGACATCCACAGCTATCAGCCAGACTGTACAAAACACAGGTCTGGTAAACAGCCTTGACCCTGCATACTGCATGGGCCTGAGGACAAGACTAATATGACAAAAATAAATTCTGAGGACCCAGGAATTTTTGTTTCCTGCAAGGAGAGCAGGAAACTAAAGGCTGGTCCTCCACAGCCACCACAGTAACAAAGCCCCTCCTCTAGTGAGGCAAGCCTGCCGGACTCCTGTTTTCAGATCTAATCCACTGTTCATCTCCTAAGTGCCCAGAGCAGAAGCATCCAGCAATACTGGACCACCTGACCATAGTCAAACTCAAACCCAGGTGATGAACTATTTATACTCAGTGTCCAGAGAGACAGAATTCATATCAAATGTCCTAGGAGTAGGTCAAGGTCATTAAAATGGTTCTGATGCCACAATATCATTGGCTCGGGACCATGAGAGAAGCTCTAGGTGTCTTATCAATGTGCTCACATAGAATGATAATACCTGCTAGATGAAATGACAGCATCCTATCCACAGCCTGTAAGAAAGTCAATACTATACGCCTCAAGTCCAACTTCCTTATCAACCAAACATTCCCCTAGAACGTTTATTACAGATCCATCATTCATGGCAGTGAAGCCTTAGAAAAACGGAGCAGAGTCTGCTCCGCTATCTTACCTGCTTTCTAAGGGGCTGTGAGGATGAGAGAGGACACCATAGATAAAGCTTCCCACCAGAAAGGTTAGCACTGTAGCTTCAGCTATCCCTGGCTAAAAGTGTTACTGAGAGAGCAACTATGCACACACAAACACTTCTGCCATTAGCCTAATGGTTTATTAACTATGAAGATTTGGAGAATGTTTTGTCCTCAAAGGGGAAAAAAATGCACTGACAAAATTAAAAGCCAATGGTTACTTTTATGAGCAACTATATAAATAAAAGCACAATTTACAGTTTTGCCGGGAGCAACAGATCTCATCTGATGGATTCACAGCCTCTATGGAAAGCAGTGGCCATCTGTTAAATAAATAACTCATTAGGTGAAAAGCAAGTTCTTCCACGAGATTAGCTACAAAACCTGCTTGAGTCCACTGCCAATGATCAGGGAGAGCTGCGGATAGCTTGGGAACTGAGAGAATCAAAAGAATCTTGCTTAATGCAAGCTGTGGAGAGAATCCAGGCAATGGCAGATTTAAAGTCTAGCCATATTTTAAAAGGAATCTGAAAAGTTAAAATAATAATAATAATAATTAATAATAATAATAATAAACCCTTGCATTTCCAGGTCATACTAATGGCATGGAGCTCAAGATGCACAGAGAAAGGAACGAGTGTATTCCTTTATATTGACCTGTCCTCTTGTGTCAGTGAATAAAGATGAGAGATTTCTCTTAAAGTAAATATTCTGGGTAAGACACATCACCAAGGTGCAGTGTCATTGTGTCTGGCAACTAGCGCCCCCATCGTCAAATAGTAACAGTGAAAGGGAACACAATCTCATCCTTCCTTGGATAAAAGTATGAAGAATCACAGAAGATTCCTATGAATGTTATTGCTCATTTATTTCAAAAATAAACAAACTCAAGACTGCCCTTTGTGTTTCCCTGATCAGTGGGGGGAAAATCTGCAATTTAACTGTTTTCCCAGCAGTGCCTGTGGCATGGGAGTTCATATACTTTAGCAATTTTTCTTATTCGTCAGTGAAATGGGACTAACTCCTATTTACTAACAATAAAATCTGAGACATTTTCCAGACAGTGAAGGACCTGATGTCATCTCTGGGAAAGGCAAACGGAGGTAGCATTTCTGTGTTTATGACCTCTCATCTTCAACCCTATGTTCTTTCTAATATGAAGCACCTACACAGACCTGCCCTTCATCCCCCTTATATCTAAGAATGTCTAAGCTATGCTACGGAGGAGTAGAGAAAATGTGGAAAAGATAATAAGTGACAAATGTGTGACCCTTGTTAACAGGTAACACAACATGACAGAAGACAAACAACACATGTGAACAGCTATGACCTTTCATATACCACTAACAAAGTCCCTACAAAATACATGAACCTCCGACTACATTGTGGGGCAGGGAAGGCAAGAGATCTCTGGTGATGGAAATCTTCTATATCCCTGCCCCTTCCAGCTGCCATGCCCCTATCCTGCACAGGAATCTTTAACTGGCTTGATCTTGGGCTTCTATATTTTGTCAAAGTAATGGAGAAAGCAGTTAGTGCTTTTGGCCACTCAGGCCTTGAGGCCTTCAGTTTTCCTATTTGTAAATCATCACACATTCATGGTTCTTATCCAATACTCTGTTGACATCTTGAGTCTTGGGTTCATGAAACTTGGGGTACTCACAAATCCCCCCAAATGTCTCTATAGCAAAAGCATGCTCCTAGAGCAGAAGTCTAGAACTTCAATCCCAATGGCAAAGGGGTTGCAGTTAAAAAAACACACACACACAATAAAATTCACTTGAATAAGAGAAACCTATGATCCCTTCCAGCCCTAACATTCAATAATTCAATTTAAAAAGACTGAAAATTGTGGATGTGGTAATTCTTTGGGACAGAACAAACAGAAACTACTCAGCTAAACCCAATAACAGCATCTAAGTATTACTTCCAGTAATGGCAGCTTCATCACTTGGCCATCCTGTGGAGATAGAAGAACTCTTATGGTTCCTGAACTTTAGCATTTTTGCATCACAAAGGCTGAGACAACAATTTGAGTTTCCACTTCTTCCAGAGCTCTCAGAGAAAATGTAATGAGAAGAAATGAGACTGTGTGTTAGGATATGTTAGGCAGCATAAACAATCATTGAAACCACATCTGAGACCATCATGTTACTGTGAGAGACTAGAAGGTCTGTGTGGTAAACAGGAGCTCATCCCTGAGAACTGAGACTGTGGGGTTAGAGTCAGAGATCCTCATGTCTCCATAGCCTGCAGAAGCTCACTCCTGAGCCTACCTGGGGAAAAGAGAGGGCTTTGCAAAGCTACCAAAGAATGAAAACTGAATTATGAGAGGAAAACTTAGAGTTTTAGAGATACTGAATTGACCATATCTTCATTTTGGTTCAGATCCACCTAAGTCTCTCAAGAGCTGATCTTTTCCAGTGGGGATAAATCACATTGCTCAAATTCAATACACTGTATAGTTACTTGTCTCTTAAAGCCACCTGACGTTTCATGGAATGCAGACCCCAGCCTCCCCATAGGTCTTCATGATAAAAGCCTGACCTCCTCAGATCTCATCCTGGCTGACAGTGAAGAGAAAAGCAGAATCAGGAAGCTGCTGGAGCAAGGGCAGTCTGCTACCTCTGAAGCACCTTGAGGTTCAAGAATCAAGAAGCCATTTCTCCTTCTCTTAGAGGAAGGGATTCCCTGTGAATAAACTGCAGCTCCCCACCTCAACTCCACCCCACCTGAAAAAGAGGCAAAAATGAAGCTAGAGAAGAATGAGCTCCAGAGTCTAGCTTGAAGCAGGTTCAAGCTTAATATTAGATCATCTCTGAGTTTGTACCTTTCCCTTGCTAGTGTGGCAGTAATGATTCCTACGAAACAGGTTCACTGTGAGCATTAGTAAGACTGAACACCATGCGGGCACAGAGGAATCCTGCGCACAGCAACCCAATCTCGTGGGAGTGCTGTTCCCATCATTTTAAATTATTATTAATACTATAAAGCCTCTTGTTACAATCACAGACTGCTTATGGGGTGGGCCCTCCACAATTAGTACAATAGCTGTTGTGTTTGGTCTTACTTAGCTCGTGGCCCCAAGCCACCCTGCTACCCAGAAGGGAGATACAGGAACACCTGACCCCTTCTCTTACCTTCCTTTTGTTGGTGGGGTTGACATAGAGGTAACTGAGGACGGTCTTCAAACCCACTTTGTCATTTAATTTTTCATAGGTGGCGCCATAATCTATTGACCTGCAGTAAAAGAGGGGGGAAAAGAAGGGGAGAGATTATGTCATCAAATGAAGGATTGCATCTAAAGGGAGCCATGATCCTTCCACTCCAACCTACATCTTTGTTACCAAATCACATGAGTCCTTGAAAATGTTCTTCAGAGATAAAAAGCCCCATTAGTTTTAGAAGAGCAATTAGACTAATGCGTCGTCTCCCTCCTAAGCTTGCTCTCCTTCGCTCCCAGCCTTTCTCAGAGACCTACTTTCTACCCTTTGTGGAAGTTGTGCAGAGAAAGAAGCTGCTGGAGATTGCTCACCTCCCTCGCAGCTCACTCAATAGTTCTGAATGTGGCACTGGGCAGGGCACACACAAGTGCTTGTCATCCAACATTCAGTACTACACTGGGAGTGCGACTCACAAGGGGAAACACCAGGATTTTCCAACGGGGAGAAGGGTGGGACGATGGGATTTTCCTCACATACTACAGGCAACTTCACACCCCCTCCACTGAACCTGAAACAAAAGAGTTGTCAGAGGGCAGGACTTGGCCAAGAGCATGCTGGGTCCAGTGGTTAAAGGAGGCAACACCAGGAAGAGATTCTGTCTTACATGAGTACATCACAGGTCAAAAAAGAATATCATTGAACTGGTTGAAATCATTCCTCATTCTGACTTTGGTACTATTAGCTACCTGATCATCCCTTCAGCCTCAGTTTTTAGCAGACTCATCAGATGCAAAAGCCAAAGAAAGGCTCAGAGGAGAAAGTACTCAATTGGCCTATGGACTCACTGGCTTATCAACCCATTGGCCTATGAACCTCCAGGCTTATTAAGCCATTGGCTTATCTTCTGTGCTGGCTTTTCTTCTCTTTCAAACTAGTGAATGGAAAGAAATGGCCAAACAGTAGGCTTCATGAAGCCAGACTCCCTGCCACACTCTCTCAAGTCTCAGCTGCAACCCTATACACATCTCCTTTTCACACAATCAGTATCATCAGGCTTTCTCCTCCCATGCTCCCACACCTCCTTGGTTAGTCTTGAGACCCCTCCCGCTTAGGCATTTGAAGGCCTAGAGGTCAGTTTACCTTCACTGTCATCAGTTGACCTGGCAAGCATGAGGCGCTGTGCCTCTTAAGCTCAGTTCTCGATCTGTCTCTATAATTCCTACTGACTTTGGCATCCTGATACTAGAGCAACCTTTATCTAACTCTAATCTGGTTCTGCTTTAGGCCACATCTAACTTAGCCCGAGAAGCCTGTGTGATGACCTTTAAGAGTTATCTCCATAAGGCTTCCCTACCCTTCTTCCTCTAAACCACTTAAAATTCTTCTATGCAATGCATTTCCCTGTCCCACATACTCCAAAGCACACTCTGTTTGCCCCTTTTCTAACTCTTTGAGGATGTTATGGCTTTATAATCTGCCATCTGACCCACAAGGTAAGCTCCTCAGGGTCAACCTTTACATAAAACCATGATAGGATGGAAAAAAATCTCTGAAGATAGGGAGATCTGATTCATTTCCAGATCTGTAGCTCTCTGATCACATGCTATGGGCAAGTCATTAAACCTGCTGCTGTCTCAGGCTTCTTCTCTGAGAAATGGGGATGATTCAGCCTCATGAAGCGTTTGTGAGGATACAGAAATAATGGCACAGAGGAAGCCAAATGGGATCCAGGGAGAGAAATAATTAAGCAAATTAAAATGAAGAGGTTTTTGTTTTATTTCTCCTTTCTACAATGAGTATAAAACATGGACATTATGTATACTTCACATTCTCACTAAAGAAACTAATATGGCATTTTAAGTCTTTTCCTAGGGTACTATCTCCTCATGTGAATCAGTTATAGTAACAATAATTCGTCCCTCAAGAAGCTGGCTTCTCATGCTTGATCCTGAGTCTACCACAGGCACTGAGTGTGGAGAGTCATTCCCAGTCTTTCTCTTTGCCTGTATCTCTCAACATCACATCTGTCTCTGAGTCTTTGTGATTCTGTCTCCTAAGTAAGTTATTTGCCAAGTACCTCATCCCTTTGCATGTCAATATATGGCTCATACATGGATTCTTCACAGTCTTCTGTTTGGAAATACTCGAATTACCTTCCCCGACAGCTATCCTCCATGCACTTAGTAGGGTGTCCTCCACCCACCCAGGTCTGTCTACCTCTCACTTCAGTGTAAATGACCCACTGCATGCACACAGACCGTACTCATTCTCCAAACTTAGGTTTTGAAATTGAATAAATAGTCTTTACTAAGCCCATCATTAGCCATTACCTTTTTCACCAGCTTCCCTGAACTTTCCTAATCCTGTCCCACATTTTACTACCTTCCCTGGGCCAGCCAGGACTTAGTTCTTCTTGGTAAATCTGGGTCCAGCTATCGACTCTAACTCTACTACTGTCTGATCACCTTGTAACTTTCCTGCCGGGGAATTAATCACGGTTCCCTGTGTTCTCCATTCACTTTGTATATTTTCCTTCCCATTTTAGCATCTGCCCTATTGCTTCATTTACATTATCTTTATTACAGGACTTCTTCTTCCTTGACTTTACCTCTCTGTGGGCAAGCAACACTTCAAACAAGAGCTCCAGTGCCTGATACCATGACTGGAACAAAGCAAGGTCTAAATAAATTGGGATTTGTATTGGTTTGCTTTGTATTTACTTGTGAGAGTAGATGAATGAACTTGTCCAAACCCATTCACCAGTTTCTAGTCAACTGCTAAGGTTTAATAATAACTCGAAACACTCTCATCCTAGAAATTCTACCTGATGCTCTGGATGCTGACAGGACTGTCACGGATTGCTGAGTTCCAGCACGATTTGGTACCAGAGGAGGACCAGTAATTCACTCACATTAGAATCAAGGTTAAATACCCAATCAGCCTATCACCATGAACAATACTACTCTCCAAGGCATTGCAGCAGACAAATCCAAAGGCTGTGAGATGCATTCTTTTATTAATGGAAATAAAACATTTAAAATGACCTGGTCTATACTCCTTTCAACATAAAATCAGCACTGCATTGGCAAAGAACATTGAATTTGGAGGCCCCCAGCTCAGATTTTAGAACTGAATCTGAAATGTATGCAAATATATTGCCCTGGATGAGACCCTTCTCTAAGCCTGTGGAGGAAAAACAACAACAACAACCCCTTCATCTGACAAGCGTTAAAATGATGATGCCAGTTCTACCAAGGACTAGCATAATGAGCATGCAGGCTATTGCCATGGAATTTTGCCATAAGGAAGAGAGATTTGGCTGGATTCCAAAAGCAACATGGAAAATTGGGATTGATAGTTCAGAAGCCGGGTGAGGATCAGTGGATGGAAATTACACAGAAGGTAGGGTAGTTCCTTGCTAAACAGACTTAATCAAACTCTTGCTGAACTCTGGCCAAGGGGATCAGCCCTTACCCGGGGATGGCAGGCTGCAAGAATTGCTGTAAACTGACCTACTGGGATTCTTGCTTAGGCTGGGCTCTTGAGAACATGCTCAAGGTTAGGGATTTATTAAAATACATCTCAAAGGATCTTCACATAAATGGATGAAGAAAGGATATTTTCCAAGCACCACTCTATTATTAACATGAGATATTTAACACATATCATTTTATACTTGCTTTTGGATCTTAAATTTTATTATCATAACAACCTAGTGTTATATTATTTTCCAGGCAGTGACTTTCCCCATCCTATCTACAACAAACATCTTGTAGGAGCTAAATCCTCAAGGCTCCCTGTATGACTAATGTCACAACAAACTCCCTTCCAGAATCCAAATAGCCCCCATCAAAGACAGCATGCTCAGCACCATGCCCAGTCTCTCTTTCTACACGCTGCAAAGAGATTCACACTGACTTTGCTTTTTTCCAGAGCTGGCTGCTGAGAGGAGGGACTTCCCAACAAAGAATGCTCTCTACAGCTCAGCTTCCTGCAGGCCTCTGGCAGTTTCTGCTCATTCAAGTTGACAGAAGCAAGTAGCACTCATTGAAGGTATGTCAAGCATGTGGAATCAAAGGTACCCTTGACTCTGTCCTTTCCAGCATGGCTATGGCATATCGCCTTGACCACAGCGTTCTGTAGACCCACTTGGCCTGGGGAGAGTGCAGATGGCAGAGAGGACTTGGCCTTGTTGCCAAGACAGCTGTGCCTACAGAACTTGCTTTGACAAGAAAGCAAGCCATCCTGTATCTTGGGGCTCTAGACATCTGCCAGTGGGAGCAGGAGTGTTACTTGGAAGAAACAGTCTCATCTCACCACCCTGAAGTCAGCTCCTCAAATCTAAACTCCTACTTCATAAAAACAAAGTTCCAATTACTGAATCCATGACAGTGACATATATGCATGGCACGCTGGTCTCTCCCTGGTACTGTGCCAATATGCACGATGAATAGCTAACCTGGAAGGTGCCATGTGAAATATACAGAGACATATGGCTTTGGCTTCTATGGCTATGTTCAGATGAGTACGGCTGATACACCAGGGGTTGTATTTGATGCATATGTACTGTTTCACCATTTTCTCCCATTTGTTCTGTATATTTTCATTAATTACTTCCAACACAGAGAAAACTGCAATGAGTCCACAATCATTCAGCAACTACTAAAATAATTATGTTTATAAACAACAAAGAACTTTGAGTGTTCTTACATTTGTGTGTGAAGATCTGGGGCTGTGGAGGTGTGTTTGTGTGGGTGTGTACACATGAGAGTAAAAATGGAGGTGGGTGTCCATGTGTGGAGGCCAAAAGTCAATCCTGAGCATTCCTCTATTACTTTCTACAGACTTTTAAAGGCAGAGTCTCCCATTGACTTGACTCTCACATATTCTATTAGACTGAGCTTCAGTAATCCCTTTTCAATTATAACCCCAATTCTGGGATTATAAGCACACACCCCCAGCACTCAACTGTTGATGAGGTTAGTAGAGCTTTGAACTTAGGTCCTCATGCATATGAACCTACTGAGCTATCTCTCCATCAATATTTGAAACCACCCTAGGATACATGAAACCTTATGTAAAGAAAAATCTACTCTATACCATGCAGGACTATAATTCCAATACTATAGAGGGCAGGGCAGTGGGATCCCAAGTTTAAGATCATCTGAGGTTACACAAAATATTCTGTCTAAAAAAAAAAACGCAAAATAAAAATAAGAAGTAATGTCTGCTGTTGCAAGCAATGCTGTAATGAACACTGCTAGGTATATTTATCTATGCACCCGTGAAGCAGAATGTCTGGGTAGACCTCTTTGTGGGGAATCACCACTTCCACCTTGCTAGTCATCACCAACATTTTCTCCAAGGAGGTATTACCTCCAAAGAGACACTGCTCTTAGCTTCTCAACATGCTCATCATCTAGCTGATTAAAAACTCATGTTCCATCCCTCAGGGCCTCAGAAGACCTTGGCCTAGAAATGGTACATTCTGAAGACTCACCCCAGCCTGACGTGCCATGTGCCCAGTTATTTCACCAAGACATTGCCCATAATAGTGATAAAAGTAGTTGAAGGATGAACATGTGCCCATTATATACCCAGCAAAGTCCTATTCCTCTTGTAAACATCTGGAGATGTTAGTCGTAATCAGCATATCAGCTGTTATTGTAGAAACAAAATTCATCCAGTGTAGCTCCATCAGCATCCCAATAAAGCTTAGCTTTAGACCAGTGCCTTCATTCTCAATGCGAGGCATCTACACACCATGAGCAGGCTTCCAAAGGCCTCTGCCAGTTCCCAGCTGGACACCATAGCTCTGCATTAGAGAATGTTCTTGTTATCTAATCCTCCACTTCCCTTTGCTTACACCTCAGCCCTACCCCACCCCATCCCTCTTTTCCTCTAACCCTTGAGTTCTATAAAATGAAGGGATCTTTCTGTGTACCTGGAGTTGCCTCTCTTCCTCTCCATGATCCTTTTGGTATATGAATCAGGACATCACCACAGGTGAGACAGTTCCTCTTTCTCTTAGCTATTCTTTTCTTTCCTTTGCTTGTTTCTTCACATGTCTTTTATTCATCTCAACTTCCCTGTGTCATTTCTCAGTAGATTTAGCTCTAGTTCGTGAATTTTTGTCTGTAAGAAGTGCAGGTAGCAAGTGTTTTAGATTCTGGGATCCTACCTCTGACACAACTACAATGATCCCTAACAAACAGTGGCACATCTTTGTAGTGATGTAAGAGCTATAAACACCATTCTGAATTCATCTCTTTTCCTGGGTTATGGATGTGGTAGATACTGCAGTAGATACTATGGTATTAGTTCCAGATGCTGAGCAGGAGCTGAAAGCTTCAGCTTCCAGTTAGTAAGAGATCATTTTGGGACAAGACACAGACTATATTGGCAGTGCTTTCTGGATATTGTGTTTTGGGTGGCTTTCAGCCTCTGTTGGGTTTGTTGGGATAAAGTACCGAATAAAGCCAAGTAAGTCTTGCATGGAACTCTGCCCTTGCTGTTCAGCAGAAGCCCAGTACAGCCTTTGTTGGAATGAGAATGTATGTACAAAACCAGGAGGAATGGGATTCAGCTATATATTTGGTTGTGTCAGAGGTAGTCTCCCAAAATCTACACTATCATTGCTTTAGGTAGCTACAATACCAGCCAGTCCCTACTTCTATCTACCCCCTCCAGGGTCCTACTCTGATTTGTCTCCAAAATAACTTCCTAAGATTCTGTCAGATTGAATTATGTCATTGGTTGTCCTTCCACACTTGCCTACCACATCTGGTCGGACACCTGCCTGACATGATTGATGTTCAGTATCTTGGTAGACTGCCATCCCTTGCTCTCCTTCCCCTCTCTCTCATGATGGTTGTTCAGATCTCTTTTCTGACTCCCACTTCCAGTCCCAAGTATACATCAATTAAGTTTCTGTAGTTCAAGTCCACACCCTTCTCTGAATTTGTAGCACAGTGCTCAGGAGCTTCCTATTTATTCCTTGAATACTCATATGTACCTTTGATCTTTCCAGAAATCATTAAAAACTGCTTAAAACTTAAGATTTATTTTTTTTTAATCTATAGGCTTGCAGAGGTGTTGGCTCTGCACATAAAAAGGGTAAAGCAGACAAGGACAAGTGGACTCAATCAGAACCAGCTGCAGGGGCTCTGCATGTCTGATCTCAGCTCAGACAAAAGGGTTGTTGTACACATCCCATAGAGAAGAGTACAAAACATAGCCTAGAATCTAACAAAGGGCCCAAACATGAGTGCATTTCATTGCGGTCATCTGATATTTAACCAAGGTGCCAGAAAACACACACTGGAGAAAAGAGAACATCTTCACAAATGGTGCTGGGGAAACTGTTTTTCCAACATGTAGAAGAATGAAATCAGACCCATATCAGTCACCCTGCACAAAAATCAGCTCCTGATGAATGGAAGACACACCCCCACAATGAAACCTTAAATGCTAAAGCTGCCAGATGAAACCATATGCAGTATTCTAGGAGGTATGGGGGTAGGAAAGTCTTCTCTTTATAGGACTTCATTTGTCCAGGAGTTGAGGCCAAAAATTGACAAATGTGGCCTCATAAAAATAAAAAGCTCTGTACAGCAATGGAGCCAATCAAATGAAGAGAGAGCTCAGAGTGGGAGAGAATCTTTGCCAGCTATACATCTGATGGAGAATTAATATCCAGGACATATACAGAGTCAGGGAAACAAATGACCCAATTAAAAACAATGGGCCATGGATCTGAACAGTGAGTTCACAAGAGAAGAAATAAAAATGGTTAAGCAATATCTCAAAAAGTGCTCAATAACCTTACTAATTAGGGAAATGCAAATTGAAACTAGCTTGAGATGTCATCTTGGCACAGTTAGAATCGATAAGCTCAAGAGAATGACAACAAATCCTGGCTAGGGCATGGGGAAAGGAGAACCCTTGGTCCCTGTCAGTGAGATGACAAACTAGTGTAGCCACTGGGAAATCAGTGATGAGAAAAATTTAAAACTTGATCTACCACAGGACCCTGATGTAATACTCCTCACTCTTGGGCATATGCCCAAAGGATGCACTACCTTACCCCATTATAATGATTAGCCATGTCCACGGCCACTCTATTCACAATAGCTAGGAAACAGAAATAATCTAAATATCTTCCAGCTGAGGAAAAGGAAATTGAAAGGTGGTATATATACACAATGGGATACTATTTAGCTGTAAAGAGTGAAATAAAAAAATTCACAGGTAAATTGATGGAATCTGATATAATTATACTGAATGTAACCCAGAAAAACAAATGTTGTATCCTATCTCTTTTGTGCAGGTCCTAGCTCCTAAACCATACATATGAGTACATCACCTAGAGTAACATAGAGGGAACCATGGAGGAGGAATAAATAACACTAAGGATGTTTTAAAAGGTCATAAAGAATCATATTCTTTTATGTTTTTGATGTGGTGATGTACACAGTTAATTCCATCACTTATAAGGTACAGGCAAGAGGATATCTATGTATTAGATACCAGCTTTGTCTGTATAATGAATTCCAAGGTAGCTAGGGCTTTAAAATGAGACCTTATCTCCAAAGAAACCACACACAGATACATATACTACACATGCATACACATATATATGTATCTATACATATGTTCATATGTTTGTATACATACATTCTTACATACATGATATAGATTAGATATACAGAGACTGAGAGATGATAGATAGATAGATAGATAGATAGATAGATAGATAGATAGATAGAAAGATAGATAGAAAGAGAGAAAGAAAGAAAGAAAGAGAGAGAGAAAGAAAGATAGATAGATAGATAGATAGATACATACATACATACATACATAGATGATAGGTAGACAGAAAGAAAGAAAGAAAGAAAGAAAGAAAGAAAGAAAGAAAGAAAGAAAGAAAGAAAGATAGAAAGATAGAAAGAAAGAAAGAAAGAAAGATGATAGATAGAAAGATAGAAAGAAAGAAAGAAAGAAAGATGACAGATAGATAGATAGATAGATAGATAGATAGATAGATAGATAGATAGACCAATAGATAAGTATAACTCATACCACTCATCACAGAAGGGAGCATTACAGAAAACCTCATCAGGTAAAAATGCACAGAACATGATTCTGGCTATGGGGTACCCAGCCCCAGTTGACACATCTTCCAGAACAAAAACAAAAAGCAACCCCTCATATAAAGGCTCAGGGAACATGGTAGGTGAGGGAGTGGAGCAGGATTCTATATTCTACTTTCTATATGTGGCAGAAAAGCTGCATCCATGAAACCTCATCAATATACTTGCATAAGCAGGACCTGAAAAATGACAACACCAGTTGACATTCCAGCATGGCTGGGGAAAATATCACAAGGCTCCACCCCTAGATGGATAGCTGTAAACAAATAACGGCTGCAGAGGGGGAAAATCAGTCTTCTCCAGGGACAAGCCTCCTGATGGGTTATAGCATGCCAAGCAGTCAGCCTAAAATCAGATACATATGAACAACCCCAAACGAACTCAGCAGATTATATTCATAAATGTGTGTGTGTGTGTGTGTGTGTGTGTGGTGTCTAATAATTTAAAATAACATTAAAATGACATATAAATTTCAGAAGGAGGGGATGAGTGCAAGAGGAGCTAGAAGGAGAAAATAGAGGAATAAAATGACATATCACATGAAATTTTCAAAACAATAAAAATTAAAATCATTGTAAAGTAATTAAAAAGTAAAAAAAGTAAAACTAATCATAATCTCATAAACAATAATAGATGCATAGTTGTTTCCATTTGTATTAAAATTTTCACACATGAAGTCTATGATTTCAGTAGATTTTTTTTTTTTTGCTGCTCAATTATGGAAGCTCTTAGTATAAATGAGAGCCGAGAAAATGATATAGGTAAAACTTTTTAGAAGCCTTGTTCCACCATCTCTAAGCATACTCAAGATGGGGTTATTCTTGAGGACAACCAGTTTGTTTTCTTTTCCTTGTTTTGTATTCTCTATATTTAATAGAGGGCTAGGCCCTCAAATGTCCAATAAGCTATCACAGGATGGCTGATCACTGTTGCCAGTTGTCCCTGTAACCATGAAGTCTAACTCTGAGAATCAAAAGACATAACCATGCTTCAAAGTGCCAGGCCTGTGAAACCACTTCCTATGGTGTATTCCATTGAAATCCACTGAGACTAAAAACAGAGGCCAGAGTCAATTGTGGGTTGCCTGTGTGGTGATCTGCATTCATTCCAAGGTCAGGCTCCAGTGTATACAAAGTGCAGCTCCAAACCAACAGCTGCCCAAAACGTCTTTGTGATGGAAAATCCTGGGTACTTACCTCTGGCCAGCTCTCTCTTTATCTAAGGAACAGTTCCCATTGCAATGAAAAAAAATCCCTGCCTGACCACAAATAACCAGCCAGATAACTAACTCCAGACCTCAAGCCAAAAGCCAGCAATTTAAAGGGCTTCATTCTCCAAGTGGTTATTGGTCCCGCCCTTTGCTTCAGAAAAACTACAGGCACACTGATGCCAAGACCAAAAGCATGCACAGCTCTCCCAGGGACTTCCTGTTGCTCCTGTTTCCACTGTCTCTATCCTCATAAAGAGCCACGTGATGATATAGCAACTACGTCATTCCTGTTCCTTCCTGTCCCGGCTATTGGAATGGGAGCTTTGTCAGGGTTCTAAATGCAGAAGATGGGAGGTTAGCTCTCTCTGAACTGTAGAATCATACAGAATTCATGAGATCAGCTAAAATATGAACTTAAGAGCAGAACCACAGCATAGTTATCTCAAACAGAAGGAAAGGATGTGAGGTGGATCCCTCAATGCAGAGCCTTGTGTGAACATGGTTACTCTCACCAAGGAACCTCGGTTCAGGTCGTAGGTTTGTTCAGATGTCTTAGTTAGCATTCAAAAAACTGAAAATTCTTGACCTATATTAACCAAGAGAACAACTTGCCATACAGGTGGAGAATAGAAAGAATGCCTGTAAAGAAAAAGGAAAGATCACAAAGTGGCTTCAGAGGATGCTATGGTACAAGTCACTGCAGCTTCATCTGTGTGATTATTATAGAGGGGAAGGCCTCAGTCCTAACTAAAGTGAAGTATGTTATGCACGTGGACAGACTAGGAGAAGGAGAGAGAGGCAGAGAATATAGATGACATCTTTATAAGGTAAAGGCCACAACCTTGACCGAACAAACCCTCTAAGACCTAATTCTACAATTGTTAAAGGAATCTGTCCTGAGTAGCAATGGTGGTAGGAGGAGGAGGAGGAAGAGGAGTAGCAATAATAATAATACTTAAACACACAGTATGTATAGACACCCCCAAATAATATCCATCCACTAAGTACTTTATACTCATTCACAAAAATGCATGTAAAAGTACAGGAAAAATTAGAATAACTGGTAAGTTACCTTTAGGTGTGGAACTGGGGGGGATACACAAAGTGGCTTAAAGGACTTGATCTATTTATACATTGAAATATTTTCAAACAAAAGTACTCGTAAACGTAGCCACATAGCACTCGTGTAGTTAAGAGTCATAACAATTAAAAGATCAGTAATGAGCAGCCACGATGCAAATGAGAAAATTAACGCATCTGCAAGGGGACCCTCTCCTAGATAAGCACTGGTATTCAAAAAGGCATACCGACATAATCATAAGTGGATTCATGTCAGCCGGGCAGATTTGGTTTCAAATGCATGCAGCCTGTAGAACCTCAGGCTAATTACAGGAGACTCCTGTTTCATATCTGTTCAATGGGATTATAAATACTGCTTCACAGAATTTCTGTAAAGCTTAAATAGCCTTAATAGCAGGGAATTCACTTCCCTGCCAGGGGCTGGGAGACCCTGTGGCAGACCAGCCATGTCACTGTTGGAGGAAAAGATGCCCTATACAATTCTGGGCAGACAGCAGTTGCCTTATAGATACATACACAACAGTAGACAGACCCTGCCATCTCATCTTCCCCATATCAGCAATAAACAACCAAAAGGCGCATGGTAAGATAGAACAAATGTTACACATAATCAGAGATAGCCTCCGGCAGATGGCCAACATGTACAAATTGAAGTCTGGGGAAAATGGATCCAATGTTGTTTCACCAACTTTTCCTGGGGACAAAAATAATGAGGCTCACACTAGAAGGTTCCAGACACATACAGCAAGGCACTTCTGTTTGGGGGAACAGATGTTCACCATTTCCCTTTAAAATTTCAATGTACCCAGTGGGGGCCATGTGATGTATGTGCAATTACATCTGTGTGTGGACATCCAGAAACCTCCCAGGTAAATATGGACTGATATTAAAAAATGGGAGTTAATGGGAATCTCAGACCATCTACCCACCCTCAAGATCCAAAAGACTGATGAGTCACACGTTTAACTCTCCGCCCCCAACACAGAGACAAGCTCAGTGATAAAAGAATCTTTACACACTGAAAGCACTGAATGTTTTTATTAATTGTGTCATCAATTAATGACTCCTCTCCAGAGGAGTCAGCTCACAGAAAAAAAAGGTCTCTTTTTGTGTGTCTCCTCCATGAAGCTAGTCCCAATCTGTCTCTGACTTCAGAGCTCTCAGCCTGGGTCACTCCTCCTATAGCTCTCTAGCAACATAATACCTTCTTTTGTGCTCCTGTTTCACGCTATTGTTTAATTTTTGTATGTGATACTTCTTTCTGCTGACAGAGCCTCCTGAGAGGTCAAGGGACCACCTTGGATGTCTCTTTTAGCCTCTCACACATGCTGAATGGTGCCATGCAGGGCTGACTTTGGAAAAGAGGAAGTATATTCCAGTGCATAGAGGAGTCACTCAGCCAGATTCTCTTCTGACTTTGAGAATACTGTGGGAGATTAATAACAAAGCTCCTCCACACAGGCTATTCTGCCAGGCTCTACAGCTCATCCAGGAGAGGACCAAAGTCCTCTAATACCTGACATCTTCCTTCCCAGCGGTAACGAAGCAAAAGTGTTCTGACAGCAAAGAACACAGACAGCTCCCTTTCGGAGACTCTGATACCTTTGTCATCCAATCTCCTCACAGGACTGAAACTTGAATTTTCATCCCCTGCTGCCTGCCCAGTGTCAGCCATTCGATATTCTCTAAATACACAATTGCTCTGATGGGCCTTAAGGTCTTATACCCCAAATGCTCTGGACACACATATCAGTGCTATAAAGGAATCGGTTTGGTAATGTTTACATTTGCAAGGGTGGGCAAGGAAACACAATTGGCTAAAAGGTAGGTTTACCCTCAAGTCCTAAAACATCCCTTATACCATTCAGAGAAACATGCTTTCCAAGATCAGAAGGTGTGCCCATCTGAGCCCAGGCTGCCTCAAAAGGGTTCCCATAGTCTTAGATGAAAAGAATGCCCAGCCCTAGAGTCGTTGCCAAATACAAAAGTACTAAAATTTTATAGCAGAAATATCTTCAAATACAGGACAAAATAAATGGGCAGCATAGGCAGCCATTCTAGCGACACCATCCAGAGGATAGCAAACAAAGGTTCTGGTTTGTATATACACATATCCACATGCATATACATATGCTGAATATGCTCTTATGTGTACAAAGTTCAAACTCACCCTCTATCATCTCTATACCACGTTTTACACATTGTAAGCAGGCCCTCGTGTTCCTCAATATTTTTCCGAAATAAAACCCTCAAAGGCTACTGTGTATAAATGCTTCATAATTTACTTTAATTATCTTCTCTAGCCAGTTGGTCACTTTCTAACCACATATTCATGCATAAAAATCTTGAGTATATCTTAAGTTGTTCCATTGGATTAGATTTATGCAAGTGTAACCACAAGTTCAAAGGATAAAAGCTATTATTAAGTTTCTAGTTATCAACTCCCCTGTAGAGACACCCTGGTCAGTCTCCAGTTTCACTAAGAATGCATGAGTGCCAGTCTTAGGACATGCTGGCCAATTGGAGTTTTATCATTTTAAAATTCGTAGGCACAGTTGCCAAAAAGGATGCTCACTCTGGTGTCAGAGTGTTAGAAAATGCCTTGATGCCTTCACGATGTCTGCAGGTAACAATATTGTTAAGATGTGTGACTCTTTCATATGGTTAAAGTTACTGAGGTTTGACTCGTGTGTGTTAACATCTTGCGGTATGAACTGCATTATAAATAGTATCTGAGAATGGTTTAAATGTCTTAATTCATCTTAACAACCATTATTAAAACAGCCTGAGCACCTGGGCAGACTGTGGCATCATCTAAAGAATTGTGATTTACTGAGAAAGCTACATTGTAGATCCTCCTATCTGCTTCGACAGTCTCTCTGTTAGGGCCAGGCATATTGTGTGACTTCTGGAAAACACAACTGGAGAGTAATGAGAACCTGTGAAATGATTTTGCCTTCATTACTCTCCTGGAAAGGGTCATGGAGACACACGCCAGGGATTCCTGGACCATACTTTGAGCACTGATGCTCTAAGTCAAACAACCTCCAAGACCCAAGAGAATGAAAACATAGGAGTGTTTTTTTTTTTTAATTAACTCTACAGAGTTCTCACAAATCTCCCTCGGTTCAAACTTCTTTCCTCTGCAGACCCTTTGAAGTTAACTCCAGCCTCCGACATAAAGCTTCCTCGTGTTCCCTGTCCTCTGGTGACCTTTGCTTTTTCTGGTTTCCTCTAGGTTTTATATCTCTGCTGCACAACTTGACCTACACCCTCTGATTTCTACAGTCATTTGTCCCCACCAAAGCTCTAAGCTGCCTGAGGTCAGGGATGAGGACTTTGGCACATGCTTTGGCTCCATAATTGATGTCTCTCAGAAGGCTGCCACCCTAAGCCCTGGTAGCAATCAAATAATTAACATTTGCATAGTGCTTTATATGAGACACTTTTTCTTGAAACATTCAGTTCTCACAGTGACGTTCTGATGTAAGTATTTCATCTCTTTCATAAAAATTCAGAAACAGAGACCCAGAAAGGTTAAGAGACTGAGCTAGTCACAATGCAGGGATGTGAACCTGGTCATGGAGGCCCTATTTGTATAAGCAACAAAAGTTGACTACCTGCATCTTAGAGCATCACATGAGAGAGGTTTTTGTCTGCTTGGGGTGTGAGGTGCCCATGAGCATTCTCTATTGGAAGCCAACACAGTTTTTTTAAAAAAGAGGAGTGTTTAAATTGACAATTAAGATAAAACCTCGGTGTCTATGCTTACTGGTAGCAGTATACCTAAAACACTGGCTAACTTTTGGGGGACTCAGTTTCCCTATCTCTAATATGGCTATAACTGTTAGCCACTGGGTAGAGTTGTTAGTAGAGTTTTGTGAGGAAAGACTACACAACGCAGATGGCAAGAGCAGGCCAGAGGGGTCAAGGACACCACAAGAAGACTTACAGAGTCAACTAACCTGGGCCACCAACCAGGGAGCATGCAGGGGCTGGACCTAGGCCCCCTACACATTTGTAGCAAATGTGCAGCTTGGTTTTCATGTGGGCCCCCTAACAAGTGGAGCCAGGGCTGTCTTGGTCTCTGTTCCCTGACATTGGATCCCCTTCCTGTACCTGGACTGGCTGGTTGGACCTCAGTGGGAGAGAATGTGCCTAGGGTAAGGTGTCCCAGGGTAGGGTGGTACCCAACAGGGGATACTCTTCTCTGAGGAGGAGGAGAGAGGACAATAAAGTATCTGTAAGGGTAGGACTGAAGGGATAGGAGGGGGGCTGTTATCAGGATACAAAAGGAATGAATAATAAATAAATTATTGAAAACAAAAGACTCAGGTCAGTTCTTTGACAGAATCTCAGTCCATCCTAGAGCTATGGACTCACCCACCATTCTCTGTTTGTCCTGCTTCCCATTTTGGAAACCAATGATTTCCAATGAAATGAAATGAAGATAGGCATTTTGTGTACCATGTGCAACCAGACTACTAAACAGAAAAGTATTTTATCCAAAACAGTTGATCTGGAGTCCTTGGAACATAGAAGATGCAGAAGTCCATATCTAAAGCTGCTCACTGCCAACCTAGGCCAGAACCTGTGGGACTATTAGCTGCAGATCCAGTTCTCACATCCCACTCTGCTCCACAGACACAGTCATTCCCCAAGCCCACATCCTCTCGTAGTCACTGGGCTTCAGCAGCTGTTCTGGGATGGGCTGCTCCCTAGTGAAAGACATTGCTCAATTGGGCAAGCCAAGAAGTTGAGCAGAGCCAGGGCTCCCACCAGGAGTGCAGAACCACTCAGCCAGTTGACAAACACTGAATCTGGCAAAAACATGATCCAAATCAACCCAAAAGCACAAACTCAAGCATTCAGCAAGCTCTGTGAGTTCTGGCCTAATGGGCTTCCGGAGTCTTGTTATACACATTTCTTGTTTCCAATTAAAAACAACACTTCACAGTTTGATGACTCTCCACTCCGGAAGATGAGAGGATTGGACTCAATGACCTCAAAAGACCCCTGCCATGCCAACACTTTGTGCATCTGAGCAAGTTCCAAATGGCTTCTGGCAGCTCCCAAAATACAGACCTGTGCTCCAAGAATGCAGATCTCTCAGCACTGAGAACACAATGAAATTCTGAGAGAGGAAGAGGGGAATAGGAAGAACAGGAGGAGAGGAAGGGAGGGAGGGAAGGAGGGAGGGAGGGAGGGAGGGAGGGAGGGAGAGAGAGAGAGAGAGAGAGAGAGAGAGAGAGAGAGAGAGAGAGAAAGACCTTATCAGATGCCCATTTCACTAGGCTATGTGACAGCAGATCATAAGAAACAAACAACAACAACAACAGAAAGTATCAGAGAAATGCTATTGCTTACTTCACATAGGCAGAGACAGAGGGGAGAAGGAAGAAACATGCAAGGAAAATTTAAAGATGTCAAGTCCAAGTCCCTAAAAGAACAGAGTCACCATTGACAGAATCAAAAGTGGAACCAACTTTTCAATGGCAAACTACAAACTGCTTGTGAGGAAAAAGAAGAGTATTCTGGGCTATAGCCCCTAACATCGGAGCCTGAAGTCAGAAGAGGAGAAAAGGATGTGATTTCCAGCAAAGCCAGATACTTGGGAGACTCAGTGCACACATCACACTTCATTCAAGTCCACCGACAGATCAAAGGCCCTGGCTTCCGTTCCAAGAGAAGTCAGTTATTGACCATCCTAGAGACAGGAAAGTAGTGACCTCTCAAGAAAGTTACAGCACTCCCAGCAGCTGACAGATGGACAAGGAGTATGCTAGCCTCAAGCCAGGCACATGAAATTTGACCCGCACGTCTATCGTTGTATTGCCTCTCAGCATTGGGATGATGTCAAGATGTCCAAGGTAGTTGATGGATGAAAGAAGACAACTCTGGCAACCACAGGTCCCTGTGCTGTGAAACCTCTGTCCTGGGGAGTGATCCTTTTCCCCTTTCTATGTCCTGACCTACTTGGTAGAAGCGGCAGAGAACTAAGTAGTTGCCATTTTCTGGGTTATCAACATTGGCCATACAATTCATCAGAGGTACAGGAGCATGAAAGAAAAGTTAGGCAGGACTTTCTAAAAATGGCAGAAGTCAGGGAGCTTCTATATTAAGCCCCTGAATGTAAATGAGAAAACCTGGCATGAATGCTCCATTTACTGAGGCTCTAGACACTCATGGCTACTTCATCTACCTGACCTGAGACCCTCTCCCTGAATGGAGCCTATCTGCAATCCCGGTCTAACACATCTGGATCTCTGAACAGCTGGACTTCACCAATACATGGCAGGACTATCACCTAAAAGGAAATGTGTAAATCTGTTAGTTTTAATGTGCCAGGTAAGTGGAACTTTATATTTAAGAGCTCATTACTATAAACCATAGTATAGCATAACATCCAAATGCACCCAGTCTGTTGCATATAAAACACGATTGGATTTTATAGGAAGTTGTTGTTTCACTCTTTGACCCAGATATCAATCAATAAATGTTTAGTGACTGTCTGTTTTGTGACAAGTGAGATGTTAGATGCTACAAAAACGCTGAACACCTTGGGGAGAGTTAACAGACATTCTGACTAGAGAGCAATGTGAGAAGAGGAGAGGGATGGATGCATATACACCTCAGAGACTTGAAGCAAGAGTGATGAACAGTAGTTCATTGACACAGTCCTGAGTTGCCATGTCTTACTTATCCCCTTGGCTAATAATGTCCAGTGATGTTGGAAGTGCAAAGAGGGGCGCTATTCCATTGAATGCTTCAGAAACCCAAACCCATGCATCTCGGGTTATAGTCCCCTTTATATATGAGTTCTCAGTTGATCTTGTTGATAGAAAATGGAGAATATGAGAGGTGTTGTGAGGTTTGAAGGCCTGGATGGAAATATCATCTATGTCTTCTTGGCCTCTTTCAAAAGGATAGAGACATGGGACTTGTGATAGTTCATCCTCACTGCCAATTTGACTAGATTGAAAATCACCAAGGAGGCACACCTTTTAGCACGGCTCTAAGGCTGTTTCTGAAAAGATTTAACTGAGGTGAGAAGAGTGCTCTGAATGTAGGTACTAACATCCCATGGGCTGTAGTCCTGGACTGAATGAAAAAGGATAAAGGAAACCTAAGGGTTCATCACTGCTTTCTAACAGTGAACATAATGTGACCTGCTTTTTCCTGTTCCTGCCTCCAGGACATCCCAGCTATGATGGATGGCACCCCATCTGTGAGCCCAAATAATCCTTCCTTCTTCCATATATACTTTTGTCTGGCATTTTGTCACAGAATTAAAAAAAAAAGATTGGTGTAGGTTGATATCTATTAACAAAGGTAGACAAACACATCTCAGATATCCACCCTGGATGAAGAGGGAAAGGTTCAGTGAACACCAAATCAGTGTCCATCACAACAATAGGTTGTAGAATTTCCAGAATTTTGAAATTAGGATTTCTATCTTACTCATAAAGAGAGAATCTATAGCTAATGAACTTCCAGTTCACAAGGAGACACCCAGGAACATCACACTCACTAAAAAAAAAAAAAAAGGAATTGTGATTTCTGAATATAATAATATAATATTATTATATAATATAGTAATATAATAATATTGCTTTATTTACTAAATAAAGCCTCTAGCTTCCCTGACACTAGGCTCAATGCTCAGAATATAACCTATAAAGAATATAAAGTATGTGTTGCATACTTAATATCATTTTTACTTTCATCCCAGTATTTCAACAGAGAAACTTGGTTCAAAGGGGCCAAATACATGACTAAAGTTCACTTCTCTGGGAGGTGTCAAAATAAGGATTTAAAATCAGATTGCCTTGACAACAGAACTCAGATTCTTCTCCAAGTACCAGACTGGCTCCTCCAAAGTGCTTCACAGAGCCAGTCAGACATGACACCTGGAAGACAAGGAAGACTCCCGAAGGCGCTAAGCAGCAGGCAGTCACCCCAGGAGTTGGATTGTCATCTCTGTGTCCTACCCCCATTGGAATGAGCATGGGAAATGATGCTGGGCTACAGACATCCAAGCATGTGTCCTCCACGGCCAACTACTGACAGGAGTGATCTATACTGATGAAAGTAAGCTGCGATACAGTTTTCTGTCTACCATTTACAATTGACTTCTAAAATCACACGAAGTCCTACGGTTTACCAGATTATAAAATGGATGAGGAAGGTAAGAAGATAGATGGACAAAGATAAAAACAAAGAAACCAGAATCTTGGATGGAAATAAATCTTTGCAGTGTGAAAATTACCAGTCTTTAAAGAACAATATGTGAGGGACAAGAAGGTGACTGGATAAATAAAGGTGTTTGCTGTCATGCCTGATCACCTGTCTTCAATCCTCAGAACTCAGATGGTGGAAGGAGAGACCTAACCCCAACCAGGTTGTCATGGGACCTCCATATTCATGTCATTGAATGCACAAATGCATACACACAGACTTGTTTGTATGTGCACACAATTATACAGTAAACACATAAAACAATAGTAAAAACATTGAAGTTAAAATACCTATATAACTTTGACTCTCTGTGAATTGCCTTTTGAAGTATTGTATATATTTTGGTAGAGCTCTTCTTAGTAACTGTATTTAAAATGTAAAAAGTCTCTCATATGAAAAATGATCTCCCACATCAGAGGGAAAAGTTCCATAGTTAAATGTTGGTTTCTTTAACAGCAAGCATTCCTTGGAATCACTGACCATTTAGTGGCCAACTACAGCATACGTGTTAAATGAATAATTTACTCATGGAGGCTATTTTAGTAGACCACTGTTTTATAAGACACGCCCAGAAAATATGATGCAGCCTGACAGATTCTGGGCAAGATCAAAAAATCCGAGTCCAGTGTTAAACCCAGAACCTACCCTAAGCTGACTATACAGTTCCAGACACCTGTCCAGTATGCCACATCAGGGAAAAGTAAGGTTTGCTGCACCGAGCTAGTCAGTAAATGCTGTGAGGTGACCCAAATCTGCCACCACAGCTTAGTCCCTACAACAAGCCCCCACTACTTCTTGCACCATATGACCTCTCTTCCTAATTAGAAGCACCAAAACTCAACTGGCCTCTTAGGAAAAAAATATCAGCACCCAACACTTGACTCAGAGCTCTGCCTTCTTTGAGCTTCTGCCTCCCAGGTTTTAACCATCCCAAACCCAGAGTCCATATCCTGCCTGGCATTTTGTCTGTGATGGCTGCAATGTTTATCTGACTCACAGTGGCCATAGTGGTAGTACATCAAACTAAGGGGCTGCCAACTATCATGATTCCACAAGCCTTAAAAGTCCTGCAGTTTAAGGATGGGCAAGCCACACTTAGCAAGAGCTTGAGTGTCCTAGTTCCTATATGTCTGATGCTTAATCTGGGCTTCGTCCATAGGGGGAGAGGAGGGCTTATCACTTTAGAGGTTTTTCATAGGATCAGTATGGAAGCATGTGTCCAACAAAGAAAGAAGTGAAATCCCCAGCAGTAGAAAGATGCACCAAACCCATCTGGACAGTGCAATCTAGCCAGACCCATGTGGCTATAATCATGTTGCCTAAAGCAACAGTTTACCTCCAGGTTAGAAAATGGTAGCAATAAAATATAAATGGGAACTAGCCAGACAGATAAATCCCAGCGAAGAAAAGGACCCTGACTAAGGGGAAATGGAAGAAAAATATTTATATACATATATAAAGAGACATTATCTTCTTCTACAACACATTTCTTTGAAGTTACAAATCTATGGTTTCTTTTTACTCCCGTTAGAGGGAAAACAAAAACCCTGAGATTTATGAGCAGTGTTGTTTATTTATAATCCAAGAACTCTCCTCATACCATATGGTTGTGAAATTTACAGAGAGACAAAGTGAGAGGAAATTGCCTGCTTAATTCAATGGCTCTGGCAAAGCTAGCAGTCAGGGAGAACTTCCAAAAACTGCTTCCTCCAACACATGTGTCAGCATGTAAGGCATGGAGCCATGCATGCAGGGGAGGAGAGGGACCCCTTGTCTCCCCGGAAAAAACACAGCTCAGTGTGGTAGGTCAGTTGCACTCTGTTCTATCTTCCCACATACCAGAGAGATGTCCATGAGGATGAAAGAAGAGAAGCATGAAGCTGAAGGATGAAGGCATAGCCAGTGATCCTGATGGTAAGGAATGGCCATGATGTGGGTCTTTCTTAGGAAGATAAAGAAAGTGCACACAGGTCTCTCCACTGCTTCTGCTTCACTTATTTTTTCCAGATCCCTATGAGAACTAGGAGAGACTTTCCCAATCAGTCTCAGTTGCTCAGTGTTCCTTATCAAGAGGGACAGTGGCTGGCTGTCCTTACGGAGCGAGACAAAACTCTGCCCTGATCATCTCTTTACTCTGTACATTACAATTTCAAATTAGAGACAAATGGGGAGAGAGGAAAAGGTTGTCAGTGGAGAAATGCAAATGGTAATAGTTCCTGGATGAAGAAAGGAATTGCAAAGGGGGGCAATTAATAAGAAGTATCAGATGGGGTTGAGGATGGATGTAACTCAATGGTAGAGCACTTACCTAGCATGTAGAGGGTCTGAGGTTTAACTCCTAGAACAATACTGAAGGAAAACAACATGGTGGGCCGTGGCAGAGAGAAACTTCAGGCCCAACACTTCCGGCAAGCTCTAGAGATAGCACCCAATCACTCACTGCCTATCCAGAGCCCAGTGGGGCTGTCTGTATCATACTTGTGTCCTGTACCTGGTCCATGTACTATAGGTTGCCTTTTCATGGAGTTGCTTTTCTGGGTTACCTTCCCAAATATTACATAATTCTACAAAATGTACCTAGCTTCAACCTTTTCTATGAGCTGCTTGCACATTTCCAAATGCTATGCAATGAACTATTGTCCTTTGTATCCCAAGACACTGAAATGGAGCTCATCACTTCCCTCATCCCAGTTCTCCCAGACCGTCTTCTGCATCACTCCCTTCTACCCCCTCTTCCCCCCTCCTCTGCTCTTCTCACTTCAGTGATAATGCCAAACCCTACAATTCTCCTTGGTATTCCTCTCCCTTGTCTCTAATTGCTGCCAAGTTCCATTAGTTGTACTGAAAAAATATTTCATTCATTGGTCCTCTTCTCTCCTCCAGCACAGCCCAAACTCAACAAGGTAACTAACCTGACAGGCTGCCTGGGATACCTCAGGACTCCCTTTGCTTTCCGCTCCACCTCTGAACACCCTGCTCCCAGAAGCATCTCATCTGCTCTCCTAATGCTCAGTGAGGAACACAGGGTTCCTTTCCAGACAAGGACCCTCATGGTTCTACATTTCCTACATAATATAATTGGAATTCACTCACCATTGCCATCCACACTACTTATTACTAGTCCAGAACATTATGTGCAATTAATCCCACAATAGTCAATGATTAAAAGATTGGCAGATGAAAAATTCTGAGAAATGTCTCCCTCCCACCTTTCTCTGAGAAACACTGTGGTGGCAGACAGGACTGGAGGGCTTATCAAACTGACAAGATTTGACTATTAGGACTGTGTAAACAGTGGTAAGAAAGTACAAGGTAGAGAGAAGAAACAAGTGGACACCAGAGAGTAGAGTTCATAACAAGAAACAGAGATGAGACCCAGTCAGTCGACAGCCAGAATACTTAAGAAGGACTCTCTGCTCTTCCAAAAGAAGTCTGCAACTAAAACACAAGGCCCTTGGAAAGCCAGGTAAAAGTAATTGATGGACAGATGGTGGACAAATAAATGAAATTAATGTGTCAGTGAAGAGTGTGGTAAAAAGGGAGGGGCAGGCACCAATAAGAGATATAAACTTGCTACAGGAGAAACATTGGAATCCTTATAAGGAGGACAAAGGAGAGACTCAGGAAAGCAGATATCTGCCAAGACGACTACATGCAGCCAGCCTTTGCCAGAGTTGGAAATAACTGGCAAGCCAAGGTTCTGCTCATCTTACCATTGAGACCACTTTCTATACATAGAGTGAAGCCAAGAGCCTCGAGAGCCTAGAAGGAAAATCTCCCAACCCCAGAAACAGACTCATCAAAATCATCTACCAAGGAAAACTTTCATACCAGGAAATTCGATAACCAAAGTCAGTCCACACACAAAGTAGTAAGGAGGAAGGCTTGTGGCCTCTCAGAGACATAGAAACCATACCACATTCTACAGGTTGAGTCCCAAAGCCACAGAATCATTCTACAAGTGACGTCCCACTGGAATAAACTGTACTGAAGGTAGAGATTTGATTGCCAGACTGACGTGATAAATGGTGTGGGAATTGTTCCAAGTCCTTCTAGGCTTCAAATCAAGTTATGCATCATACAGTGATGCTATTGGGGCAGCCTGTTGCTCTTGAAAGTTCAGCTCTGCAAGTCCCTGCTGAGGATTCACTTCAGTGTCTTATTGTGATACTATCTTATAAATACAAACAAGTGTGGACTAAATACCTGTCCAATGTCCTTGGGACAAAAACCAACCAGTCCACAAACTGAAAGAACAGACAACGCCTGGGATCTGGTGAGGTTCCCAGCAAAAAGCAGAAGGTAGGCAAGCACTAGAAGGGTGACCGCTGAAGTAAAAAGTGGAATTATTATTCATAATGGAAAACGAGAAAACGGATTTGAGAGAGTCAGAGAGGGTAAGTAGAACTAAGGAGAGACACTGTTCACGTTAGACGTGAAGAATAACATCACACAGAGGTCATGAAGAGTTCTGCAGCCTCTGTTAGATGCTAAGGACGACATCACACAAAGAGTACATGAAGATGTCGAAGGTGACAGTAACTTGTAGAAGGGTCCTAAGGCAGGAAAGACACTTAAAGAATTTTGAAAATCTTGTAAGCCTCGAGTACAAGAGCAAGAAGAGAGACAAGCAGTAAGACTACCCTACACGCCTACGCCACACCAGGAAGTCACGAACCAGAGGCAGAAATGGGCATGCATCAAATGCATTCTGTGTCTCAAGTACAAGCCTTAGGTAACACTCACCTTTCTTGACAGTGGCTTAATTAGGTATTAAATAAGCTATCAGCACTTCTGATTCTAGATAAGATGAAGGGACATGAAAAGAGTTCTAGAAAAAAACATGATATATAAAATTATTTTTTCATTGAGCATCATACAATAAAGAAGTGAGACCCCAAAGGACAGAATCTAAATAAAGTTTATAATTGCCCTAGACTACAATAGGAGTGTCTAGGATATATACACGAATAAGAAATGGAGGGGAAGCCTTTTGGAGTACAGCAAATGGAACAGGGGGGTCCAGCAGGCAAACATAGCTATGTTTTATATCAATATCTACCCTCTCCTGAAACAGTCCTGGAGAAGAACAAGGCTACACATACAGAGTGAACTATGGATGTGTGAAGAGTGTCCCCTAAAGTCTTCAGCTGGTACTGATCAGCATCGGGAGAAACCCCTAAAATAAAAACTTAATTTCAGAAGCTCAAAGAGTGTCAACAATAATACAGTTTCTATGAGTAATGGTTTCAACCATTGTAAACAGTGTGGTATAAGGTGAAATATCTCAGTGAAGGTCTGTCTTGGTAGCAGAGTGAAAGTCATTGTTAACACAAATGCTTTCTGATAACACCTAACTAAGCTGAAAAGTAGGAGCTAGAATTATTCAGTTGTTCAAAGTAACTTAATATTATCAAGAACAAGGCTCAACAATATTTATATGAATTCAAAAATATCCAGTAGACAGAAAAGAAGCAACAACATGTGCCATTTGAAAAACAAATGTTTGCTATATAAAGAAACAAAAACACAAAGTCCAAAACAAGGAGAAAAATCAAAAAGTCTACACCATCTATTATCAACTGGGTGTAATTCCCCACTATCTCCCACCTAAGAGCATTAGTTAGTCATTGTCTGGAGAAATTTTTAATTATCATCACAAAAAAATTATTGTATATACTGAATGGAAAACAGAAATAATACTAAAAATTCTACAATTTACAGGAAGTCCCACACAACAGAAAGTAGCCAATATTAATATTACCACTCCTGAGGAATCTTGTTCTAAACCAGTGAAGAAACAGGTTAAATTATCTGTCACGAAGACACCGAGACAGTTATTACAGCCTTATTACTTAGTTAAAGAAATTAAAGAAAAGATAAACGTGTTCACTAGACACATGACAGATATGACAATGACACAAATAAAAGACCAGAGGCAAACACTACCATGAGAAGTCACTGTGTGGGGTTGACATAAATGCGGACTTGCTGAGGAAAGGCTGTTAAATAAACACGTGGCTTTACAAACTATATAATGACAGAGGAAATAAAATAAGCAGAGTGTCTATTGTAATCTTCAGAAGTCAATGAAGGGGAGACAGAACAAAGATTTTTAATAAAATATTGGCTGGCTATTTTCAAAATTTGTAAAATCTGTAGGCTTATGTCTGAGAAGCGTAAAATTTCTAAATGTAAGAATCATGGATTTAAAACAACAAAAAAGCAAGCATTTGCAATCAAATTGATTGTCATCAGCATTAGTTATGATCAAACAAAACATGATTTGTGTAGCAGATTGCCTGCGCTGGGCTTTTGTTTGTTTTGACTTGTTTCTCTAGAGATAAAAGAAAGTCTATTTTAAAATGTAATGTTATTATAAAGTGTCATACATTTATATAATACATCTTGATAATATCTATCCCTCCCTACCCTCCTAAAACTTCCCCAAGCAAACTTCACATCCTGTATTTTAGAATCCAGGAGTCCAGTTGGCCCTATGTGCATGGGGTGGGTTCATCAATGGGGCATCAGCAATATACCAAGCGTACTAAAACTTCCAATCAAAATTTTACCTATCAAAAACGTCTTTGGTAAAGAAACATTAAGTCTTTATGAAAGATATCTATGTATGGTGCTTTTATTTACTTGCAAGTTTTTTATATAAAATTTATAGCTAAAATAGCTAAGAGCCTCCCTTCTTTCGAAGCTTGCACTACACCTGTCTTACCACGAAAGCTATGCTACCTATGGGCCATATAACACTGACCAGCATGGAACAACAACCCTAAGAGTTCAATAGTGGACACTAATACCATGATGGTGACTAGCAGCTCTCTAATGGGACTTATGGACAGCCCAACATGAGGAAAATCACCCCCTTCCAAAAAAAAAAGACCAGCAACTACCGGGGACTAATGAAGTCATGAAACCTCATGAAACCAGGAGGAGAAACTACAACTGCCACTTCCAGCCTAATTCCTAACTGTGCTCTAAATATTTATCCTCATACTCGTACATAAATATAGCTCTCACTCCTCACAAAAGGCTTCTCAACAGAATGCGATGACTACAGAAAACCACAACTGATAAGAATACAAAAAACAATTGACTGTGTAGAGCCCAACAACACAACTCCTGCACCTAAAACTCAGGGAACATTAAGGAAGAGGGAGGTGGAAAGATTACAAGACACAGTGGAATAGGGTGTCTGCTGTGAGATTGCATCTATTAGACATGTAAGCAAAACTATGCTCGTGAAATTTCAATGACACATCTTCCCAAACAAAACCTGAACAAAGACAATTTCAATAGATAGGCTAACATGGAAGGGAGAAATTCAATGGGCTCAACCCTAGACAAAGAACTAAAGGAAATTAAAAAATGCTGGAAGTAGGTAAAATAATCTTCCCCAGGCAAGAGGTGCCCCTGTAGTGATCCAATATCAAGCAGTCAACCCTGAAACCACATATATTTAGGTCACATTATATGGACCAAATATCTGCAGTACAAAAAGAGATTACTTAAGACAGTAGAATGAGAGTTATAGAAATCTGAATTTACATAAAGGAATAACGACCAGACATGATAATTACACAGATGAATGCATGTTTCTGATTGAGTACTCTTTTTACAATATAAGTTGAGCTTTACATAAAAATTCCACCATGTTTGAGAAATTCTCAATACACAGAAAAGAAAACTAAATAGCTATAATGGTCCAGCGTCAATAAGAAGCAAGATTAAAAAAATAAACTTTTATAAGCTTCCTGCACCATATAAGAAATAATAATATTTGAATCTAACCTTACTATAAGATTAAAATGTATAATAGAAACCTTCAATCGATCTCTAAACTAATGTAATAATGGGTTTTATTCAATAAGGCAACAAAGAAGATAGAATATAAAAAGTAACCCATGCAAAGGAGGTGTAAAAAGAACAAATATCAAACAACAACAACAAAAACCTGAGCAAACAGAAAACAAAGAATAATATAATAAACTTTAATCTACACACAGAAATGATCACATTAAGTATAAATGGTCTAAACATTCCAATTAAGAAGCAAATATTGTCAGAGTGGATAAAACAGAAAGACCCAATAGTATGGTGTCTATAAGAAATACACTTGAAGTAGCAAGACACAAATTGGATAAAAGCAAATAGAAAGATTTTTACCAATCCAAGAAGAGCAGAGTGACTCTAATATCAGAAAAGTCTATTTTTAAACAGCAAGAAAAATACTAACCATATACTTAAAAAAAAACTTCTTGTAATGGCAGTCTATCCATGCAAACAACATTGTAAGTCAAATTTTATGCATCTCTCAACAAATCTTTAGAACATATGAAATAGAATAAGGTAGGGTCAAAGCTAGTATCCATCCATGATTATTTTTATTGAATTTGGTAATTGACTATTTCCTAAGGCACCCAAATGTCTCCCTGATATTCTCTAAGGCTACATTAAGATTTCCCCTTAACCTCAAAACTGAAGTCTATACAATACTGAGCTTCCTGGCCCAGTCCTACCCATTTAGCTTGCTTTGATCAACTGATTGGTGCCCTGCTACACATATTTTAAGTATTTTTAAATAGAACCTCTAGGATTGAACGAATGAAGATAGTCTCCCAAATTCTATTTCCAAGGTTTTATCATTAAGTTCATTCAATTTACTACAATGAAGAAGAAAAGTTGGATCTGAGGGTTTAGTGTAGGAAAACAGAAACAAAGAACAGGTGGCATCATGCTGGGTTCCTGGCACAGGCTTTTTATTCCAACTATGTAGGAGGCTGAAGGAGAATTGCAAGTTCAAAGCCTGTGAGGGTAACTTATTTAACACTATCTTAAAATAAAATAACCCCAAAAGGAGTTGGAATATAACTCAGTGTTAGAATGATTGCTTAAAATGCCCAAGGCTATAGCTACAATCCACAGTAACACCCTACACACACATATACACACACACACACACACACACACACACACGTGTGTGCGCACACAAATACGTGAATGGCTGATGTCTACACATTATGAGGAATATGAAGAGCTAGGATTTCTTGCACTGGGCTACTTGGAATTCCCACTCTCCATTATAAAGTCTGATATATAACAGAAACGTAGGATTGAGCTGAATTCGTGGCATCAGGAAGCATATGAATCTCTTAGACTAATGACTTGGCTGCTCGACTTTGCTCTAGTAGAAGCTTGGAATTTATGAATCTGATTTCAGGGTTTCATTTTCAGTTTTATTCTGGGAAGCCAGGAAATAAAAGCCAAAGTAAAACCATTTTAAAGAGGTTAACTGTTAAAATTGTATGCAACTCTTACAAGTGAACATAAAAGGGACAGTTTTTACAGTGCTCACTAAAAGAAATATGAGATGTCTCAATGTCTTGGGCAAAGGAGAATAAAGTCCTAAGGGAAATACACTGTACCACCTGGTTCCAACAGATCAGGCTGGAAAGAATGTTAGAAATGCCCAAATTGGCCTCCTGCTGTCTCCACTGGCTTGCCCAACCCCATCCCCCTAGAAAAAAAAAAGAGTTAAGGAAAAGACCTGGCCTTAGCACTGGATGTCTGCCATCACCATCTGCTTGGACAATTTGTACAGACCAGGCCACTGCAACTCATGAGAGCTGCAGTAGACCTTCATGCAATCACAGAAGCATGAGCAAAAGGCAGGTAACAGAGATGAGGCGGAAGCAAATTCAAGTCGACAAGAACTCAGTTCATAGGGGATCAGGAGTTAAAATTTGAGATGAGAACTATAAACACCAAAATCCCTGAATGAGGACTTTGAAGCAGAGCGGATAGCCAAGTGAGAGCCCAACAACATGACACAGAGGGACAATTCCTCTGCTTCCCGTCACTAATCTTCTTTCCATCCTATAAGCAGACCAGAAGGAAAGCCTGACGAGCCCTCCAGCATCTCCCTCTTCCAGCTTCCAAGTCAGTAACTCATCTGTCTGCTCACTCCTCTCTAGTTCCCAGTCACCTCATGACTTCAATTCCACCCTCCCCAACCCCAAAGCTGTATTTCTTTGTGACCTGAAGCCTTTACTCAGCCACCTAGCCTTCTAGAATATTCTCCTGCTCCTCCCCATTGCCTCTGACCTACCCATTCTTTCAGCTTTACGCCCTAGAAGCCTTCCCAATGCTCAAGCATAGTTCCATTTCTTATTCTAATATCTCCTAGCAGTCACAAACTGTAAAGTGCCAGGCCATTTCCTCATGCAGGCTTGAGTTTTCATTCTGTTATTTTTTATATGCCTCTTTAGTCTCCCCAACTGGGCCATACCTTAGTGTAAAAAGGAGATTCTACAATTGAATTAATTTTGCTACTGTGCTCGGTGAGGTAATCACTGTGTGACTTGTTGAACGGAGGAATCTGGATCACTGAGATCATCCAAAGACTCCTACGTAAACATTCCTCCTGGAATTCTTTCCTTGCCCACTAGGGCAGCTCAGCCCAGCAGCAGGGAAGGTTGGAGCTGTCATAGGTTGCTATCAGATTACACAGAACGTTAGACCAGGAAGGTGGCGGAAAAACTGTGAAGAGAGAACAAGGAGCCTGTAAGTGGCCACCTTAGATACAGGAAGAATTGTTTTTTAGGAAGTCAATAGATAAACATTACACCATCGTCTTATAAACTCTACATGTTAATTATAAATAAACAATAAAATAATACGTAGGTCCCACCTTATAAGCCATTTATCTCTCATGACTCACTCTTTGGGGCTTTAACCCAGAGTGTACACCAAATCTACATTTAGGAATGTGTATATGTATACATATACATATATCCACATATACATACATATACATGTACATATATATACATATATGTGTGTATACATATATAAACATATATATTCCTAAATGTGGATTTGAAGTCACTCTGAGTGTACATACATACACATAATTATATGATTATATAGTCTTTCTATGTTATTATATTACCATTAACAATGTTGTAAAATAATTTATTATATAGAATTTATATGTATAGAATTTGTATTATATACATACCCATAGAAACAAGTAACTCATCCTTATCCTTGTGGTAAAGATATTACCAGTGCATTTTCAGGAGTAGGATAATAAAGAATCCCACCTAATAAGATTTTAGAATTTCTGCCGTGAGTAAAAGGATTCAAATAGACTTAGATGCCTTCATATGGGGATTCCCAGTTATTAAGTATCATAATTCATCAAAACAAAAGTCTCTGCCTTTGTTCCACTATATAAAACCAAAATACAGGCTAGCCTTATTAATAGAAAAACTTTAAAAATTTAAAAAATTAAAGCTGTACTTAAAGCCCACAGATACACAGTCTAGCCTTCTTGCAGCTGTGAATCAACTGTGTATCTATTACCTGATCATTCAAGTCCCTTGGCTTTCAAATCTGTGGAGGAGGAGGCCTGGCTAGTCTGTGCTTCCTAGAAAGGATGATGAGCCTTACACATAACCCAGCTGTCATAGAGAACATATGTAACTGCTCCATCTCTCCCCTCCCATTACTCTGTTTGACAGTGGGGTCTTTGTTATCTAGCGATAGATCATGTGACCTAAGAAAACACTTCATTGAGGAAAGAATGGAAAACCAAAATGTTCATGTAATACAGCCAAACCTTTTCCAGGAAGTGAGCTGTTCATCATGTGCATGTTTCACTATTGGCTACAGCCATCTGCTTTATTCATGCACATCCCATAAAACCCATGGCATATGTGGAGAGAAGAAGAAATAAATACAGAAATAGTTTGTTGATGATTCAGTCTATATTTGCGGGTTAACTTTTATGTTCTATGCCTTCACATCCTGTAAAGTATTTGAAAAGATAATGTCTAAGAATGGGCTCCAATCCTATCAAAACTGAAGCACATAAAGATAGGCTTTTAAAGTCCTGCTGAGTTCTTAAGACCATGTTGCTGCAGAGACCTCCTGCCAGCAGGGTCTCTGGGATATGCAAGAACACTCTGAACACATTTAAAGTGCTTCCCAGCCACTTGAGACACAGTGTGTGAGCTCTGACAGTACAAACTGTACCCTACTGCCCTGATCTCTGTTGACAGGAACCTGATAAAGGCAAGTCTTATAATTCTAAGATGCCCAGACAAGGGAAAGTGTTGACACAAGAGGCAGTGTTCTATTTGGCTATGGCCAGGAGCATTCTTGAGGGGTCCATGAGACAAGGTCCTCAGAATGGCTGAAAGCAGTGCAGCATCCTTTGGACCAGCCTGATTTGATGGCAAAGATCAGACTACACTCTCTGCCCATAGTTGCATCTCTATGTTGCCTGACATTTGTATTCTCAGGAACTCTATCAAATCACTCAAGTGGGAGTTTACTTCCAGGTCATCTGACCCCTACTAGTTTCAATGCAGCAGAGGCAACTATATATGAAACAATACAAAATCATAAAAAACAAAAGATGCAGCCTCAGAGTAACAAGGCTGGAGACAAGCGTCCTTGGAGGGACATAAAGTAGAGTAAATTGAGGGAACTATGTGGGATCAGACTAAGGAGAACTACACTTTTATGCCCAGTTACCCAGGGGAACTCGAAAACTTACTTTGGAAATGCCACCCCTCCCCTTCTACCAAGTGTTCTGGGATGTGGAATAAACATCCACCCCATAGGAAGGTCATCTCATGTCTGTACACAACAGGACCTCATCCCTTCTTCTCTAAGACCAAATTTTTGCAGGCACCTCATGCACCAAAACCTCATTGCCTGACCTCCCTTTAATTTGGAATCCTCATGCACCTGTCTCAAAGCCTTCCGTAGTTTGCTGTGGTGTGCTGGCTGCTTTCTCTTCCTTTACCATTTAAATTTCACCACTCTGCCTTCTCCCTGAATTCACTAGGTTTGAAGGTCTCAGAGAACATGTGGATCTTTGCATCATAAATCCTAGACGCCGGATTGTGTCAGGTCACTACTTAGATCTTAGTTTTCTTTTTGTGCCATCCAGAGTAACTCAAATGGAGGCACTCCTCTGACACTGAACGTGGCATGAGGAATGAGTGGGATATCAAAAGTATATGTTAAGCACTAAACCTTTCTAAGGGTCTAGCACACTTACAAGACGACAAATTGTGAAACTCCTGGGCTACATCCTCCTTAAAACATGTTTTATTTGTCCTGCCAAAGGATATTGAAGATTCTGACATTGAAAGACTTTAAAGGAGATACAAGCGCTTCTGTTAACACAGACTCTATCTCTCTCTGTTTCCTACAATGCCTCATCCATGCCTGATTCTCTGGACCACTGGATCCTGTATTCAAGTCTATGAACATTTGAATCTTAATAACTGGCTTTAATAACTGTTCCAGTTAACTCATGTGCACTAGTCCATGTCACATTTGTCCAGTTCAACAGGAAGGGTGGGTTTTAGGCCTTCATTCATTCAGTTCAGAGCTTGGTAACTAGCCACAAGAGTAAAGCCATAAGAAACATAGAAGCATACAAGTAGAGAGTCCAGCCTCCTCTGTACTGTGCAGTGGAATGGATCTATTCAAAGAGAACCCTTTGATAAGCCTACTTCTAGGGCCCTTAGAGAGGAAATAGGTGAGTTGGCCCAAGCTGGTTTCCTAATTTAAAAAAAGACCCCAGCTCTTGCCAGATACTTGAGAAGCTTAAAGGGACACAAAATAAGCTTATCAGTTTGAAACAAGCCATCCCTCAGGGACAGCAGACTCAGTTGGCTGTTCTGTTCCATATCCCTAAAGAGTCAAACAGAAGGAACCATTTCTCTTAGCTCGGACTCTCCACTAAGCCTTTTATGATGTTAATAAATGAGGTAAAGTCTAAGGTATCGCCTTTAAAAAATCCATATTTCAGAGTTTTCTTTATCTTTCCTCCATTCCCAGTGAATCACTCCGTCTTCTCAGAGCCTTTGCTCAAAGGCACTTAATCTTGCTGTTTAATGACACCGTCTATGGAAGGAAGCCTCGGTGTCTCCATTCACCAATAGCCAGATCAATCATGTGTCTCTAAGAAAATGAAGTCATACCAAGCTGGGTTTTAACATTGCTGAGGGGGGTCATTAGGACCTCTGAGAGTCCTCCTGCTGAAGGGCTCTGATAGCCTGTGATTAATTAGGCAGCTCCTTCCCGGAGACTCTTTCTGCCTTTGCTGTCAAACCTACTCACCCCAATGCCAAGACTCCTGGGCTTCCCAGACCCTTTGGCAACACACATGAATGAGGTTCAGGAACCTTCCCCATACCCTGCTGCTCTCCCCTGTTATTTTAAAAGAGTGACATTCCAACCCTCTGTGACTGAGAAATTGGTACAATTCTCTATAAGCTTAGAATGTGTGTCCTTCCTCCCCATGACTCCATGATAGTAGGCACCTGAGCATTGGGGTGCACTATTCTTCAGTTCACAGTACATCAGCAACACTATCTTTGATGCAGAAGAAGAGGTGAACAGGAGAAACACTGAGCTATGAGTATGAGACACTGAGTTAGTGTTCCCTTCCCCTGGATACATACTCCCTAGCTTGTCTGACATATGCAGAGAGTCTCTCAATACAAAGTCTGGCTGGGAATGGACGATGGAAGGGGGTCTGGGCAGCACAGACTTGGAAGGTTATTCAAGCAGAGGAGAAATCACAGTGCATGCTTTGGAAGTGGACGTAACTACCAGGTTATAGTTTAGATGAGTGTTGGGTCAAATCCACGGGCATATTTCTCAGATCATCCTCAGCTGCTCTTACCCCCCTCCCTTCCACACCAGTTTCTTCATTTGTGAAATGATGCTATAGGATTCTCCAGTCCTAGTCACCCTCGTTCTTTCCCCATCACCAGCAGGAAAGTCCTACTAGTCATTGTTTTGCACTTTATAATACTGAGTCAGGATTTCTCAATGAACCCAGATCTCATGACCCCAGGTCATAAACCTGGGGTTTGAATGTTTAAACATTCAAACTTTTAAATAATCTAAAATCTTTTGATTCCTAAGCAAATGAATCAATAGCCATGTGGGCTTTTTTAAAAAAGAAAAAAAAAGATTTATTTATTTATTTTATGTATATGAGTACACCTTTGCTCTCTTCAGACACACCAGAAGAGAGTATCCGATCCCATTACAGATGATTGTGAGCCACCATGTGGTTGCTGGGAATTGAACTCAGGACCTCTAGATGAGCAGTCAGTATTCTTAACCACTGAGCCATCTCTCCAGCCCGGATATTTCTTTTGGTAAAGAAATAGTCACACTTCTGATCATGTATCAAAGGCAGACCTTTCATTCCCCAAAGAAACAAAAGTGACCTAGGCATTCCCTTTAGGATAAATCCATTTTTAAAAGTTTGATCTTCAAATGGATTGAGAGAAATATCAGAATATCGGCTGAATCAGGCAGATCTTTGCTCAAAATCTGTTTCTCAAAGGAAATCCAGATGCTTCCCCTACTGTAGACAGTGTGGCAGATCAGTCTATGAAAGAACCCATCATCAAATCAAAATGGCGGATCCTAACAAAAGTGGCCAAGAGGCCAAGATCATAGGGGACATAGACAGAGGGGACATCTGTATCCATCTTATCACAAAAGACTATTAAAATCACAGAAGGAAAGCACCATGCTATCGGTCCTTACAACCAAGGATAACTGTTTCAAATCAACTCACATCATCATCCACATGCTGGAGTTACACTTTTTGTCCTATTTTGTCTTCCTGTATGTTCATAGTCCACCATCACAAACATAAACACAAACATTGTCTCCTCACAAAGAAAATCTTTGTTTGGGGGATATACTCTGACACTCATTATAGTTAAGTCATGGGACAAAATCCTTTAAGGAAAACCTACAAGCTCACTATGTGCTCACTGAGCAGCTCATCATCTCTGATTTCAAATATCAATAATTTACTTCTTCTGACCCTAGAGGCCTTGTAGGTTTGGCTGCTGTGTCACATGGGCATCAGTAGGTGACAGAGAGGAGAGAGGCTATGTCTAAGGTTAGTGTTCTGACCTATGAATATCTGAATAATTATTAACCTAACATTCCCTGGAAAAAGAGAGCCTGAGATGACCACATCTCAGTCAGGCACCACGGGCCCAGACAAGGAGCTATCCTGAGACGGCCCCCAGTGCAGAGGTGTACTGTATGGGGTTGGGGAGCAGACCATCCCTGAGATGACAATTGCCTTGTGCCATAAAGCATGAGCTCTGCATAGGACTCCTTGGATCACTCTTGAGACAATCCCAAACACTCAGAGTTCCCAGGAACTAGTAAGAGGATTAGGTGGTGGGGCAATTGAGGAGGAAGAAAAACAGAAGGATGAAAGAAAGACACAATGAAGACAGGCAGAACTGGAGACTTGGGGGTAGCAAGGAGAGGAATAGTTTGCTGATGTGAATAGCTGGTGATGTTACCTCAGACCATGGTGGGGTCCTGTCTTGTGCTGTTACTAGGGACCACATCTGAGTCTGTGACGCTGCAGTAACATGGTTATATTACCACAAAAGGCTATGTAGATGTCCCTAGTCTGGGATACTGCCCTGGGGTATGCTGATATCTGTGGGCTGTGCAGAACTGACTCTACCCCTCACCTAGGCATCCTGGAAGAGCTGATTCTGTGAGCATGAGAGGAGGAACACTAAAGTCAGCTACAGTACTCAATAGAGCCACCCTGCGCATTGCAGGAGTTGCAGGAGAGCCAAGTCCAAGGACAGAAGCATGGGAGAGCTAGCTCTATCATTTGTCTCCTGTGTGGTGGTGTGGGCAAGGGAGAAATACCCTCCTCCTCCCTGCTCTCCCCTCACCACCCTCCTGCAGAAGGCAGGAGACGTGGCCCTGTGGTCATGAGATCAGGAGAGCTGACCCCCACTCCTTACCAACTGCAGCCCTCCAGAAAGTAGGCACTGCACTGTGCCTGGGCATCACACTAGAGATGATGTTATTGCCTGTGGTACTGGCGAACTGGCCTTAAGGGCACGAGCACGGGAGAGCTGGCCCCATCATTTGTCTGCTCGTGGAAGAGCAGGCCCTGCACCTTTTCTGGATGTGGGGACTGCAGGTGAGCTGGTCCTGAGGGCATAAGAGCAGAAGAGCAGTGGGTTGGCCAGCTCAGATACCTCTCAGGTTCAGACCCGGAGCTTTGAATTGGCCCACCCCAATATCCACCCCATTCATGAACTGCTGGAGTGCATTGGGGGGCTAGTCCTACAGATCCAAAACTACAGGATCTTCATGACACAGGACAAGAGGATGTTTGAGCGGATTCCCAGTGAAGTTCCAGTATTTATAGAGTAGCAGAAGCCAGAGGCCTTATACCAAACCAACAAGTCATTGCAATGAACACTTGCAAGCAAAGAATTGTCAACAAGACTGCGACACAGTACAGTTTCCACCTTCAACAGTGAATTATCTTTCATTCCTCTGTTGCAGGGAGAGGTTGCAAGGGTGGGGGCAGGTTCAAGGGGATGAGAAGATGAGTGCAGTTGGGGTGCATGATGTGAAATTCACAAATAACCAACAAAAAGTTTTTCTAAAGAGTTTACTTTTCTAGTGGAAAGTGAAGATAGTAAGTCATTCAATCTGTATCATAACCAAGTTATTGTTTTTACAATGGTGTGTGCATGCATGCTTGCATGTGTGTGTGTGTGTGTGTGTGTGTGTGTGTGTGTGTGTGTGTGTGTGTCCTGTGTATTTGTATGCATTTGAGCTGGCCATGTGCAGGTGTACATGCACACTTGTATGCCTGTATATGGCAGCCATCACACATCCTAGATTGCTCTTCATTTTATTTACTGAGCAAGAGTAATTCAGCCACTGTGAGGATCCTCAGTCTCTGGTCTGCTCTGCCTCCTAATCACAGGATTACAGGTGGACCGTCGTGCCCATTCAGCCTTTTATATGCCAATAGTGGGGATCAAGACTCCAGTTCTCACTGAGCCATCTTCCTTGTCCTCTCTGGTAAATTTCCTTACGTTTTTAAAAGATTTTTAAGACTATGTGTGAGCGTGGGTATGTGTATGTGAGTGCAGATGCCCCTCAGAAGCCATAAGATCTTCCTGGAACTAAAGTTACAGGTGGTTATAAGCTGGCAAAAGCAGGTGAGTTGAATCTAATTCAAGTCCTTTGGGGGGTGGGGTAGGGAGAACCAGTAAGACTCAACCTCTGTACCATCTTTATCCTCTCAGGGGAATTCTTATAAGTAAGTAGCATTGCTTTTATTTGACTAATATGAAAACTTGAGCCCAGAATATAAAGTGACTTAGCTATGGTCACACGGACACTGGGGATGAATCTGGCTATATCGTCCATAGCTGATACCACACCACATCCCATGGCCTTTCTTTTCTGCTCTGTTGTCCATGCTTAGGGTTTGATGCAAACTGTTATGCAGTCTATCAGTCATCAGTAGAACCAAGCCTTGGTCTTTATAGCTGCCAATATGCATATATGGGAAAATGAACACTGCTCACCCTGCCATACCTAACATGACATCTTTAAGTCTGTTACTTTTTCATCTATTAAAAAAATAATGCTCTCTAATCAAGGGAAAAGGTTCAGATACCACATGTGTGATACATCATCCCTCCGAAGCTTGGTCTCGACAAGTGAATATTTCCATTTAAATGTTCCATCAATTCAATCAAAATGTTAATATTCTGATTACAAAGTATTTCTCTATGCATTAATTTCCTTCCCACAGATTTTCCCCTGAAGCAAAGCACTGAACTGGTATTCACAAGTGGGCGGGTCATTTTGATTTAAAGAGGACATTTGTGTACCATGGTGCTACAGTAATTGATCATAGCAATATTTCAGGAGATTAAGCTACAATCTAAATGCGCCCACTCATATTTGTCTTATTGTACTGTGCACAGAGCCCCTGCACAGCTGGTAAACCCCTATGTGTCTGCAATAAGCAGGGGAACCAGCAAACGAGCAGCTGTCGGTTTAAATCTATATTAACTGTGTTTTTAGTGGGGTTGTTGAGCAGTGTCAGTCTCTTCTCATCTTTTGCTGCATAAATGATGCTGGAGTCAAGGCAAATAAATAATCATAGTTTCAACTTCAAGGCATTATCTCCCAGGCTTCAGAGATTATGTATTTTAACAAGGCAGATACACAGAGCATCTCAGGAATTTTGAAATATTAATCTCCGTCTCCCCTGGATATGGAGTGACAAACATGTGGTTTTGAAATCCAATTGTGACTCACATCATAACATTCCCACTGCAAAATGGATAGCTCGTGGAGAAGGATCAGCTCCTCCGTAATGACCCCATCAGCACGCTCCTACCTCTATGCTTATCCACATTCTAATATCACAGAGCAAAGTAGGCCAGGCTGGAAGAAGCGGGTTTCTAATATGAGGCTGGAGAATGTGCTTGGAATGCTCTGACAAATGTCACATCCCCACGGGGAGGGGTACCAGAGGCACTAGTGTAGGCAGCAATGAGTATGGAATAGGATGCCAGAACTACCTTGGAAACCTCTGATGCAAAGATGTTTCTCACAACTCCTTTGGTTTTAAACTAAAGCACAGACCTGTGATGTTATAATTAAAAATTAAAGGCACAGCCCAGTGATAAAATAGACTCCATCACACACATAGTTGTCACTTCCAGACAGATTGACTGACAAACTGACTGATTGTCTTGCATGTTTGAGATGAAACCCAGCAAGTTCTCTACCACTGTGCTTCAGTCCCAGGCCATGACTACAAGAGTCTAAAGGAAAGACGAAGTGGAGAATACAGAGCAGCCACATGGAAAGGAGAGTTCTGTGTGGTCAAGAAGAGAAAACCGAGAAGGAAGGTACATTTTGCTGGCTGATACCGTTTCTGCGTTGATGTTAGAAAACGCAGTGGAGTCTTGCATTATTGAATCTTAAAGGTCTTTTACAAATGCCATCAATTGTTCTGTTAGTCACTGGTTCATTTATGCTTCACATGTCATTAAGTATCAAAAATAAGGCTTACCCAGAGGTGGAAGGTAAATCTATATTGATGAAGATAGCATGCATTTCGGACACAGGGCCCAGAGAGCCCTGAGGCACCATGAAAGGCACCATGAAAGCTCTAAAGGAGGAAAACAACCAACAATCTAACCTGGCCATGACACCTATGAGCCATAGCAGTGATGAGCACAACACCATAACTCTAAGCATGCAGTCACTGCACACATACCTCTGCAGTCACCAACGGGTCAGTAATTGGACTTTAAGATCTGCTTGACAAGAGGGATATCACGCCTGATACTTGAAACCTAACCCAGAATTGGTTAAGTAATGGATCTTGGAAGAGAACTTATGAATATCACTTTACTAAACCAGCATAAATCCTAACTACATTCTAAATGTTTGTGCCCTTATACTCAAAGGTAAGCGTGGTCCTCATCCCTCATCAAGGAAAACTGCTGCTGCAACAGAGAAAGATCATTACAGAAAACTACAACTAACCAAAATGCAGAGCGGTAGAGCCCAGTTCCAATAGATACACCCGACCTAAAGCTCAGGGAACACTGAAGGAGAGGGGGCAGAAAGACTCTTAAGAGCCAAAGAATCAGGAAGTTTGCTGTGAGAATCTGGATCTTAGTAAATTCAGAAGCTATACCCAGAAAGTCTCACCAACATGGCTGTGTAAACATGGCTGAGCAAAGACAACACTAGTAGACATGCTAATGTGGACAGGGAGAAGAGTGCGAGCCTTAGATCCTATATAAAGAACTACAGGCAAGTAAGGAATGCTGAGAGTTGGGGAGGAGTCACCCAATTGGTAATTCAATACCAATGGTCAGCCCTGAAACACACATACAAGCAAGCATATATAAACTGAACAGGTCGTATTGAGGGTGTCCACACCCGAATCTCTGGGGCCTAAGAATACGGCACCTGCAAAAGAGTATTAGAAGATGAGGCTCAGGATACGGATTCTGAGATAGGGACATTGCCCTAGTCATCTATATTGATCCAGTCTCTCATCTAATATATGTACTATATTATATATACATATACATATACATATACATATACATATACATATACATATACATATACATATACATATACATATACAATCCTGGAATCCTTCAAGGCAGAGTGCTTAGCTCTGATGCAAGAAGTCAGAAAGATGCAAAGTGCAAAGAAAGATTTTATGCACCTGCATTTGAAAGCCGAGAAAAGGACCAAGATTCAAGAAACAGCAGCAGAAGACAGAAAGACAGAAGAACCCCCTAGAGCTATTTGTTTATGTCAATAAAACTTACGTCAGACTCTGACCCTATAGAACTGATACTATAAAACAAATATCGTAAACCTGTGCTATGTTAATGAATAAAGTTGTGGTAATTTTCCAGAGCATTAACTGAAAACTGAAATACACATGACAGGTCCTATCCCTTATCCATAAAAGTGATACCAAAATGCTCTCTAATGTATAGGAAGGCTCCAAAAAGCCCCAGTCAATCCTTCCTAGAACTAATCTGTCCTTCAGAAGCACAAGCTTAGAGGATACAGATAATAAATAGAGACTGCATCTCACAAGGCTTCCAGACAGCCACCACATCTCAGTGCAAGCTCTTCTGAGAAACACACTCAGATGCTCCGTGGTGGGAGCATGTGAGCACTGTGCTCCCGAGTGTGCCTGACAGGCTACCCCTCTGACTCACTACAGTAAAAACCTCCGTGTTTAGCAATGCAGAGTACATTCCCCAGAGCCTACAACATCAATAATAATGCTGTAAGCTTATGTATTAGCACTTCAACTACATAATTCTATTCATTGTTTTCATTGGATCGTGTCTTGTTTATTATAAATGTTTCAAAGCCATGTGACTGGTCATATCATTTCATCACACAGAATAAATTACTTAACCCTACTTGGAAATGTCCTCTTACCAGCATCTTTTAATGAATAATGCATGTATCTCACACGTGTGCATACACACACACGGCAGGTAAAGAAGAAACAAACACTCAGATTACCAGCAGTTTTAAGTATATCTTGATCCCTAAGCACTTATAACAGACCAGTCCTTTCCCCAAATGCATAATTCTCCACCCTCTTTCCCATAGTATAGCCCTTTCCTGCTTCCATCATAGGATTTATTGCAAGTTCTAATCATGCTGTTTATAAATTTAGCTGATTATTTGTTGTTAGCTATCTCACTAGCATGCCAGCATGGAAAGCACAAGGTTTGTGCACTCCTGGATCATATTAATGAACCCAAGGGAATGCAGCACAGTTCTCCGTCTCAAGTATGGGCTCAGCACATATTTGTAGGCTGAGTAACTTCGTACAGTTCTCTGTAAAAACCTTCCATGGCTATAGCCTCATGTCTGAGCTAATAATTAATGCAAAAGAACCAGTGTTTCTTGCCTTCTTGGTCTATCATATGCAGTGAGGCAACCCTCAAAGTGGTGAGAACAGCATTCTCAAACTCTTTCTGGAAAATAGTAAGGTGGTATGTACGAACAAATATGTTATTTTAAAATCTCAGAAATAAATGCTTCATGTTATTCCCAAAGAGAATGGGAATGAATAACTCACAATAAAATTAATTTTGTAAAGCAGAGAATGAAGGAAAATATCTAAGCCACATGTTAAAGACCCAGTCTTCTATGATTTGAGAGTAAGAAATTGCAGATAATATCAGGGAAGGCATCCCTGTATGGAAGCTGATTTCTTCTCAGGAGGTCTTCCAGTTATTCCTATGTAATCTCTGTATGCACGTGTGTGTGTGTGTGTGTGTGTGTGTGTGTGTGTGTGTGTGTGTGTTATAACAATCACAAGGTTTGAAATGGACTACATTAATTGTGTTGAGAAATTGTAACCATTGAACGGCTTTTATGAGTTAAACACCTTTGCAATATTTTATTTAATTCTTAGGTTCTTGAGTGAGATTCGGCCTTTGTGTTCATGAGTTCATATTACAGAGAAAAAATTCTGGTTCTGAGGACTAAGTAAGATTTGGAAGGAATGAGGGCTGGATATTGAAAACACCAAGAACGTGTAAATGTCAAGACAGGATGAAAACTGGGATGTTTGAGATAAAACAGTAAAATAGGTAAGTACTGGGCACATTGGACAGGAGTGAGTGGCCAGGAGGACCCAAGCCTTAGGGATAAAGAGAAGTGTGGTGACAGGACAGTGGTGAGCCACTGTGTGGAGATGTAAGAAGTGCTATGATAGGACAGTGTTGAATCACTGTGTGGAGATGTAAGAAGAGCATCTATATGTAAATCAGCATTTATTTCTGATTGGACAGCGTTGAGCCACTATGTGGAGATATAAGAAGTACTGTGATAGGATGGTGTTGAGCCACTATGTGGAAATGCAAGAAATGCAGTCATAGGACAGTGTTGAACCACTGTGTGGAGATGTAAGAAGTGCTGTGATAGGACGGTGTTGAGCCACTCTGTGGAGGTGTGAGTAGGGCAGAGAGATATGAACTTTATCTCAGATCCCCAACTTCCAACTCAGAAGCCATCATTTATATTTTGCTGAGGTACCAATATATTCCAGAATGCTCTCTGGCATTGTGTGAAAATAGATCAGTGCAGCCCAGATATGCAGTCTCTATGGACCTGATGATCATATTGAATGTTTGTAGACATTAATGATTTTAGAACCTAGCTTAGGTTTTCTTGTTGTTGGTGGTATTGGTGTTGTTGTTGGTGGTGGTGGTGGTGGTGGTGGTGGTGGCGGCGGCGGTGGTGGTGGTGGTGGCGGTGGCGGCAGCAGTAGTAGTAGCAGCAGCAGCAGCAACAGCAGCAGCAGAAGTTAAAAGTCAGAAGAAACCCAAAGAGCAGGATGTTAAAATTAAAAAAACAGCACCTTCCAACAACCTCAGAGATCAGGGCAGGTAATTAGCTTCTGATGGAATGTTTGTCCAACACAGACACTTAGAACACTAAATGTGATTATGATATTTTGGAAACAATAACTTTCAGACACATTTATTGTCCAACTGTTGTTATAACCATGGATCTGCAGCCCCCTTTTGCCCCAGGCTTTTCTGTTTTTACACACACACACACACACACACACACACACACACACACACACAAGCTAACAAACATGCCAAAGTGAGAAATAGCAAGCATTTTCTACTTATTGGCATTTGACCTTAATCTTTGGAATAACAGTAACTAGAGAGAAAGGATACGGTCAGAAACTCTCAAGTAAATGTTAAGAGCCAGTGGTTTTATGTTTGGCAGCGTTGTGTGAAAAGAAAAAGTCACTTTCCATTTGTTTTGAAAGTCTATTAAGTCACTCTAAGGCTTCCTCATTGGTGCTACAGTGTTTAGAAATTCAAAAGCCCAAATCATTACATCCACTCTAAGTCTTGGCATTGATCATCAGCCTAGCACTTTCTCACTCAGACAGACATGCTGATTTTTCAATTTAGAAACATTTCTAAATGCACCATTGAGCCTGTGAAGCCATCAACTTTTTTATCCTTCATAGACATAGGAAAGACAATGACAACAACTAACTAGGAATTTAAGTAGAGCAACTAGGTCTCGCCCACAATTTATGGACTTACTGTCTTCAGTGCTTTAAAGTTAAACTTAAATTTTCAAAGGTTCATCTTTGAAAAACACCAGTGAGAAACTTTAGCAGGTCAATGACTCCATATAGAGCTGGAGGGATGGCTCAGTGTTTTGAGAGCACTTATTGCTCTTGCAGAAAAGCTGGATTTGCTTCTCAGCACCCACATGGAGGCTCATACTTATCCATAACACTAGTTCCAAGGAAGCCAAAGTCTTCCTCTGCTCCACAGGCAACAGATATACCCTATGTATAGACTTACAGACAGACAAAACACTCATCCATATGCAATGAAAAATTATTTAAAATAGTCATAGTGGCAGGGGCAGCTGTAGTAGTAGTAGTAATTACTAACCATCTTAAGGGCTCATTAAGTACCAAATATTATGTTGATTATTTTATAAATTGTTTACTAATTAAATTATCATCGATATTTAATATGATAGATCCAATCATTATGTACCATGTTGCGGATAAGAAAATTCAAGCTAAGCGAAGTTATTCCAGGATGTCAGTGACACATCCTAGAGTTATAACTCACTATTGTAAGAAGCAAAGTGCAAATAACAGTGTGTACTCTAGAACAGCAGCCTAGATTCCATGCATATTAAAAGACAGAAGGCGAGGTGTAACTCTGCTGTCAACTGTCCGAATGCTTTGGATTTTGTGACCCATTCCAGCTGGCTCGCATTCGTGTTTGCTCAGCATCGTTTCCAGGCAGAGCATTGTTTAATTCTTGCCTTTGAAGAACACACAGTTGAGGTTTTCGTGTGTTTCTTTGTTTGTTTGAAGGGTGATACCATGTTTGACTTAAGAGCAAGGTCAGGATGAGAAAATAGAAGAAACTATGAACTCAGAAACAAAAATTCAGTAGATTAAAGATATGAGAAAAGTTGGAAGCATATGAGAATGAGATTTGGCAGAGGAATTCCAGAGTTTAGGTTTTCACAGGCCAGGCAGTTCCAAATGACGATGAACTCAAGACTTGGTGAGACTGGTAAATGTTCACAAAAGGAAGTTGAAGACTATGAGGCAGGTGCTGAGGATGTCTTCCAATACTGATGGAGGAGTCATCAGAGAACATGATCATATGAGAGCTGTAAGCCTGAGTCAGCAGGGAGCTTAGCAAGATGCACTGGAAGAAAGATGCTACAACCTCAAGGAACAGCAGGAAAGATGGTTGTCCTGTTACCTTCATGAAGCCAGGATACAGGTGTCATTCCTAATTTCTCCCATCCCATTATATCTATGGCTTGCTTTCATTCATTTAATATAAGCACTGTTTATGAGTCTTCAGAGTCCCTACAGTTTTGACATCCTGATGTTTGATAAATATACCAAAATAAAGTATGTGGATAACAACACCATAAAGCCTCAGCATAGGTGGTTGGGGAACAGTACCCTTAAGAGGTTTCTTTCAACATAAAAATAGTCCCCTGGCAACAGATAGTCCAACTGTTGATAAGAATGGCACTGTGAACTTCCTTTGCGTACACAGGCCTCTCCAGCAAGGGAAGCAGGTAGACTAATTGTAGACCTTCACGTCTCCTCCAAATAAAATCCCCTAGTCTCTTCTCCAGCTCTGCAACAGAACACTTACTGCAGACTCCCCCTGAATTCATCTCTAGTGGATCCCACAGATCTATTCCTCCTACCCTCCCTTCCCTGATTCATTGTATTACCTGAGCCCCTAGCTCCAGCAGGCATTGCCTGGGAACCCACAGGCCATACTAGGCAATTCTAGATCTTCACTTCTCCTTCTGCTCCTCCAAATCCATTTCCCAGTCTCATCCCCAGCTTTGCAGCACACCTTCTGCTGCAGCTTCTCCTCACTCTCTGCCCCATTCCCAGCAGACTAACCAAAGAGATCCTGGTGGAACACCCTGCTTTCTTACCTCTGTGAAGCCCCGCTACTACCTGTAGTCCATCCCCATTCCTAAGTATCAGGACCCAATACCCAGAAACACATTTTACTTGGAACCCCAGTGCCCACAGCTATCAGCATCACAGGATATTTTTCTACCAGGTAAAACACAGTCATCTCACTCTCATAAGAACAAGACAGGCAACGGAAACGAAAAAACAAAACAAACATCCTAAAAACACAAGACCTGCTATCAGCACATAGTATTGCAATCTTCCCAATCCCAGATGCCTAGATAGGAGTGACCATTAAAACACAATCAACAGCCAGGACAGTATGTCTCCACTAGAGTCCAACAAGCCTTCCACAGCAATCACTGAATATTTCAACATAGCACACAAGAAAAACATAGAAGCACAAGAAAAAGACCTTCAAACAGCCATCATAAATGTGATAGAGCTCCTTATAGAAAATGAATGAATACCTTAAAGTAATCTATGAAAACATAAACAATAGTGAAAAGAAGTGAATAAAATCATTCAAGACCAAAATTGGAAATAGATCAATATAGAAAGTACAAACTGAGTAAAATCTGTAAATTAAAAGCTTAGAAACTCTAACAGGAACCACAGAGGCATCCTTTACCAACAGAATACAAGAGATGGAAGAAAAAAGATCAGATAGTAAAGACATGATAGAAAAAAATGGATACCCCCATCAAAGAAACACACCTTAACATCAAGGATAGACATCACCTCAGAGTAAAGAGTTGGAAAAAGAATTTTAAGCAAATGAATTTAAGAAACAAGGTGGTATAGCCATTTAAATATCTGACAATATAGACTTCAATCCAAAATTAATCAGAAGAGATAGCAAATAACATTACGTACTCATCAAAGGAAAAATACAACAGAAGGACATTTCAATTCTTTTTCTTTCTTTCTTTCTTTTTTTGTTTTGTTTTGTTTTGTTTTTGTTTTGTTTTGCTTTTTCGAGACAGGGTTTCTCTGTGTAGCCCTGGCTGTCCTGGAACTCAATCTGTAGACCAGGCTAGCCTCAAACTCTCGAACTCAGAAATCCACCTGCCTCTGCCTCCCAAGTGCTGGGATTAAAGGCCTGAGCCACCACTGCTGAGGCGACATTTCAATTCTTAACTTCAATATCCCCAAAATAAGAGCACTTAACTTTGTAAAAGAATACTTTTACACCTAGCAGGTCTACTCCTGTGAAGACACCATATCCTGAACCTTCCTGGAGCAGCAGGTAAGAACCCTCCCCCACAACCCTAAGCCCCAGAGCTGCAACACACCTAAACCCCGCCACTCCAGAATACCACTCCCCTTCCACCCCTAGCTTGGTCCCTTTGGCTTTTAAATTCAGACTCCATTACTTAGAGAACTTGATCTAAGTTTAAATTCAGGTAAACTAACAGGCTGGTGTTTAACATTAGTTTCCAAGTTATTCCCCCAACAAAACCCGAGCCTAGCCCCAGTCTTTAGGCTCACCCCAACAAGACAGCATCTCCAGGTTACACCCCCAACAAGACTAGCATCTCCAGGTTATTTCCCCAACAAACCTGCACCCCTGATTACAAGTCCACCCCTTGCCTAATGACCACCAATGCAGAAGGGAGCAGAAATTAAATTTATGATATAACTCCCAGCGACCACAGTAGCTTTCCAATTAGATGCTTACACACTTACCCCTACTTGCTGCTTACTATAACGCCTTTCCCTGATAGATATTTGGGACTCCTCTATCCACTAGAACCATCCTGCATGTCATCAGTGAGCGGAGGAACCAGAGCTATCTCTAATCAAATAAAGACCCTGCTATAAGTTAAAAAAAAAAGAATACTTTTATAGCTTAAATTACATATTAACCCTCACACACTGGTGATAGAAGACTTAAATACTCACACTCTCATCAACAAACAGGTCATCCAGACCAAAACTAAACAGAGAAATACTACAGATAAATAAAGTTATATACCAAGGGGATCTAACAGAAATTTATAAAGCATTTATCCAATCAGAAAAGAATGTACCTTCTTCTCAGCACTTCATGGAACTTTCTCCAAAACTGACCACAAACTTGGACACAAAGTAAGTCTCAACAGAAAAAAAAAAAAAGTAACACACTGCATCCTATCTGATCACCACAGTTTAAGCTGGATATCAACAAATAATAATAATAATAACTGGAAGCTTATAAACTCATGAAAATGGACCAGTTCTTTACTGAGTGAAAAATGGGTGAAGAAAGAAATTAAAAATTTTCTAAATAGAATAAAAATGAATACATAACATACCCACACTTATTGGAACAATGAAGGCTGCTCTAGGAGCAAGTTTATAGCACTAAGTACCCACAGAAAGACAAACAGAAAGAAAGAAAGAAAGAAAGAAAGAAAGAAAGAAAGAAAGAAAGA
>NW_021604568.1:8090471-8100586 GCF_004785775.1 Grammomys surdaster | reverse complement strand
GAAAGAAAGAAAGAAAGAAAGAAAGAAAGAAAGAAAGAAAGAAAGAAGGAAGGAAGGAAGGAAGGAAGGAAGGAAGGAAGGAAGGAAGGAAGGAAGGAAGGAAGGAAGAATTCTTAGTTACCATGCACATTTTTAGCCAGGCGGTGGTGGCGCACGCCTTTAATCCCAGCACTTGGGAGGCAGAGGCAGGCGGATTTCTGAGTTCCAGGCCAGCCTGGTCTACAGAGTGAGTTCCAGGACAGCCAGGACTACACAGAGAAACCCTGTCTCAAAAAACCAAAAAAAAAAAAAAAAGAATTCTAAGAAAGAAAGAAAGAAAGAAAGAAAGAAAGAAAGAAAGAAAGAAAGAAAGAGAGAAAGAGAGAAAGAGAGAAAGAGAGAGAAAGAGAGAGAGAGGAAGGAAGGAAGGAAGGAAGGAAGGAAGGAAGGAAGGAAGAAAGAAATTTAATAGCACACCTGAAAGTTTTGCTACAAAAAGAAGAAATAATACTCAAACAGAGTAGACAGCAAGAAATAATCAAACTCAATGCTAAAACAAAACAATACACAGAATCAATGAAATAAGGAGTTGGTTCTTTGGGGGGAAATCAGTAAAATTGACAAACCCTCACTGACATAAACTAAAAAGCAAAGAGAATATAAAAATTAACAAAATTTAGATGTGAAAAAAGGGATATAACAATAGATACCCAGGAAATTTAGAGAGTCTTAAGGATATGCTTTAAAAACCTGTACCCATCAAATTGAAAAATCTAAAAGAAATGGATCACAATACATACCACTTATCAAAGTTAAATCAAGATCAGATAATAAATTTAAAAAGACCTATTACACTTAGTGAAGTAAAGCAGTCATTAAAAGTCTCCCAGCAAAAAAGAAAGAGGGAAGGGACCAAATGAGGGAGGGACAGAGAGAGAGAGGGGAGAGAGGAGGGGCAAGCAAAGCAAGCTCAGGGCCAGATGGTTTAAGCACAGAATTCTACCAGACTTTTAAAGATTTAATGCCAATACTCCTCAAATTATTCCACAAAATAGAAAGAAAAGGAACATTGCCCAATTCATTTTACAAGGCTATAATTACCCTGATATCCAAACAACATAAAGAACCCCCCCCAAAAAAAATTACAGACCAATTTCCTTCATGAAGATAAATAGAAAAATATTCAATAAAATATTTGTAAACTGAATTCAAGAATACATCAAAAAGATTATACACCATGATAAAGTAGGTGTTATCCCACCGTGTCAGGGGTGATCCAACACATGTAAATAAAAAAATATAGTTCACCATACAAATCGAAAGAAAAACATTGACTGTCTTTTTAACTGTAGAAAAGGCCTTTGACAAAATTCAACACCCCTTCATGATAAAAGTATGAGGGACACAAGGGCATACCTCACCATAATAAAGATAGTTTACAGTAATTCCATATCCAAAATTAACTTAAATGGAGAGAAACTCAAAGTAATTCCACTAAAATTAAGAATAAGACAAGGCTATGCACTCTCTCCATTTGAAGTCTTGGCCATAGTAATAAAACAGCAGAAGATCAAGGGAGTACAAATTGGAAAGGAAAATGCCAAAGTATCTTCACTTGCAGATTTGTTAGTATATGCAAGTGGCCCAAAAATTCTACCAGTAAATTTCTACAGTTGACAAAAACCTTCTGGATATAAAATCAACTCAGGAAAATCAGTAGCCCTCTTCTATACAAATGTCAAATGGTCTGGGAAAGAAACATTTTTCACAACAGCCTCAAATAATATAAAATATCATGAGGTATTGCTAACCAAGCACGTTACATTTTTTTTATGATTAAAACCTCCAAGTCATTGAAGAAAGAAATTGAAAAAAAATGAGATGAAAAGATTCCCCCATGCGTGTGGATCAATAGAATTAACACAGTAAAAATGGGCATCCTACCAAACTCAGTCTGCAGATTCAATGTAATCCCCATCAAAATTCCAACACAATTTTCCACAGAACTTGAAAAGACAGTTTTAAGGTTCATATGTAAACACAAAAGACCATAGTATAGCTAAAACAACCTGGAATAGTAAAAGAACTGCTGGAGGTGCCACTATTCCCAATTTCAAGTACAACTAGAAAGTTATAGCAATAAAACAGTATATATTGGCATAAAACAGTATAGCATGGCACAAAAACAGACACATTGATCAATGAAAACTAATCTAAGACCAAACAAACATCCACATACCTAAGAACACATGATTTTTGACAATGAAGCCAGAAATACATGCTAGGGGAAAAAACAGCATCTTCAACAAATGATGCTAATCAAACTGGATATCTGCATGTAGAAGAACACAGTTAGATCCATACTTATCACCCCGCATAAAACTTAGCTCCAAATGGATCAAAGACCTCAACATAAAACCAAATAAAACAAATCTCTTAGAAGAGAAAGAGGTAAATAGCTTTGAATCCTCTAGCACAGTAGACTTCTGAACAGAACATTAGCACAGGCACTGAGGTCAACAGTTAATAAACAGGACTTCTTGCATCTTGTTTTGTCCTATTTGGCTGCTGTCTCTTGGAGGCCTGAACTTTTCTAGGATGTAAAAGGAGGGGAAGTAGATGTAGGTGAGTGGGGCAGTTGAGGGAGCTGTCAGGAGTGAAGGGAGTGAATTGAAAAGTGTGGTTAGGATGTATTCTCTCAAAGAAGCTAGTATCAATGAAAATAAGTGAATGAATAGATAGATAGATAGATAGATAGATAGATAGATAGATAGATAGATAGATAGATAGACAGATAGTTGTTTTCAGGACATTGAAATAATAAACATAAGTTATGAATAAAAATAATAAAATAAATGAAATCTCATGAAGCTGAGACACTTCTGAGTGGCAAAGGACAGTGTCATTCAGACAGAGCAGCAGACTACAGAACGGGGAAACATATTTTTTATAAACACACTTTCAATAGAGGGATCCTATTCAAACTATATAAAGAACTCAAGAAACTAGATATAAAGAAAAAATCCAAATCAAAAGTGGGTTACAGATTGAAACCAGGAATTCTCAACAGAGGAAACTCAAATGGCCGAGATACACCTAAAAAATATTCAACATCCCTGGCCATCAGCAAAATGCAACTGCTTTTAGATTTCACTTTACATCTGTCAGAATGGCAAAGAGCAAGAAAACTAATAACAGCTCATGCTGTCCAAGATGCCAAGTGAGAGAAATATTCATATATTGTGCACGGGAGTGCAAACATGTACAGTCACTATGGAAATCGGTGTAGCAGTTCCTCAGGAAGACAGGAATGGATCTACTTCAAGATCCACTTGGGATATAGCACTCTTAGGTACATACCCAAAGAATGCTTCATCCTACCTCAAAGATCCTTGCTCAACCATTTTGACCGCTGCTCTATTCATAATAGCCAGAAATTGGAAACAACCTAGATATCCCTCAGCAAAATAATGGATAAAGAACATGTGGTACATTTATTCAATTACTCAGCCATTTTAAAAAAATTGCATCATGAAATTTGTAGGAAAACGGATGAACTAAAAACAAAACTCATCCTGAGTGCGGTATCACAGACCCAGAAAGACAAATATGGTATGAACTCACTTATATGTGAATGTTAGCTGTTACATCAATGATAACCAAGCAACAATACATAGAAACACAGAGGGTAGTAAGAGACTAGAGGATACAGGTAGATCTCATTAGGAAAGGGAAATAGAATAATTATGAGGGAATTGTAGATGGGGTTGTAATGGGAGGATCAAGTGGAGAAGAGGAAAAGCTGATTAGAGGAAATATAGAGAGAAACAGAAAAAATTAATGGATATTTGAGGGGTAGAAAGGAAGCCTAATAGAGTAGACACACAGATGATAGATAGATAGATAGATAGATAGATAGATAGATAGATAGATAGATGTGTGTGTGTGTGTGTGTGTGTGAGAGAGAGAGAGAGAGAGAGAGAGAGAGAGAGAGAGAGAGAGAGATGCAATCTAAATGAAATCACCAAATAGTAGGGTAGACAAGAGTCCCAACTGGCCATCTCTTGTCACCTTGTCACCAAACGAAGCTTTCAGTACCAGTATTAGGTAACATTTCATTGAATGGTCAGCCAAAGGGGCCCCATGAGAACTAACAAACAACCCAGGCTGTTGCCAATATTATAGTTTGTTCCCCCAAATTAATTGCAAGCCTGCATTGCTAAAGACAATGCACATACAAGTCATCAGATACAGAGATGTCCAACTGGTGACTATATAGTAGGGCTTTCACCCCTAAGCTCCACTGTCTTTGGTACAGGAATGAACTCTTCCTGCTACAGAAATAGAAATGTAAACATCAAGCCACTCACAACCCCTTTGATCTCCATGCTATCCTGAGGGGATGCTGAAAGATAGTGTAGGGCAATGATGGCACAAAGCTTGTGGGAGTAACCAACCAATAAACTGATTTGACTTAAGGCCCACTCCAGGAGAAGAAACCCATATCCAACAGTACTTGAATAAACAAGAATCTGAGATTAGATTGCCTAGGAACCTAGGATAGACCAAATAATATTGGTCTCAAAACTGGAAAAAAATATTATGATAAAATGACCCCTCATATATACTCATAGATCAGTGCCTTGTTCGGCCATTATCAGAGAAGCTTGCTCCTACAGCAGAAGAGACTCACAGTTAGATATTAGCAGAGAGTACGAGACCCTGAACCACTCAGCCCTAAACAGGATGTTTCCATCAAATCCCTCCCCTCCCCTTGGAGCTCAAGGAACCCTCAGAGGTAGAAACAGAAAGGGCATAGGAACCAGAGGGGATAGAGAACACCAAGGAAGCAAGGCTTTCTAAATCAATATGAGCAAATCTCATTTGACCTCACAGAGACTGAAGTGGCAATGCACAGGGACTACAAAGGTCTGCACAAGATCCTCTGCGTATATATTATGGCTTCCAGTTAGGTGGTTTTATGGGATTCCTGAGTGTGCGAACAACTAGATCTCTGATTCTTGTGCCTTCTCTTGGGCTCTTTTCCTTCTTTTGTTTGGTCTTATCCAATCTCTAAAGTGGAAACTTAAGGGTTCTTTGGAAAGTAGGAAGACTATATTACAATTAAATTTAAAAATTAAATGATACAAAAAAATAGCAATTTCTGTTAATGATGAGCTAGCAAATGGAAAACAAGAGAGAAACCCTGATGAATACGCACGCCTCTTATTGGCAGGTCTAAAGAGTAAATATATAAAACCAACAGTGAGGAGAGGGAATGTGTAGAGTCCACCTCCAGTAGAAAGACAAGGCCTCAAGTGGAGGAACAGAGTTACCAAACCACAGTCAAAATTTCTGACCCAGAAGTGTTCCTGTCTAAAGGAACTGCAAGAACTAAAATAGAGAAGAGACTGAAGGGATGGCAGTCCAATGACAGGCCCAACTTGGGATCCGTCTCATGGGAGTAGAGTGGGGTACCATTACTGATGCTATGATCTGCTTCCAGACAGGAGCCTAGCATGGCTGTCCTCTGACAGGCTCTACCAGCTGCTAACTGAGACAAATACTTACACTCAACCATTGGACTGAAGTTGGGGACCCCTATGGTTGAATTAGGGGAAAGATGGAAGAAGCTGAGGAGGAGGGTGATCCCATTGGAAGACCAGCAGTCTTAACTAACCCAGACCTAAGGGAGCTCTCAGAGACTGAGCCACCAACCAAACAACATACACAGGCTAGTTGAGGCCCCCAAACATATATAGCAGGCAACTGCCTGGTCTAGCCTCAATGGGAGATGTGCCTAATCCTAGAGAGACTTGAGGCCCTTGGGAATGGGGAGGCTTGTGATGGGGAGGCACCATTTTGGAGAAAAGGAGGAGGAGGGATGGATGGATGGGATGAGGAACTGAGGGGAGAAATGGGAGGGGGAAACGGCTGGAATGTTAAAAAAAAAAAAAAACAAGGACTATTTAGATGTATGTGTTTTTGTTTCATTAACCAAAATTTGTCAGATGGGCAAAAGTCCTCTCTCAAGCAAAGAGGAAAGAATGCAGATGAAGGAAAGACAAGCCTACTGGATTTTTGTCCAGATTAATGGGATTTCTTTGCTTGGCCATATTTACAACAAGCTCCCTTAACTCTGTGAACTTCACCTGGGCAGTGCATTCATTTTTTAATGGAAATCAACTGTCTAACTGTATTTACATTATGATAATAACCCGACAAACTTGTTTAATATCAGAAGACTTACTGGAACAGATGAATAGTTTCAGCATGATATCCAGGGGACAGAAATTCAATTAAAACCTGCAAGTAGTGTGGAAAAGAGGTGGTTATTGCTCAACACATACCACGGGGCCCTTCACTGAAGCACAGCTATTAGCCCAACTGGTTGAGAAATCCTGTTTTCCTTTATGGCAATCTGTTAGCTTGTATAAAGTTAAATTAATAAAAGCACCAAGCTGCCTCTGTGGTGAGAGAGCAGAATGAGGCCAAAGGCTAGTTGCATATTTTATAATTATGGATTAAGTGCATTATGCCAAGCAAATTAAAGATATGCCACAATTATAATAAAAATGAGAGACTGCACATCTCCAAGCAGTGCTTGTGTGACTATCGCATTTGAAGAAGCCGATGCTCTACCTACCAAAGGCAATTGTTTCCCCCATAAAAAAGAGGGAGGAAATTACCTGCCATACACACATTCCTTCGGTCTGTAGAACAGCACTTGCGAAGACAGTTGTCTGAAAGCTAAATTGAGCTCTTGACTGCCTGTGCTGTGCTCAGAATGGACTCCAGAGCTCAAGAGCTGCTCCACACCCCGAGGGGAGTGCTTCAGAGCACAGAGGCTGCCAAGCCCATTCAGGAATGAAAGAGTTCCAACCAGGAGGAATCTCATCAGCCCTCTAAGGAACAGCAGCAGGAAAACCAAGGGTTTTATCCCACCCACTGATGCAAAGGAAAGTAAATCCTCAGTGAGGAAATCTGCAGCCTGCCCCTCCTTCTGCCTTCTGCACCAGGAGCCTCTGCTGTGGTTTCCTGATAGCTTTAGCAGACAAGAAACAAAAGTCCTTTGTGTGAAAATGGCTGACACTGTGCCATGCCCCGCTCTCTGCTGTAGAACAGGGCAGATCTTCTTTATATCTTTCCTTGTCCTTTCTTAACACATTTGTTATAAACAAGTCTCTCTCTCTCTCTCTCTCTCTCTCTCTCTCTCTCTCTCTCTCTCTCTCTCTCTTTCTCTCTGAGGGGGGGGCGTACCCACACATATGCACATGATTATAAATCATGTTCTGCAAATGGAGTATCAGTCCTTCCAGCCATAAGCTTTCGAGCATAGCAAATGATGATGCTTTCAGCACATAAGACAATTTCCCTTCTGCCAAGTTTTCAGCATATTGTACTTTTCAGAAAACAAACTTTTCAACCCATATTGTTTGTAGCGGTGCGTAGGAGTGGGCATGTGCATGCACATTTGGGCAAGCACACATACATGAGGAAATGAAGCCAGAGAGGAGAAGCTCATTAGAACTCAGATACCTTATGTCGTCCTTTCTCTTCCTGTTGCTGTGAGAATATGGTCTGACAAAAGCAACTTCATGGCAAAGGGGTCTATTCCTGCTTACAGCTCAAGAGTTCAGGCCATCATGGGAAAGAATGTAATGCACTGGGATCTTGAAGCAGCTGGCCACATCAAGAAGCAGGGAGCTATGCACACACAATGCTCTCAGCTCCCTCTCTCCATCCCTATAGCCAAGGATTCCCAACCAGATAATGATGCCATAAACAGTAGGCAGGTCTGCTCACCCATATTAATGTAATGAAGATAACCCCGACAGGCATGCCCAGAGGCTTGTCCCTTGGGTAACTGACTCTAGATTCTTCTGACAGTTAACACTAACCATCATAGCCTGAAAGAGGATGTCGGTGGAAGTAGGTCCTTCTTTCCCTCTTTATCTTCATCCTCTAACTTAGAGTTTCCTACATTATGAGTATGGAATGGTTTCATCAAAATCTCTTAAGATATTTGCAAAGAGTGGGAAGAAGAACAGAAAGAGGAGAAAGAAGATGGGGGACGTGCAGAGGGCATGACAGCCTGTTCTCAGCTTTCAGAATTGGAGTCCTGGGGATTTGAAGGATGGGAGTCAGAAGGGAATTTGAGGATTATCATCCACTGAAGCCAGGTAATCCTGAAACACATTCAAACTAACACTAAATCCTCTTATTTCCTTCCCTTCCCCAAAGATCCCAGCAGACAGATTCTCAGGGGCACATCACTGAAAGAATCCCTCCAGTTTCTGACAATGAGCCAAACCCCTCTAGAAGGAAGAACAGCAGTCAACAGTCAAGGGTCACAGGAGAGATGGCAATGGCACCTTTGCTGATGAATTTAGAGATCTTTAGAGGGTTCTGGGTCGAATCCAAGGGACAATCATTATAAACCACACAAGACAGTTACAACTACACTAATATTGTCTTGGGCACAGAGTTTTGGAATAGGATTTGGTTGACAGGCTGTAAAGTTTGTATGCTTCATCCAGCCAAGCTGATGCATGCTGAGTTATATTTAGCATCCATGGGCATAGTAAGAAAAGGAAAGAGAGAAGTATCCCCTCACCTAAAGTGTAACTATGTTCCACTCAGGACTCTAAAAAGTTGCAAGGGGTAAAAACTCATGCCCTCTCAGTGGAGTTTAAGAGAGCTAAACAAGGACAGCCCACATTCCAAGCCTGTGTATCACTTTGGGATCTCCCTTCTTTCACCTCAGTAGGTTTCCAGTATGGGAAAATCAGAGTCAATATCTTTCTGAAAGGTGTCTCTCTTTTCAGTTCACAAATATGAAAAGGAATTCCAGCAAGGCACCTCAAACAAAAACAGATCAAGGATTCAGAACCAATTACCAAAGCATAATCTCACTCAGATGGGCATGCTAAGAATAATTACCCTCCGTAAGAAACATGTCTGGTGCAGAGGAATTGCAGAAGGCTACATAATTAAATACACCTGCCAATTCTCATTTATCTTTCTGGCAATTTGCATTTGAGGGTCCACCTGGATTGCCAAAGGCCCAGAGCTGATACACGCAGTGTAGCTGAGAGCCAGTGATTCACAGTTTCTAAAGGAGCAGCATTCTATCTAAGATGCTGCACTCCTGCAGAGTCCTGACAATTAACGTTGGTTTGCTGTGAGTTTCATCCAGAAGGCTTTCTACATTCCCTTTTCGAAAACTCCCCTTTTCCTAACATACAAAACCCTACATATCCTTTAAGATTTAATTCACAGTGAAGTCCTCAGTGAAGCCTCTACTATGATTTGATTTGCTCATCAGCAAAGGAGACACCATCAGAGTAGCTGGCTCCTTGCAGCTGTGTTTATGTATTGCCAAGTTAATTCATGCACAATCTTCTGCAAATGACCCATAGTAACCTCTCAAGAGATATGAATTATTATTCTGTCTTCTGACTCTCTGGCCTCAGGCTGGCTTGCATTCTCTGTGGTTGGTCATATATTCAGCCATACTGGGGCTCCTCCTGATCCCCACAAACATGGGCTATGGTCTGTTCACTGTACTTTCTGTTCCCTCTCCGTCTTAGGTTGCCTTGCTCTCTAGGTTTCTCTGGGGATGATGACCTTAAATCTTTTGCTGTTGTAGACACTGTTAGGCAAGATGTATGATACCTCAGAGGTGGTCGTTGCATGACTCCTTCTAAGAACAGTGAGTTAAAGAGCAGAGGGGGGCAGACAGAAAAGTGAGGGAGAGACTCCGCTCTTCAGACACTGTGTGGGCACAGGGTTACGGGGTCACTCTAAATACAAGGAGAAGTATTCACCATGGCAGCATCTCCTTTTCTGGGATACGCATGCTCTTCATTCTTTGTGCCCTTCTGATCCTACTGAGGTCTACGCTCCTACCAGTTGTCCTTTGCTCTTTGCAGTTTACAGGTTCAAGACAGCCTGAACCGTTACTTTGCCAGCCTGCATACCTTCTCATTGCAAGGGGCCAAGAACTGATAAGAGTTAGGATATTGCTGTTTGAGATAGACAACAGGTATGTGTTGTGGGTTTGATATATATAGTATATGAGAGATCATAGATAGATAGATAGATAGATAGATAGATAGATAGATAGATAGATA
>NW_021604568.1:8045167-8090461 GCF_004785775.1 Grammomys surdaster | reverse complement strand
ATAGATAGATAGATAGATAGATAGATAGATAGATAGATAGATAGATAGATAGTTCAAGGGTAACTGTGAGTCTGTTCTCTCCTTCTACCTTTATGTAGGATGTGAGGATCAAATTTAGGTCTTGAGGCTTGCATTGTCAGACAGAAAGTGCTTTCGCCTACTGTGCCATCTCTAGAGCCCTAAACAATAGTTTTTAACAAAAACAAACAAGGTGGTAGTAGTGGAATACCTTAATCCCAGCACTTGAGAAACAGAGGCAAGCAGATCTCTGAGTTCAAGGCCATCCTGGTCTACAGAATGAGTTCGAGAACAATGAGAGCTCGACAGAGAAACCCTGTCTCAAAAATTAATTAATTATTTAATTAAAACTAAATTTAAAAAAGAAAGAAGAACAAGAACACTGATGATAATAAAGCCATGTGAATTTCATGAAGGCCTGACAAAGATCATGGCACAAGACAGAACTCAATAGATATTGGTGGAATAAATTCAAGTATTCATAAATGAGTGTCTCCATATCCATTGCCTCAAACCGAAGACAGTTCAGTGTCTCTCTTCTCTAATGGACTTGGGTTTGTCAGGAAGTACAGCACTAATGTTTATGAATAAGAATGGAGATATAATTATTAGTGAGTGTTGGAGGAGACTGGGACTTCCCTGACCCCAGGGGCTGAGAGGAAGGGCTTACACCTGGGACACTCATTCATACTATGGATAGATGGGACCCCTAGTTTCTGCCCTTCTGCTGTGGTTCCCCTACCCTTGTGTGTGTATGTGTGTGTATGTAATGAGAGAGGGAGAGAAAAAGGAAGAGAGAGAGACACACACACACAGAAAAAAAAAAGAGAGAGACAGAGAGACAGAGAGAATTGACATTCACCTTACTAATTAATGACTCAAAGAATTTTCTAGGTTATTAAGCCCCACTTCTTGGCAGAGACACATAAAGGAATGGCTCATCTGGGCAGTGATTGTTCAAGTGCCACTCAGCATGATTCAGCGATGTAGTTGGTGCTTCACCCAGCTTCTGGTATCTGCTTCTTATTTCTGTGTGTCTCTCGTGGTTATTGTCAACACAAAAGCAGTCTCAAAGGGAATAAGGGATACAAATTTACTCTGGAGTTAAATATGGGTGACCATGGCTCAGTAACACAGACAGGTTTCCCCAAGTACCATGTTCCACAGTCACATAACATTTTATTAGTTGCAGAACAGAAAAACTCGTAGATCACAACATTTACCAAATACCTTCATGGGGGCCACAGGTAAGTCGGTTGCTGCAAACAGAGAAAGCTCTGTTATGTGTTTGACATGGTAAATGATGATATTCCTAATAACATCCATAATTTTGAAATTTGGTCATTTAGCCATGGAGACTCTTTAACACAGGTACAGCCCCCTCTCTTCTGTTATGTGTGATTTTTTTTACATTATTATCTATGTGTATCCTCACACTTCACTGCTAACAAAAGAATGATGATATTGTAGCAATCGAGGACATTTCTAGAACCCTTCCCATATGGGAGGGAATAATACAAAAACTTACTACCTGTGATTCCTTCCTTACGATAACTCTGTGTGGTGAATATTATCATTATGCTCATTATGAAGATGGGAAAAGTAGAGTACGGTGATGTAGACTATGTAACACAGTGAGAAAATGCAGGTAGTAAACACCAAGCAATACACACAGCAATATGCATCCTCTTGTTCCTTCTGAGTCCTAATTTCAAACATTGAACCTAACACACTTCCTTTTTTTCATTGTTTCATTTATAATAGTTATTTCATTTATAACAGTTATTTCATTTCAAATAGTGCCCCCTTCCCAGCCCCCCATCCAAGAGTTCTTCACAATCCCCCCTTTGCCTCTGAGAGTGTGTGCCCCCACCCACCCCACTTCACCACTCACCCACCCATCCCACCACACATTCATACATATTCCCCTTCCCTGGGGCATCAAATCTCTACCGGATTAGGCAGATCTCCTCCCACTGAGGCCAAATAAGGCAGTCTTCTGCTACATATGTACCTGGGGCCGTGGACCGGCCCATGTATGCTCTTTGGTTGGTGGATTAGTCTCTGGGAGCTTCCAGGGATTCAGGTTAACTGACTGTTGATCTTCCAATGGGGTCGTCACCCCTTCAGCTTCTTCAATCCTTCCCCTAGCTCTTCCATAGGGGTCCCCAACCTCATTCCAATGGTTGGCACACTTTCAACATGGTGCATAGTGTGGTCTACCTCTGCTTTGAGAAGAAACAGTTGATGGCAGGTACTAGAGGGGTCTCTCTGATTGATACATGGCAGTTGACTTTATGTACAAACCTATGAGACAAGACATAAGCAATCATCCATCTGGATCATTATACAGACTTGAACTACAGTTCATCAGGAGTTTCTTAGATTCCATTGTCACCTATGTCAATCGCGTATAAGATATTTTAAGAGTTTAGATATTGAATATCCCCCAATGTTACTATAGTAAATGTGATACACTACAGGGGTATGGGAAAACTTTTAAGAGATGGGGCCAAGGAGGCTATCCTTAGGTTACTATGGAGCATGCCCTTGAGGAGGATTTGAGCCCTTGCCTCTCTTCACTCCCACTTCCTGGCCATGAAGAAAGTGTTCTTCTCCACAGTGTATTCCTACCATAATAGTTCTCCACATGTCCAAAAGGGATGGGACCATGAACATAGGAGAGTAACTCCAAACCACTGATCCAAAATAACCTTCTTCCATTTATAGGTTGGTAATCTTAGGTATTGCACTAACATAATAGAAAGATGGCAAACACATTATTGGCATTCATATGTATATCTCATATGTATATCTCATACGTATATCTCATGTGTGTATATGTGCAGCTGAATTTAAGAGTGAGTTTACAAATCTTCAGGTCAAGTTTCCAAAATTGGATCTAGATTTTCTGGAATTAGCACTCTATGTAATCACATTTAAAAATGCTAATGACTAGTTCCAGTAGTGACGAGAACTAGGTCAGTCTAGGACTTGAATTGATGACAGCATCACACAAAATTTTTCCTGCATTGTATAGGCCTAATCTATCACTTATGATGAGGACCTTTAAGATGCTTATAAATACCTTTGGAAAACAATGACTATGATAAGCTTGGTTGGTTGCTCCTGATGTCCTTGGGCAAGGCAATAAAAGAAAGAGCTTAGGAATTTGAGCACCCAACTCAAGTGAAACCTAACCTGAAAGGGTCTATGTGTGGAATGAAGGAAAGTCTGATATTCTGAAGCCATAGGATTGATCTTGATGAAAATTCTACGCAGAATCCTATCTTGCCATGATCAGGGTTTTTCCATCATGAAACAAACCCAGGAAGAAATACTGGGCTGCTTAGACTGGGTCCAAACTGGAAGCTATGATTATGGAGTAGCTTTATTCAGAGGAACACTCTCCTGAGTTGAAGATGTGAGACTCACTAGATGATATAAATTACCAGAGGTGTACAGGCCCATGAGAAGTCCACTTCCTAATGTTGCAGGGCTCTCCCAGGGAAGTCCTCCTTCACAGCATATTAGAGGAGGCAACATAGCAGGTTCCTCAGGAGTTAGAATTTTGCTTGAATTTTGAGTAATTTGCAACATGTTTTGCACTAATATGCTAAAATATTATTATATCAGTTATATCAGCTCAGTAGTATCCTGTACTATTTATGTCATTTATAGACATTTACATATTCTTTATAGACATTTAAGACGATCATCAAGGCTGTCTCCCTCTGTCAGAAAACAGACCTCTGCAGTGTTCCACAATCCGAATAAAGTAAAAAGAAGAATCACTTGGACTGTGCCACAAGGATCCTTGATAAATAAAAAACAACTCTGTGTGAGGATATGAAGCAATGATAGAGGCTCCTCTGTCTCAGAACCACAGAGACAAATTCCTGTGTGATAATGAGTATAGAAAGGCTCAGGGTTGTAAAACAAGATGAATACCACCCCTCATTAGTGCTGCATTTGATGGCTGTGTAAAAGGAAGAAAATGATCCACTTAAAAGGGGTCTTTAACATTGATGGGTCAATTTTGGCAATTAGAGGATTTACGCAGATATCTTTGTACCACATAGAAATGAACCACAGCAAACAATCTTCGCTTGTTTAGTTGATGACCAAGCGGCTCTTTGAAGGAATTCCTCCTCATTATCTCTGAGGCCTTGGCTTAAATGTCACCTTTTAATCAGTGATAGGATGAGCAGGAGAAAGTGAGCAGGGTATCTAGGATGCAAATTTTAAGGAGGGGCTTACAGGAACTCAAGAGTAAAAGCCTCCTTAATATTATGAACTGCATCTCACTTGCCTCGGCATAGTCCCAGATCTGCTTCCAGTGAGATATCCCCCGGCCACTTTAATAAAAGTGCCCTCCTCCCACCTTCTGTCTCCTTTCTTTCATCTATACATAGCCCCTGCCACACCACTATGTACCATTCAACACTTTCAGTTACTACCAGGTCTGTTGTACACTTTTCTCGTGCCCTCTGCTTTTACTGGTTGGTCCATTACATAAGAGTATAGACACCATCTACCTTGGGATGGGAAAGCCTGCTATGAAAAGGGAATTAAGCAGCTCTAGACCACCCCCAGAAAATACCTGAAGTCATTCATCCTTCCTGCTCATATTAAAGTATAAAGAATGAATGGGCACTGTGAATAAATGTTCAAGATGTGGCAAAAGCAAAGCACTTAAGTTAGTAAGGATTAAGTAAAAACTCCTGAACACCACACATACTGGGGTCAATTTTTTAAAAGAATCCAGGGAGAAAATGGAAAAGAACAGCGCACACACACATTTAACAGTGCCTCCAGATAATTCTTTGGAAGTTAATTCCCATGTTATCCCTCTAAGCAACATTTGTCCCTGCTTTCCATATGAGGACATTCACGTGAGGATTAAGAAGGTTGCATAATTTGTCCATCAATTTATAACTGATAGCTGAGGCATCTAGTGTTCAAACTCAGGTTCCTTCAGGCGCCAAAATTATTCCTTTACATGACCTAACAGATTTAGTAGCTTATCTCACAGTATAAGCAATTAGTGACGGACCTGACTAATCCTCCTAACTCTGGAAATACAAAGAATTCTCGGATCAACAAACCTGGTAAGTATAATTCTTTAAGAAATGAGTTACATAATTTGTTCTTTCAGAAATATCTACCCTTTTACACAGTCATCCCCCTATTTTTCACCATAATAATGTAACTTCTGTTACATAACCCCTTTCCTTCCTTGCATTAATCACTGTTCATTTCTTTTTGCTTGGGAGAAATAACTGAATAAAAATTAAGCCAAACCTTAGTTCCTTTCACCCACAGAAACCACTCTACTCATGTCCCCATCCCCTTTTTGATGTCTTCTTTTCTCTTAGGCTCACTTTTCTAAGCTCTGTCCTGAGTGTGTTCACCCCTCTCACTTCTTTGCCAAGTGTTAGTCATACTACAAATGAGGTGCCATTGAGAATGTGATATGCATGCAAATGATCTAAGAATAGTTCCCATCCCATGGTCAAGAATCAATCCCTGACACTATTAACAATACTCTATTATGTTTGCAGACTGGAACCTAGCATAACTGTACTTTGAGAGGCTCCAACCAGCAGCCAATGGAAAGAGATGCAGAGACTCACATCCAAATATTAAATGGAGCTCTGGGAATCTTATGGAAGAGTTGGGAGGAGGATTGAGGGACCCATAGAGGACAGGAACTCCATAGGAAGACCAACAGAGTCAACTAACCTGGTATCTCAGGGACTCTCAAAGACTGAATCACCAACCAGAGAGCATAGTCTGGACATATATAGCAGATAAGCAGCTTGGTCTTCATGTGTGGTCCCCAACAACTGGAGCAGGGACTGTCTCTGAGCCTATTGCCTGCCTGCCTGAGGATGCCAAGCCCCTACATGGACCATTTTGTCTGTGCTCAGTGGAAGAGGATGTGCTTAGTCCTGCAAAGACTTGATATGCTGGGAGAGTATACTCAAGGTGCTTTCCATTCTTAAAAGATAAGGGGGAAGGTGGACTGGAGAGAGGACTTACATGAAGGGGTACTGGGAGGAGAGGAAGGGCTGATATTGGGCTGTACAGTGAATGAATAAATAAATTTAATTCAAAAAATAATAATAAATAGTTCCAACCCTTACTTATCTCCATTCCATAAAGTGTGGTAACCAATTACAGGCACACAGCACAGCCTCTATGTGAAGCTCACTGTCAAAACCACCAAAGAAACCCGGAGTGCCAACCCTCCCTCCATTCCCTGTGTGTTGAGCCGTAGCTTGATTGATTTTCACTATCAGGTTCTCCTTACTTACCTTGGAATTTCATTTTTAAAGGAAGCTATTTTCCTTCAAGGTCCCACTTGAGTATGACTCTTCAGAATTTTTTTTTCAAGAAAAAGCTCAGCGCCTGTCTTCATATCTTAGGTTCATATTTTTACTCTTTACCCTTCTAAACAGCAAAGGATCTAGTTGCAAATCTCTTAAAGATCTCAAGATTTTTCAAAGGTGTCCACTTTCCTTTACAAAAACAAAAAAAAATGCTCAAAATATGCTCATTTTTATTTCAGTTCAACCTCTTTCCTTAGCCAAGATATATTAAGCAAATCTCCAACTCTCTCTCTCTCTCTTTCTTTCTTCCTTTCTCCCTTTCTTTCTTTCTTTCTTCCTTCCTTTCCTTCCCTCCTTCCTTCCTTCCTTTTTTTCTTTTGTTTTACAATTCATCTTTCTTTTATGTTATTTTTTATTTTTTATTTTCTTCCCCTCCCCAGAAAACCCCCATCCCATCCCCCCTCCCCTGCTTCTACAAGGATGTTTCCCCCACCCACCCCTCCTATTGATGCCCGACAAAGACCATCCTCTCTCTCCATCCTTTGAACGTGAGGGGAAAGCTTTGTTTATGGCTGATGCAGGGCATCAACAATCCAGCTGAGAGAGTCCTTTAAAAAAGACCTATAGCTCAGGTCAAGACTTGCCATCTACCATCTTCCCATTTCCTTTGGCTTCTTTCTACAGAGTCATGCTTTCTTCCTGAATCTCTTCTCTGCTTCCCTTCCAGCAAATGAATCTTGCCATGTGTCAACATAGTGCTTCCCAGTGAAGAGTCATGTGGTATCCAATGAAGGTGACCCTCACTCTCAGTGAATCACTGTGTAATGTGGTGGGTGAAAGACTAGTGAAATAAAGAACTTGTACACGAGCTATATAATAATAATTGTCCAGCAATGGACTGAAGGGTTGGCCAGCCAGGACATCTCTCTGGATGTTCAAATGGTATTTCACTAGGAAAGAAATACCTTGAGTTGAAAATGTACAAGGTAAAAGGGAATTAGGATAGAGATCTGAGAGAAAAATAGGAATGGGAGAAAATAAGAATATTCTAGACTGGTTTGAAGCCTTCAATAAGAAAAAAACAGGCTTGCTCTCAGTTAAGTGAAATAACCACAATTTGGATCTCCTAGTATCACATATTATTACCCCTCTATCATTACCCCTGTGCTACCCCTCTATCTCTGTAGGCCCTTCTGAGTCTATATAAATGGGGTGTCATTATCTTAACTCTGCTGCTTTAATAATAGACCTTGAGAAGCAGACAAAAAGCCCAATGATTTCTCTGATACAGATTCAAAGCATCCTGGTTCAGTGTTCATTGGCTGACACTGCCAACACTGCACACCAAACATCCAAGACAGAGAGGTAGCATCATCCAGTGAGTCCTTTGTGTACAAGCATTTGGAACCTTCACGTCAGGACTTTGTCCCAAATGTGGTACTGGCAATAAAAGTGGCTAATCCCTGAAGGACTTAGGTGTGGCTTTGGTCCCAGTGCATAGCAAAGGACATTAAGATTTTTCTAAGATGTCTAAAGCTAGATGGATCCTCTTGTGGCTGGATTCATCCAGCAATACATGAAAGATTCACTGGAATCTAGGACTGTATTTATAGTATCACTAAGATTCCTGTCAGACATTCCTGGGAGAGAAGAATCTATTCAAAGTGTCTCTTTTAATAACTGACATCTTTTATAAGCATTTAACAATTCCTTGTATCTTTAGACAAAATAGCAAAACTAGAAATCTACAAAGCAGTCCTCTAGTCTCACAGTATTTTGCTCACACCAGACCCAGTACTTTATTAAACATCTTGCCATTAGGATGCTTAGATCAGACATATTGGAAAGTACCTATTCCTGGCACACTGTCGCCATTCAATGTTCACTAGCAATTATGATAAAACCCCCAACATATTGCCTCCACTTACACTCCAATCTCTTGAAAATGTCCCTTTTGTCAACTCTGATAAGCAGCCTGGCAACTGCCACTAGACACCCAGCGAATTTTGAAAACTGTGTCATTCTGGATGTGACACTGTCAGTTTTCAGCTGGATGGCTTCCAGAGCATGTCATTACTCCAAAATATCCACTTATTTCATTCTACACCATCTAGCTGTGACAGGAGACTAGCTATAGAAAAGGAATCATTGCCAGGACAAGGCTGGTGGCAAGAACAGATAGGTCACCAAGAACCAAGCATCCACAGGAGGCTGCCTGACAATGGGATGTTTAAGACACCTGCAGAGCAACATCTGTCAAGAGCAGACAGGTTTTCAATGGACTCTAAACATCAAGGCCAAAGAGATTCCAATACATCATCCTCCTCTGACTGTCCCAAGAGACATTTCTACACACTGACGACATGCCAAGTACACAATCGGATGAGAAGGGTGGCCTTAAGAGACTACACAAGTCACGCCAAGTAACAAATGAATGAGGAGAAAACCCCAAAGGAAGACAGGGTTGGACTAAGGTGTTTGTGGAAGGGCATAGATGAAAGGAACACATGCTGGCTGCTAAATAGCTCAAAGAAGAGAAGAGACTCCCATACTGGTCACAGTGACAATAAAGGCAGGAATGCTAAACAGTAAGCAGCAAACTCTGCAGAAGGATTTGCTTTGCTTGGGACTTCTTATTTCCCATCAGAGTTGGTGCCCAGATCTGAAGTGGCAAGAGTGGAGTAGAGACCACTCAGAGAAATCAACCAAAGTTGCCAGTTGAGAAATTCTTTGGTTATGAATATACCATGGTTCTGCCATCTTGGCTAATAATAGCCCAAGACTGCCTATATAGTATACAGATGACTAGAGGACTCTTGTATTGAAATCTCAGCTTCCCCATACAGGAAACAGAAAGGCTCAATAATGCCTGCTTCAGAAGCTTGGGAGGAGGATTAGATGAGATAACTGAACACAAGGCAAGTAGATGTTTCCCCAAATGATTGTCACGGCTTATTCAACCATTTCAGTGTGTATTTCCCATCGATTCTCAGGATGTGCTATGACAAGAGCAGGTTTAAAAGGTGAGAACTCTCCAATCACAGAAATTTAAGTCTGAGAATGCAGCTCTGTAAGTAAAGATTATATCAACGTGGTTATTTACAGACTGTAAGACATCTACTACATGAAAAAGTAAACTACAAAAACAGACATGAAAAGAGTGATGGAAATACTGGCATCCAATTCAGCAAGACTTTCAGTTTGTATATCACATCCAAAGCATACATATTACACCAAGGGAGAAAGTCAGAAACAGATAGCTAGTTAGAATTTGTGAAAAACAAACAAACAAACAAAAAACATTCAAGTAGACAACCAAACAGAAGAAAGTATGTTGCAGTCTCAAAAATAAATACATAGAATTTTAATAAAGTCAAAAATCACATAAAGTCCATTAACTGTTTCTTGTTTCAACCAAATATAACCAATTTGTTGAATATGGCTGACAAAATACGAACTTGGTTTCTGTCTCTCCCTGGTCTCCAAGGACCTTTCTCCTCATTGACTAGCTCAGTCGGGCTCTCAAGGAAGGCTGATCCTCCATGTGGCACAGGAACTTTTCAAAGCCTTGCTTAGAATCTCCCTTGCCCCAAATTCAGCAATTCCTGGTTAGTGACAACTTGAAGCATTTCTTCAAATTCACAGCTTGCATCGATATTAACACTAAAGTGTACTGGAGTAGAACAGGCCACCTATTCAGTGTGAACAGTGTAGGAGGAAATCTAAGAGGCATGAGGATGAAGACAGAAAGCAGAAGTTTCTTTTACAGGCCAAGGAATCCCACAGATTGCCTGCTGGTTTCCAGGGCTTGGGAGTAAGACCAATGTGAACATCTTAGATGAGGACCCCCTGTCTATCTGGAACTGATCTCCACACACAGCCTGGAGAAGTCTCCCCTGAGTCACCTTCTGAGTCCAGTGCTGCCACTGTCTTGCAAAGTCTGTGACTACCCTTCATTCATTTCAGGAAATGCATCATCTGTGCCACCTCTATATTAAAGCGAGGCATCAAAAGAATAGGTCTAAGAATGTATTCCAAGAGTTTTTACTACTTACACTGAGGAAATGTGAGCTTAGCCCTGGCACTCAGGAGACTTCAACACAGGAAATAGGACAGGCTGAGAGATTGTGACAGAAACTAAAATACTCACAAAGCATTACTTACACAATTGAGCACTACCGCAAACACTTTACCCATCTTCCAGCATCCTCTCAGCTGCCCAGCTAGGTACTACCATTGAGCACTCTCCAGTGATAAGAAAATGAAGGAAAGAGGAGATCTCCTGCCCAAAGCTGACAGCTAGCAAGTGGCAGAGTTAGGCTTTGAACCTAGGTAACATATACCAGACTTCATGTGTTTATCTAATAGTGACTATCAAGAATGTACAAATGGTGCACAGAATGGATGCAAAACACGTATGTTCCTTTTCCATACATACCTCAATGTCTGCTCAAAGAGTTGAGGAGTTGAGACCTTTTCTAACTCTTTAGGGAAACAGAGACCCAAGCATCAGCACCACTCTCTTGATAATACTGTAGCAGACAGTGCTTTCAAATGAAGAAGTCATAGGTCTGATTCAAGAAAAATGTCATTGATGTCTTGACCCTTCACATGAGCCAGTACACCAGGATCTTACACTGGGAAAATCATAAAGCTTAGACTTTTTAGAATACCAACAGCAACTTTCAACCAAGCAGGACTATCTAGAAGAGGGTCAAATGCAGAGGAACTAGAATTAGCAGATATAAATCAAATTCTAACACTACAACCTCTTACACAGGAAAATTAGTTCAATTCACCAACCTTTAGACTGATCTGCTGTGGAATATGGGTGGTACTGTCATTTCCCCTATTGGATTATGGTATGGATCAACAAACCATATAGTTTTCATTCCTATAATCACTTGGCACACAGTGGCCAATAACTATGACAAGTATTATCATCATTATTGTTGCTGATGATGATGCCATCATTCTTTTCTTTTTCAAAGCAGATGGACCTGGAAATGCTTGGCTTGCAGGAGGCATGCATATCCTCTGAATCTGGAAGTGTATCTTTTCAAGGATATGATTATGTTACAAATTTCTCCAATAATCCTACAAAACATTTGGCACACAAATTACTGTTAATCTCATAATAGACGTGTCTGACCACACCACAAACTATTGCAGTGTTTCTCTCTGAATCCTAGAATTGACCTTTCCTAGCCAAAAAGTTTCCAAAATGCACCTTGCTCAAAACCAGTTTGACAGCATGTGCTGAGTCTTAAGGTTTCTCCTCCAAGAGGCTATCCTAAGGAAAGAATCTGAAATGCAGATAAGAACAAATATTTATGCACCCAGGTAAGTATTAGAACACTCAAACACTTTTTAAACAGAGGGAAATGAAAGCAACCTAAATCTCCAAAAAATAGAAGAACAAACAGTTAAGTAAATTATGGAATAGCAATATAATACCCTATTCCACTAACATTAAATGTGTGCTTGGAAAGCACTTTGAATAACAGAGAAAAATGCTTAGTCAAACTTTATATAAAATAAGAGAGAAACTGGTTATACAAGACGATCTCAATTATGTGAAAGTATATGGGTAAAAATATATAGTTATGCATATGCCAAGACGGTACTGCAATGTTAACAGGATTTGCACAGTAAGTACATAAGAGTACTCTTCATTTATCAAGCTTTGGAAAATTATTGTTATCAATAAAATCATATGAAAATTTAAATATGCAAAAAGAGAGAAAAGGAGCATTTAAGAAATTCATTGTTTCTTCCATTTGACAAAAATAAATCCTTCATAGCATCCTAGGTCCTCAAGACTGCAGGAATTTGGGCAAATGTATTCCAAGAAGATAAAAGATAGATCGTCAAAGCATCAGAACAAATCAGAATCAGGTCTGGTTCAAGACGCTGGTGCTTTCTTGCATCACCACCCACCATTCTGGCCATCACTGCCCACATCCACACAGGAAGCACCCTTGAGGAAGGAAATGGACTAAGCTCAAGCATCCAAGCTACCTATATACTATGTACTAAGAGACTCAGTACCCCCAGGGAACCCATACTTGATGCTTTCAGACTCTTGATATCTGACCTGTATCTAAGAACAGGACGCCAGTGAAGCCTCATCCCTAGTGGCTTCTCACCAAGACTCACTGAGGCCAGTCAGTGCATCTAGGCTCAAGCACTTAGAATCTGGACTCATACAATGGACACCCACGATTTCTAGTGAGAAATGAAGTTTCTAATTGCTCTCCAATTTCATCTTCTTGCCGTCTCATCACTGCACACACTACGGGGGTTGACGAATGAAGAAGCAAACACAGGCAATGAATGATTCAGTTGATAGATGTGGTAAGAACAGCCTAAGTCTCCCAACAGTTCCCTCTAGTGGACAACTTCACCCTACAACAAATCACTTGCTCAGGGCTCCATCCTAACTCAGTTCTTCTACAGTCTTAGTCCATGGAGTTTGCTTCTTTTACTCTGTCCACAGAAAAGTGAATTCCACTTCCTGTCAACTTCCATTCGATTTAATCATGGTAACCTTTCCCAAAACTACATCCACACACATGCCAACCATTCTAGCCTCCTAACCATTTCTTGAATGCTCTCTGGTCTTTCTCTCCCCTTCTGAATTTAACCTTGAACTTACCTAGAAAGTTCATTTGTCCTATCCCCCACCAAGGTCTGACTTTCCCTTCAAAGCTCACTTCCCACATGGTTCCTGACATACCACCTTCTGATCTCCCTAAGTGAGAACTAAGCTACGGCGTAATTGTTTGGCTGGAGAGATAGCTCAGATATTAAAGGACTTGCTATGCAAGCCAGATGACCTGAGTTGACCTCAAGAAGCTACTTGAAGGGACAAGACGCCACAGTAGAAAGCATTCACAACCCCAATGCTGTGGAAGTGGAGACAGGAGGACTCATGAGGTTCGCTAGCCAAGCAGCCTAGAATATTCAGTGAGCTCCAAACCAATGAGAAAACAACTCCTGGTCAAAAAATAAGGTGAACAGTACCCCTGGGAACAACACTGCATTTTGAGCTCCAGCTTTCATGCTCATGTGTACAAGCATGTGCACGCGTGCACACACACACACACGCACACACGCACACTCGCACAAGCGCATGTGTACCCACAGGTACAGAGACCCATATACATGTACACATACACATAAAACCAGAATTATTTCTCAAAGAATGGAAAGTAAAGTTTCCTTTATTTTATCTCCTTGTCTCACATCCTCTTTTTCATCTTTTCAAAATTCTGCCTTCCTATCTCTACCTTGGCATTCATCTCTTAGTTAGTGTACATTACAGTTTTCTCTTTATTTATGTGGTAGGTCTAAGTAAATGAACTTAACAAATGCACAGTCAAGTACAGCATATCCTCCCACCCTCGCCCAGGGACGTCCCTCTGTCCCACTGCAAACTTAGAAGGCCCCTAAAACATGCTGAATGCATAACAAGCATTTAAAAGCAATTCAAATAAATGAAGGACACAAAAGAATCAACACACTAAAGCAATGACACTTATATTTCTACTGACTATAAAATCACTAAGAATGAATGTGTGGAAAAGGAAAAAAAAACTGTCAACGTACACATGCCCTGCTTAGATCTCCAGGGATCTATGCTAAATGAGAAAAAGACAATTCCTAGGTTTTACACGCTACCTTGCTCCGTGTTTTACAAGTTTTTTGAAGCAATATTGCAGAGATTCAGCCCAGAATAATGGTTTTCAGGGTTGAGTAATGAAAAGATCGACTCCTTCGATCTATCCTCAGATCTCTCCATGTGCATCCACACATGCACATGCATAAACATGCACGCACACACGCACACCCGCACACACACATGCACGCACGCACACATTTTTAGTATGTACAACTTTAGAGAAGCTTACAGTGAAAGAACAGTTCCATATCTTGTCTATGGGAGGTATAAAAACAAACCTACTCCTCCACACTTATACTCACATATATGCATGCACACAATCACACATACATAAAATTCATGGTGCATGTGAGATGGCACTCCAGACCTAAATAATATGCAATTATCTACCCTTGTCCATCATAACAGGCATGGAGGATCTGAAGATGCTTAAAAGCATTCTTACATCTCTAGGTGAGCTCAAGTAGAGGAGAGTATTACAAAAGAAAAAAAATAATGATAAATCTGGCCCATCGTATCACCTTAATCTATGGGGGACTGCCTAAGGTTTAGAAGAACAGATGTGAAAATTTAGCACCAAGACTGGGAAAATGCTGGCAGAATTAATCAGCTTTGCATTGCTGTAATGAAAGACCTGAGATGATTCACTTACAAAGAGTGGGGCTTGTTTTGACTCATGGTTTTTAGTGGCTCACTATACAACTAATTGGGAATGTTGATTCATGCCCCCTTGTAGCAAAAGCATAAAGTGAAGCAAGATTCTCATCTGGAGAGCAAATGAGAGGAGAAAAAGGAGGAGAGGGATTAAAAGGAGGAGGGGGGATGGTGGGTGAGTCCCACAATGCCCTTAGGCATCTAAGCAGTTGCCTAAAGACCTGACTACTTCTTAAAGGTTCCATCACCCCCCTCAAAATGCCAGACACCAAAGAGCAAGGCTTTAACTCCTTGACCTTTAGGGGAAACTTACCAAAGCCAAAGCATTATCTGAAGTCAACCAATAGCTATGCAGGGAAACAACAAAAAACAAATTTGGTATATTTTAAGCTACTTCTGTACAGGATTTCAGGAGGAAATGTGACATCTCTCAAAGGCTGTGTTCTGAAGGACTTGTCCATGGTGGCTGTTCCTATATCGTTATGCAGAGACAGAGTCAGGGCAGACATGGCAATTCTCACCCTCCTAGACTGTCTCAACTTCACCTACTTAACCCAACTTGTCCCTTTGGCTCTCTGTGCAAGTACTTAATCCACAGAGAAGGCACCTGATAGCAGTTCAAAAGAAAGTAAAGCCAGGACACCTAGCAACTGTGGCACCTTGAGAAACCTAGAACTTTCCCATCTGTGAGGCTTTGTTTCATTGCTTTCTTCCTCCGAAAGTAGGGCTGTCTTAGATTCCTTCCAACAAATACAATATGTAACTTAAGCTGGGGCGATTTTTTTTCTGTTTGTGGCAAGAAAGCCTTTTCAATGTCACCCGATTCCCTGTGGAGACTAAGACTCCCCAGCTGCCAACTTACCTTCATAAGGTTTACCTCAAAGAAGGAGTCAGGGCCTGAGACTAGCCTCTTGTGTCAGCGCTCTCCAAGATCAATGTTAATTGCCCAATCAGACAGGCCTGATGCTGACAGAATGGGAGCTAATTAGTAAGTGCCAGAGCCCATTGCAATTATTAATGGCTGTCATTTATAATGATGAAGGTGCAACTGTGGGCTTCTGGAAGTCTCTGCGCTTGTCACTCTGAGCCAGACATGGGGAAAGTGGGCACAGGGAGCCTGGTGAGCCAGGGGAAAGGTTCTCCTGAACAAATCCCCATGAATCTTATAGATGCCAAGATGGCCATGAAGACTCTTAGGTCAATGACTAATTAAGAAAAGAGCTTTCTGAAACTGTGGAATCCTAGACCTTGGCCCCAGAAATCAATTCATTGGGTTTGGAAAGAGGCCCAGGAAACAGACGTTCCTTAAATTTCCCAGGTGATTCTCATGATGATTCACCTAAAGTGAAAATCATTTAGACACACATCCAAGGAAACAAGTCTCTAGTCCCCAAAGAATCCCTTATCCAAAGATGTCTTATGAAACACAAAACCAAGTGGAAAAGGCCAGGCATGATTGCTAATACCACAGTAAGAATAAACAGCCACTGGGCACTGAAGACCTGGATTTAAGTCCCAGGATTTAGGTCCCACTGGCTGCCAACTCCCTCACAGCCTTTGTCTATCCATCTATGAAATGGAATATTCAATTAGATGGATCTCACACTCATTCCTGCCATAAATGTGAGGAGATGTTCAAATTTGAGGGATTTGTTGAAAGAGAGAACATCTTAAAAGATGATTGTATTGCATTTTAAAACTTAACTTTAGCTTTGACTTGGACACTATGCTTGGAAGCAGCAGAAAGACATGAAATGCTTCCCCTGGAAGCTTAGGAATTCCTATAAAGAAATCTCACTGACATGTGACAGAGCGTAGCTGCCACTTATCAATTTATTGTGTCTGGGGCAGTGATCTTTATGGTGAAGCTGCCAGAAGCCTCCTAATGGCATGAACTTCTATGTCCAATAAAGTAATTGGCCACTGAACGATAGAAAGGTAACAATGAAACTTGGCTATCTCATCTTTATGGTCGTTATCTATGTAAGCAGGAATGAGGTGTATAAAATCTACTCTCCTATAAATGTGAAAATAGATAGGCTCTCTGCGAATTTAACTTTTTTTCTCATTCTTGGCTTTAAACCGCTTTCCAAGAGCCCACCTATCATAGTTTTACACATGTGGACATCTGGCAGGGAAATAAATTAAAGTCTACCTTTGAGAGTAGGGAAGAGCATCCATTTATAAATGTTATTTTAGACGGGACTGTCTGGTCTGCTCGCTTATTAACTTCATTAGAAGGCTAATGAATCTACTGCTGAGAAAATGAGAGGGAGCTCAGGCTGGGGAAAGGGAGGAGAAGCATTCTGCACCCCTTCTACCAATGCTGGGGTTGCCTGTGGTTGTGATAAACAGGCACTGCACATGCAGAGAGGGAAAGCAACATAAAATGACAAGCACCAGACCCAGTCCATAATGCAACATTGGGCACGAATCAACAGACACAGTCCATACTTATAGCACTGGACACGAATCATCACACACTGTCCATACTTATAGCATTGGGCACGAATCATCAGACACAGTCCACACATGCAGCATTGGACACAAATCAAGACTTATGCATGCCAGGGTACTGGCTAGTGGAAGAAAACAGACCAGGCTATTAAAAGGTGCTTTTTTCTCATAATACATGGAAGAACATTAAACCCATAATCCAGATCTACCTCCCTAGTGTTCTCCAGTCTCAATTCCCCAGTAAAGTAAGATGTCTGGTGACCTAAGACTCAGAGCAAATGCCTCTCTTCTATAATTTAGAACAAATGCTTCCATGGATTGAATGGTATCCTCTTCAATAAATGTAGTTTTCCCAAAATTTGCTTAGAAGAAACAAAATGTCTCCAGAAGACACCTAGTTGAGGGAGCTGGAAATCAGTTCTTGCATCTTGTTCAAAAGATCATCAAAGTCATTACAACCCCTGCCACCATATTTAAACCAAGAAACTCAGTAGCCTTCACCATCCCAAACAGTCAAGTACCTAAAGAAGACTCCACAAATCCTGTCAGGTGACATTGTATTATGCTTCTGCAATTCTGGAGTTTTTCAAGTAAAGCTTACAGCACCATTTCTCCTGGAACTTAGTGGGAGCATCTGAGCTTAGAGGACATGAGCAAATAATGATCATTTCAACAAGTATTGACCTGAGTGTCAAAGTTTTTCATTAAGCCCATCTGTTCCCAAGTAGCTCCAGAAAAAGATACAGGAAATAAAGCCTGCCCTCCATATCTGCAGGTTTACATCCAAGGTTTAACCCAATCCCAAAATATTTTTTAAAAATTAGGGTAAATACCAACACAATTATTGTCAGTATTCCCTAGATAATATAGCATTTATATTGTGTGAGGTACCATAAGCTACCTAACGATATTTTAAAATATACAGAAAGACGGCATAAGCTATAGGCAAATATTTATTTGCTGCTGCTTTTTTATGTATATTTTACAGAGGTGACCTAAGAATACATTGAAAATCCTGCAACTGCTCCTCTACTGACAACAGGAAGGGACACATTTTTCTCTAAAGAGGTTCAATCCTGCAGAAGCAGAAAGCTGTGCTTTTATTCAGCAGGGAAATGTTGCTGGGGAGGATGTGGGGAGTGTAGAACACTTGCACAGCAGTGGTGAGGATTCAAACGGCTGCAGCCACTACAGAAGTCACTTTGGAAGTTCCTCAGGAACACTAAAGATAGAACTGGGATATGACTCAACTGTACCACTTCTGGGTGTGTATCCAAAGGACTGTAAGTCAACACACAACAAGCATACTTGCACATGCATGCTGTTCATAACGGTGAAGAAATGGAACTAGTCTAGATGTTCATTAGCAGATTTTTATGAATGGATTTTAAATGTGGTATATATTTATAATAGAATCTTAGTCAACCATATAGAAATATGAAATCATGAGGTTAACAGGAAAGTGGATGGAGATCATTAGGTCAAGTGGAATAAGCCAAACACATAAGGATAAAAACTGCCTCTGCTCCTTCATATGTGAATCCAGATTTAAATGTATTTACATATAAAATACACACAGACAAATATGTATATTGTGTGCATGTATAGCGATGCAGATGTGGGGTTGTCTGTGTAGGTCAAGAATGTAGAAAATGAAGTATGGCAAGGGAGGAAGAGAAGTCAGGATCATGCAAGGCAAAGAGAGCACTGTTGGTAGGAAGGAAGAACACCATCAAGAGGGCCCCACAGAGGACTAGGAAAGAGGGTATGAATAGAAGAAAAATATAAATACACACACAGACACACACACATATATATGTATATATGTATAGATGTACACATGTATATAAGTACATGTGTATATATGTATATGTGCATATGTATAGATGTACATATGTATAGATGTATATCATGCATGTATATCATATATGCAATTATATATAATATGTTATATATAATATATATGCAAATACCACAATGAAACACATCACTATTTACACTAACTTAAAAAATTAAGAGGCTAAGTAGATGGCATTTTGGGTAAAATGCACCTGTGTCCAGATCCCCAGCACACATATATAAAAGTCTGAGATAGTGGCATGGCCTGTAACTCTAGCACTGCAGAACAAAAATAGGCATATCCCAGGGCCTCACGGGCCAGCCAGCCTTGCCTGAAGACCAAGCTCCAGATTCAGTAAGAAATTTTATCTCAAAACCTAAGGTGGAGAAACAGTTAAAAGAAAGATATTCTAACGTCAACTCCTAGTTTCCACAGGTGTCTGCATGGGTGAGCAACACACACACTCACATGCGTAACATGAATATATGCACACATCACACAAACACACTTTTAAATAAAATCTAGTAAAATAACATATGTATCACACCAATTTTTTCTTCCTTACAATTTTTTCATCCTTACAATTGTTCTACATTGTTTGTAGAAAGAGTGAAAGGAAACATAAGTGCCTGCAGAGCAGAGCACCTCATTGAAGACAGCAATATGTTTCATGTATATGCACATATTCTTGCATACACTTGCCTCAGTCGCCTACGTACAAACATCTTCCGACCAAACTAAACATCGCGGCATCCTTATTCTGTCAGTCCCTGCAGTGTGCATAGGGCTACTTATACAATGGATGCTCATTTGGTACCTGTTCAACTGAATGTTCTGTGACCCATTCAGGACTTCTTATCAGACTCATTACCACTGAGCGCAAATAGGAAAAGGTCCCAGTTCTATAGAGAGAATTTCACGTCCTACATCAGCTCAGCCTTTGGAACCTCACATGTGAAGAGTCTAATGAATAAGACAGAAAGCTTTTTAATTAACAGCCTAGTGAAAAAAAATATGTCATTCCAATCTGCAGTTTTGTTTCCATTAATTCACCGAGATTCGGCGGGAATTCCACTAAGGAATTGTGTGAGCAGCTGTAGAAGGAGGGAAGCATATAAATAAATCATGAGTGTCATTAAAATTTGTAAACTAATAACTTCTGGGAAGTCTTAGCAATTATCGTCAGGGTTTTCTTGGCAAACAGAAAATTAATAAATCCAAAGGTCTCCATTTTATATTTAAAAAGCAGCATCCCTGAGAAAGGTCACTGACAGAACAATTAGGGAGGAAATAAATGGTTCCGACAACTGCTTGCAAAGCAGATGAAAAGCCACAGATTCCCAAGAGGCAAGAGAATAATACAACTCAATCCATAGAAGAGGGCAGTAAGGAGGAGTTGAGGTGAGGCTTGGCTAGAGGCTCCTGGAAGCTCCACTTGGACGTCTAAGCCTTTATAAGATGCAATTTAAATATTTATACATGGAAAATCGGGAAACACCTAAGGCACGTGGTCCACAACCAGAGAAGCTCATAGTCTGAGGATAAATCATCCATGAGGTATAACAGTGCAAATCTGAGCATGAGCAGAGAGGGGATATGCAAGGCAGGGATGTAAGGGTCTCCAGCAGGATATGCCCAGTGGGTAAGCAGGCTCCCTCCATAAACATCCTAACCGGGAATCCACACGCTGCTCTAAGTACTCAGAAGGCAGACACCCAGGAGGAAAGCCTGTAGTCTAAGGACTCTTCTATGAGGAAAATGGCTCCCATTCTGCAAAGAAGCAGTTGAAATAAAGCAAGAGAGGAGACAGATGAAGATCAAATGTCCATCAAAAGTTTAAGGGATATTTATTTATTTATTCATTCATACATTATTTCTTGGCTCTTTTTATGCCTAGATAACTACAGATTCATGTAAGCTCTGAGAACCCCTAACCTAATACCCAGAAGAAAGCTTCTATGGACAAACCACACTTGTGGAGACCCCAGGCTTTTTGGGGGATCTCACATGTATGAGAACCTCATTCATATCTTGTATTTTTATCTGAGGCTAAACCCTCAGGGACCTTTGTCAGAGACTACACTAAGGATGGACAAATCAAACGTGCCAAAACACAACTCTTGAGCATGACATATATTTAAAACCAAATATTTCAAGCTCCAGCAGTGAATTACCTGGTTTTATGAGAGTTTAACTTCTCCAAACAACTTAAAGTAACTCCAAATGAGGCAAGGGTAGCCGTATGTGCAGAGGCACATAGAAATGTCACAAAAGCAGGGCCCCATGTGGATTACCCAGAAAGTCTCTTCTTGTCAGTCTACAGCACCCACACCCCAAATGAGTTGGAAATGTGGAAGACAGGTATAGGACAGTTGTCTCAAGTGGAGAATTCCTCTTAGGACAACAACATTGAAAAAGAATCTCCCAGCACCATCCAGGAAAGTTCCTCATCAGTCTCATGACCCGGATCTTTCAGGGGGAGCATTGTGTCTCAAAAAAAAAATCAGTCCTGAGTCATCGATTCTTTGCACTTGAACTCCAATACTGTGAACAATGCTGTGTCCTTTGAGATCATCAGACATTTGTACTAAATGACAGCTTTACACACAGCCATCCCAGTGTTACTGGACAAAAACTATTTCTACCCCTAGCTTAACAACACCAAAGAATGGCAAAAGAAATCCCTCAAGGCATGGAACCGTGGATGCCTTCAACTTTTACTTTTTTTTAAGAGGTAGAGGCCCTCTGAATTATTACCCCAGTGAGAGCAAACCACCCCATCCCACTGAAATGTAGCAAGGGGTGTCATTCCATCAACACATCTGTTACCCCAGGGCTTCTCCATCACCCATAAATTCACCAAGTTCTCATTGAACATGGTTAAGCACAGTAAACCAAAGCAGGAAGTTGAAAGGACGAATGTTTAATTTAGTTTCTTCTTATCAGTCCATTGGGTTAAGGAGTAAAATCAGAGTGTTCTGGGCTCTAATGGTAAACTCTGTACAGGAAAAGACAGTGAGAACTAAGGGAGCTTGGAGACAAGTGGAGAGGACTGTAAAATGCTTGAACTCTTCAGTGGCCCCAACAAACTAGGAAAGCCTGCAAAATTTTAGGACTGGCATCCTTTTCATTCATGTTGTAGCGCTGAACTTCTAAGGTGGGTTGTATCAACATGAGAAAACCCTGAAATCCAACAAAAAAAAAATCCTTATCTGACATGTATCCACAGGCAAAGCCCATAAATCTCTACAAATCCTCAGAATGTCACAAAATATGGAGTGCATTCTCTGTTTACTGCACGGGAAGAACAAGCCTGGGGCTGGGCCCCTTTGGATAATTGGGTGGGTCCCCATGCCACCCCATCTCGCAATTTACCTCTTGCTTGGTCCCCTCTTCACCTGTAGACCAACAAAGCTTTCACATACAAAAAAAATCTCTAACAAAGTACACATCAATATTCTGATTTCCCCCAGAAAACCCAAGGAACAACACTCCGGACACTCTCCTCCCTCCTTAACTCCTGTCTTAATCCTTAAGGTCACTACTAATTACTAAAGGACACAGAAAATACCCTGCAATGGCCCAGAAGTTCCCTCACAGGAGACCCTGCAGCCATGGATCCCTAAATGCTAAGTCAATAGTGAAAATGCAAAGCTATACAAACACGCAGGGCTTTTATAATCGTTAACAATGACAACAGAGTAAGGGCTTCCTATACCGTACCCGTTACCGTCCTAAGTGGTTTTACGCTGTTATTTAATCCTTACAAGTCATCCACTAATTCATTCCTTGAGCAAACATGTATTAAACACCTCTTGAGTGCTAGGTTCTCCTCTAGGTGCTGGGGGCATAGCATTAAGTGGATATTTTAAAAAAATAAATAAATAAAATAAGCAAGCCTTCCCCTCTCTAAAGCCTAGACATTAGTGGTTGTCTGTAGGCAATAAATAAATCAATAAGTAAATATTTAACATGCCAAATAGTGATTAAATACTGGAAAGGACAAGGTAGCCAGGCAATGAAATGTGAACTTCTAGAATAAAGACTCCAAGACTGGGGTCTTTTAATCAGAGTGGGGGAAGGAAAGAAGGACTCCCTGAGCCCTGGGACTCTAAACCTAGAAGGGGATGAGCATAGTCACTCCAGGGAACTATGTGGTGTTTGTGATTGAAGAACCACAAGCAAAACCTACCAAGGGCACAAATGTGTTCTGTACTCTCCGAAGCGTCTATGTAAAGAAACTGCATCTTAGAGATCACTGTGGTATTGGATGGTGGGTTGTGATAAAACATGGACCCAGTCCTGGTCCTTACACTGTATACTTTTCAAGAGGCATCTTTGCTAGTGCCACTACAGATCATGAAATAAAGTCACCTCATATTACCCAAGTGGAGGCCTTGATCTAAGGACAGAGCCATGATCAGGGATGTGGTGGGGAGTCTTGACACAGGAGATCGTCAGGTGAAGATGAAGTCAGGATTGGAGGGATGAGCTTATGAGGTCTGTGAGCAGCCTCCAAACACTGAAAAACATGAGGAAATTTTTCTCCCTAAAGCTAAAGTCTCCAGGGTGGAGTGAAACCCTAATACTACCTTAACCTCAGGCTTGTAGAGTACAGAACAGAGAGAATAAGGGTCTACAGCTTTTTTTTTAGTATCTATTTTATATTATTATTATTAGTTTTGTTGTTGTTGTTGTTGTTGTTGTTGTTGTTTGAGACAGGGTTTCTCTGTGTAACCCTGGCAGTCCTGGAGCTCGCTCTGTAGACCAGGCTGGCCTCGAACTCAGAAATCCACCTACCTCTGCATGTGCTACCACTGCCCCAGCAAGGGTCTGCAGCTTTAAGCCACCCATGCGGGGTCATTTGTTGTGGTAGCCCCAGGAATCTTACACACAGAGGCTAAATAAAGAGCCCAAAGGTTGAGTTTCAGAGTTCACTCAGTGCACAAACCTACACTTAAACTCTAGCAATTGGATATAAGGGTGTCTGGAGTGGATGGGTTGTATATTGTGTCTAACATAGCACTTAGCTGCTCTCACCTCAGGGAACACTTCACTACTTCAGAAACTGTATCATCAAGCTCCTGGGCCACGTTCTCTGGATTTGCCTGGGTCATTCTTGGAACCAGCCAAACCTTTTTGAAAACACAGAGTGTGGAGCATAGGTGTTTCCAAACATAAAGCCGGGATTTACTGACTGCTTTTGTGATTGGACCAAACCGACTGCACAGGAATGAGGCTTATAGTATCACGCAGCATCTCTGTTTGGGGGCTTTAGGAAAGGCTTCTGGGCTCTAATTCTGAGGCAGAACTGCATGAGTAGAATTTTCCTGGCTCTCAACTGCTAGAGGTGGAAATAACTTACACCTTTGCCAACTTTCACTGAACAGCAAAATTCAGTACCACCTATTCAAAAGGAGGCAGGCCTCTGCCATCTGATAAGCTAGCTCCAAAACTTTAATTTAACTGACTCCCTTTTCAGTGAGATCTGCTCCGACTAGCCTTCAACAAGCTTGCAGGCAGATAATGAGACATCTCATACTCCAGACTCCCTGCAACAAGACCCCGGGTAGCCCTCAGGACATGGCATTGGGTGCTGCAGCAGCCAGATAAGTAGCTTCTGTTTTTGGAAGCGTCCTCCCCAGTGTTGACACTCTGCAGAGAAAATGAGAGGAAGCGCACAAGTCCTCCAGGCCTGCAGCAGTAAGCACACAGCACAAGGTTCTAAGTCACAGCAACTGATGCTGCTTGCTGTGGCCCGGTGTGCGACTGCATGCCCGTGTGCTTGTGAGTATACAGGGTATGAAAGGAGGCTTAAGGGTTCGTACACACCTGCTCCTCATCCAGAGGAACTCCTAGCATCAAAACTAAAGTCAGAGTCTTCATATGCTCCCAGCCCTTCTCCGTCATGCCCCATGTGCCCCATGACTGTCATCAAGTTGCCCTTCTTATCCTCTTAGGGACAAGGGGTACAGTGCATCCAATTCATAGAACTCTCTTGGGCCCAATGTTTTAACTTCTTTTAAAATAAAAAATGAGCAAATCAACCTTTGAGCTGAAAAAAATATGTTTTAATATGAGCTGTTAAGACAGATTGTAGGAGCCAGAGGGATCGAGGACACAAAGAGAACACAGCCCTTAGAATCAACTAAGCAGGGCTCATCTGGGCTCACAGAGACTGAGGTGGTAATCATGAAGCATGGTACATACTCTGGTTATTTAGTATGGTGTTTTTATGGGACTCCTTACAACATGAGGAGGGGGCTGTCTCTGATTCTTTTGCCTGCTCTCAGGACCCTTTTCCTCCTACTGGGCTGCCTCATCCAGCCTTGATACGAGGGGAGGTGACCAGTCTTCTTGCATCTTGGTATGCTGTCTTCTGTTGATATCACTGGAGGTCTGTTCTTCTCTTACAGGAAACAAAGGAGCAATGGATGTAGGGGAGAAAGGAGGTGAGGTGGGAGGGACACTGGGAGGAGTGGAGGGAGGGGAGGCTGAGGTTGGGATGTATTGTATGTGAGAAAAATAAATAAAAAGAAAATAAAAGACATCGGTCTTTTTACTCATTATAATATTTCATGTTACAGTGTAATACAAAATAAAATTAGTAGCATTCTATGGGAAGCGTGAACGCCACCATGCAGATGAGAATCTGTTCTGCCTACATAGCCACTGGCTTCTTGAATACCACAGCACCTTTCAAGTGCTACAGACGCTCCTGAGCCAGATTCACAGCCAGTGCAAGGATCCCTTGGGCCAGTAGCAGTCTCCCTAAACAAGAGCCTTTGCTTCTTAAGGGAATGTTTTTTTTTTCTCTATCTCTGACTAGCCCTGCTTCACCAAGTAGAATTAGACACTGCAGGCCTGCAGAAGCAACGAAGCACTAAGAGAACTGCAAGTCCTAAAGAGCGGCAGGCTACAGTTTGTTCACACCTAGGGCACTGAAGAGACAAGTCCTGTATTCCTTCCAAAACAGTCTTCTCGATTGTCTGGCTTACATTTCTCCCCAGACAAAGCAGCGAAGGCAGCTTTAAGATGGTTTAATTCACTTACCTCCACAGAGAACTCTCAGTCACACTCCCCAGATTGAAGTCATAGAGCTTCGTCAGGATCAGTATGACCTGCAAGGGGTAGGGGTGAGGGAAGAGAAGAGGAACAAAGGGGGAAAGGAAGCTTACTTTAGTTTGTAGAGCAGTACATATCACATCTAGTATCACCCAGAGGAGGGCTTAGCATTTTATCTGCTGAGTTTGAGGAGTATTATAGGATCTAACAAGGGGGAAGAAATTATTAATTTAATGTACCCCCAGTAACTGGTAGCATTTATTTTAATCCTGATGGTGCTTTGCATTTCAAATAAAACATGCCAAGAGGAATTAATTGTTCACTAGCAGTGGTCCCTACACATCTGTCCTTCTGCAAGGTCAGGCCCAGTCCAGCTGGTTTTCTTCACTACCAAGGCCACCCAGAGATCAGAGAACCACCCCCTCTTGTTTGATCTCAAAAAGACTCTGATGTCCAAAACAGTTTCTAAAAGTCTAAGAAAGAACTGGGTCAACTCCTTCAAAGCGACTTTGTGTTTTATTCACACAAACACCTGAATGGCAGCAGGTTCAGTCCCCAATGTTCCCTGATGTTGCCTACCACTGATCATATGGCAACTGCCTCCAGCTCTCAGTAAGCAGGTCAATGGACTTCACCAGACTCTGGGACTCTCTTCCTGTCTCCTGTTAAAGTCAGGAAACCCAGAAAGCTAGAATTGTCTCAGATATGATTAGTGTACAACCAGAACCGGTCTTGGGCTGTCTGATCTGTCCCACTGCTCTTCTTATTTCTGCAGCTGAGAATCTGAGTACCAGGCAATCCCATGTCCTGACATCTGCCTGGACAGAGGCTTAAACATGGCACTCTGTCTACAAGAACGTCAAGTGCCCATGTCCCTTTTGTAAGGTGCAGCAACCTGCAGGTGAGTAATACATGCATCCTGTTGCATAGGATTGTGTTTATCTAAATTTAATACACATCTCATTTCGCTTTTCTCCACTCCTTCCCATCCACAGTTTGACTCCCTCCAACTCATTTGCACAGCAGCTATTAAACGATCCCTGAGATAATTAATTTCTTCTTCCAGGATGGGACTTTCCCATTCTAGATATCCATTTAAGATTTAAGAAAAATAATCAGCCATTATATCGAACATTTTATGGCATTTAACTCACAACAAAGTGTTCTCTTGGAGATTTATTCTCATTCAGCACGCCATGGGGCCAGTCAGGCCTATCTCCGTTTCTTCTATGTAAAGGATGAAGCTGAAGGAAGGAGATGATGGCCTATTATGGGCCAAAAGGTCTCCATGCAAGGTTGACTTGTGACATTCAGTTTCTCTGTAAAAATGGGAGGCCTCGGGCTTCTCACAGGAAGGTGTTCAGTTATAAGCACAGCATGGATGTGTGTGGAATTAAAAAATCTTCCAAGCCACATGTATGCTACTACAGCACAGGAGCAAGGGACATGTAGCATACACGACACATTATACTCCAGGGTCACTTGGTAGCCCTGGTCTCTCTCATCCATAGCTGGTTTAGTTTTTATTAAATCCAGTGATTAAGGAAGTCCCAGGATTTATCCCTATTAACCAAATGTCCAACATGAACCATAGAATTTCTGCCTTTTGAACATTAACACAGACAAGCCCAGACACACACACATACACACACACACACACACACACACACACATACACACACCAGCACTTTCTACCTTCTATCCTTCCTTTTACCCATGCAGCCATTGTCAAAATCATAGTGTAAAATCATAAACACCTGTGGGCACTCATGACAAGTCTGATAAAAAGAAGATCACCAATACAACCAGGAAGAAGTCAGGATGTGCAAGATCAAGGTGAATCACTCTCTGCAGGGTTATGGGACGATAAGCTACCATTCCTCCACACAGACCACAGTGGGGACGCAGCAGCAGTCACTGATCCCTGCTTGCCAAGTCTACACCTCCCAAAGGCTACTTCCAGTCAATGACCAAGGGCAATAGGGACACCAAGTCATTTCCCAGTGATATGGGACTTCCTTAATGAATCACACTAACTCTGACGTTCACTAATAGACTGAACTTTGCTCAGAACTGCATGGCAGCCCCAGCTGACCTTCCTTCGTGACTTGACTATTTTCTGTGAGGTCACACTGCTGCTCGATCCAGGAGTCACCTATCTCTCCCAGGTCCTGTCTTCTTTCTTTCATGGGTGTTTTTCCTAATGAGTTCCTCTTATCAGATCTTAGCTTTGGGCCTGCTAACTGGAGGGTCCTAACCAACATATCTTTTTACAGTTTTTATTTCTGCTTTCCTTGTAGATGAGTTCTATTTGCTCTCCTAACTTAGATACTTCCTTAATTAGAACTTTTTACTGGTCCTCTCTACACAAGCACAAACCCAGACACTTGATGCTGGCATTTTCAGGTCCTCCACAGCACATCCCAAACATACTCTTGGTCATTTTTCTTTGTTTCCAAACCCTGCCCTCTACTGTAATCCATCTGGGTTTCCAGGGTCTCCCAGCTTGGCTAGCCATGCTCACATCTCTGCTTCCTCGGTCCTCCTTCTTACGTCACTGACTGTTCTTTTGTTGCTCTGAACCTTCCTCCTGCTGCTCAGGGAACAGATCAGAGTCCACTCTCCTCATCTGGCCTCCCGGGATTATTCTATTAGCTTTCTCTCCTCCAAAGTTCTCTTTTGTTTCTAATTGAGTCATATTATTTTCCAGTTAACACAATCTTGCCAGTTCCTGGGTATTACACCAGTTGCCCTATCGAATAGACTCTGAACAAGTTGAAAGTGGATGTTTTGCCTCTCCGTTCTCTTTGCAACCAGGCCCAGCACTTTGAAGGTTCTTATGCAGTAAGAGCTCCTGCGCCAACAACAAATATTGATAGTTTTGGTAGAAGTTCCCAGAATTCAGCCTGCCGAGACCCACGGAACATGTGGGGGATACTTTACAGTGATTGGACTTGACTAAGAGCTCCAGGGTGGTGCTCTTTGGGTTCCATGAGTAATGCTGGAGCTTAAAGTCATGAGGAGAGCAAAAAGGGCTTGGTAAATGTATATTTACTGGACTCGCCCCCAGAGAGTTGGATTCAGTACAACCTGGGCAATATCCAGAGTGCTCCCTAGGGCAGCCAGAGACTCAAACTTTGAGAAAGATCCCATTACCCTTAACTCTTCCGCCAGTTGTGTGCTGTAATGCTGCCACCCGTTCCATCACAGTGAGACCCTGATCTGGACATGCAGTCCTTCCTTTGATTTGGAGAGATGTAATTTAATAAACCAAGTAGGAAATAGTCCCACCAGTGTCCTCCAAGGAAAGGTCAAAACATGATATAAAGAGCTAGAAGTTTCCTTTTCCCTGGAGCCCAACACAGGCGAACATCAATAGAGCTATGAAGGGATGATAATGTAACCTTTAGGCTTATAACATCTGCAATAAGCAAACAAAATCAAGAGCAAAGGAAAACAAGCCTTCCCGTCCTTGGCCTCTCTTATCATTCAGAGCCTTTCAACAGCCTCCGGGAAAGAGGAAATTACCAGAGAAGACTGAACATCAACACAGCAAACCACCTAATAAGCTCCAGACTGCTGAGCAAGCATTCAGATCAGAGAAAAAGAGAGAAACGTGCCCAGGAACAGACAAGATGCATACTCTGGATGGACTACAGCGCCATAGCTGTACCTCCAGAGACTGCTCTAGAAGAATGGGCATAGCAGCTAAACACAAATACAGGAAAGCAGAGGTCAAATATTAAAGGAAGCTCTACCTACATCAAACCTTTGGGACAGGGCAAACATTGTATCTCTATTTTGCAAATGAGGAGACAGACATCCAGGGTGAAGCAAAACCCCTGTCCCTCAGATGGCCAGAGGCAAGGTCCCACCAGACCCTGAGTCAGCCTTGTTAGTTTGTTAGTTCTGCTCTAATATTTTTGTGGCCAGTACTACAAGGCTCATGTTCAAGGTAGAGGTGGGGGTGAGGGGAGGGAGGGAAGGAGGGAGGGAAAGAGAAAGAGAATTAAAAAGTCTTCATACCCTCAGGGAGTTTATCATGCATTCATGGACTCTGTGAATGTTTGCAGAACACCTTTTGGAACTGGAAAGACACCAGCTAAGTTCTGGAAATCATAGAGAGAGTATAGCAGCTCAAGGCCTGGAGGTAACAATAACTTTGGTTCTCTTTCCTTTTGGAGTAAAAAAAGTAGAAAACAAAGGTGTGTGCAGAGAAAATAACTAGACAAACTTCCAGGAGACAAGGTTTCTTGCATACTGTCAAATAAGTATCTTTTGACCTAACTGGCTAAAATCCTTGGAGGATTTGGGGTAATAAAATAAATGAAAAGAAATTGGAATAATTTATGAATAAATAGCACTTCTTCCTTCTCATAAGCTGTATGCATCCAAGCGCACATACAAAATATTAGAGAAATTCATGTGCCTAAATATAGCAGAGAATCTCACATATATGAAGATACCAGCACAGACAACCTTATCTAAAATGGCACCTGACATCCCTAGACTATCATTCGGTCCCCTCATGCCCCAGACTTCTGTTAGGGTCAGTGTGACTTCCCTGTATACCCATCTTCTCTGTAAGCCTGTGATCTTTCTAAGGTGAAAAAAAAAGTCTCAGCTCATTCCACTGTGCATGTACAGTGCCAAGCACACAGCCTCACACATGGCAGGCACTAGCCAAGGTCCTTTGGATGGATTATAAATGTACGACAGTAAAGAGATGGCACGATAAACACCTCATAGAGAGAAGTAGAGATAACAGAGAAGAGGAAGCAGTTACATCCAGAGACTGTAATTAGCAAAGCCTCCACATGGTGGAAAGGCTGTAGGTGCTGGGCTTCATATATGGTGAGAATCTTAATACATCTTAACGGCCTTTGCTTGCTCTCTTGCTCACCTACTTCAAGCCCTTTAACTTACAGTAGATAAAATGAATATAGAATAGGATAGGAAGAGTGGACGCAAGAGTGGCAAACAGCTAAGAGGTAGGCTGTACCGGCTGTGAAACAGAGGGCCAAACCTGCATCAGGTGCTATGCATGGAAATCCTTCTTAGAGAAGGAGATAAGGCATGGAATACACTAGAAGAACAAGAAGAAAATAATCATAGGCTGGTGTGATCCTTGTGAGTTAAGGGGGATGTTTTATCAAAGAAAAATTGTAGTACATTGTATATAACGAACATAACACACTGTAATAAGGAAGCATTCATACCTGCAAATCTGTCACTGTGTGGTAAGAGAGCAACAGAGGACATAGCTGTCCTTGGCACTATCCTGCTTGCCCACTCACATCTACCATCTTCATTCTCATGTCTTCTGATGTTCCCGGAGGCTCACACAAGCCACAGACACACAGTGCCAGCAATGAATGTCATTGTCATTCTTCCTTCTCCCACTCATCCATTCCTTCCCTCTGCTAGAGATAAAGTGACTAAAAGAACAACGGTTCCTATTGTCATTAAGTTCAGAGTCTGCTTTACTTGCTGCCTTCCAGTGTCATCTATAGTGGAACTAAGGGCCCCAGACCCTAAGCAAGGTTGCCAGAGACTTTTGAAGTGAGGGGCTTTCTACCCTGTTCACATATACTCTGTATGAGAGGAAACACCCAGGCTCAGAAACTGTATCTCTTTGCATCTAAGAATCCTCGTAACTTTTCCCATGTCTATATTAACTGTATCCCATTGTCGAATGCTTGCTCTATGGAAGTAGCTTACGCTTTCACTTGGAGTCTGACAGCTGCATTGGAGACATGATTTGAGGGACAGAGCAATGGATAAAGATACATCTTTTTTTGGTTGGAGACAATTCAGATTCCAGAGTTGCTAAACACCCTTTTTTAAATGCCCATTGCTCTAGAGCCCAGTGGAAACACAGAAGACTGCAGATCCCAGACACTGCCTTTACCTGGCCACTCCAGTCAGCTCAGCTCAGAAAGGCAGGCGGGAAGCCCCAGGGGATTCCTGTCCTCTGAAAGGATAAAGCATAATCTGCAAATTCATAAATCACTAAGACATTCTCGCCTGTGAGCACAGTCAGTGGAGTGAGAACATTTAATGCCTGTAAAATTTTACTCAGAAGGAAAATTACTTTAGTTCATTAAACCTTCCTGAAAGCTTGATTCCTTTAAATTCCTGTCCTCCTCTTCCCCTCCCTCCCATCCTCTTTCCTTTCTTCCTTCCTTTTTTCTTTCCTCTTTTTCTTTCTTTCTTCCTTTAGGTCTTTCTATTTCTTCCCCTCCTTCTCAATTAAATAGAATAACTGCATATCTATAAAGAGCGCATCAAGATTCTGTATGCTTTCACACACTATGTGCTGATCAATCCAAGTAATGAACATTTTCATCTCTTTACATTTCTTTGTATTTGGAGCCTTTTAACTAAAGGAACTATTGGCTCAGTACAGGAGCGATATGCTCAGAAGTGAACACACAGGACAGGCAGGGGCAGTGTCATGAATCTGTAATGATAGGTTACTTGGGAGGCTGGGATAGAGGATCACAAATTCAAGGTCAGTTTGGGTTTCATGGTGAGTACAGTGCAGCCTGGACAGCTAAGTGAGGACCTACCTTAAAATAATTTTAAAGGGATAACTAGGTTCACTGCTCATGGAAAGAACATTTCAAAAGCCCCTAATTCAATTCATAATACCACAGGGGAATAGGGTGTAAAGTAAACTATACCACCCTGCCCTTCCCCCAACAAGAGAGTTCTTCTCTCCTTGCTAATTAGGACAGGGACCTGCTGGTTTTCTTTACCAAGAGCAATTAGCCATGGAATGTAAATGAGATACTGAACATAAACTTCTTCGGAAATGCTTGCAAGCATGTACTTTAAGTCCCAACATAACTGTACATCTCAGCATCTCCTCCCACAAGGGGGAGCCTCAACCTCCAGGGAATAGAAACACATCCTTATCCAGATCCCAAACTGACTTCACTGTACACAGCTGTCTAGGTACTCGCTTCATGTGCAGAATAAAACAAATGGTGATGTTGCCTCCCGTGAGTTTAGAGTCCAGTCGGGAGGATAGAGAACTAATTACCACAAAAAGATTGCAATGTCATCACTACACATATGATGTGTGACATTTTGAAAAACTGTGAGACACTCTCCCTAGTTCATTCAGGTGGTAATGATGCTGGGGCTTAATAGAAAAATTCTATGTGATGCTTGAATCATTCCTTATCCTACACACTGCAGAAGGAACATTGAGATTTCTGAAATGTATCACAGTCCACTGACATGCCCCATTTCTGGGTTACATCATTTGTCATTCCTTCGTTAATAAGGGAATCAGTATAATTCCTCTATAACGGATTCAGTAAAGAAGAAAGTGAAGCACCTTCTTGTTCCTCAGGAAGTTTATATTCTAACTAAGAAGATAAGTAAGTAGCCAATGACAGCAGTCAGAAGGTTAAGAATACCAAGCAGGAGGAATGATTGTGCCAGCAAGGCATGAAACACTGGTGACAAGCACAATGGTCCTGAGGGCACGAAGTGGCGAAAGCAAATAGAAGTCCAGACAAGAACTTTGATAGCAAACTGGCATCTGCACAATCTTCTCAATGAGGTGAGATAAGATGCTACTTATGTGCATCTCTGATGATAAACATCACAGAAAGATAAATAAGTCAATGCAAAGGTCCTGAGGCAGGAGTCTGCTCAGAAGATTCAAAGATGATTATGGAAACTGGAGAAGTATGAGGAATAGTCCTAGGAGATGAATTCAAGAAAGGCCCCAGAGGTCAAGGTCTCACTGAACATACTGAACCACTATAAGGACTTTGGTTCTTACTCTAAGTCAAAACAGAAGATACTGGAAATGTAAAGGGGAGATTTAAATTCTAACAGAATATTCCGGGTGCTGTGCAAAAAGGCAGTGGGGGAACAAAGGTGAATTTGGAACCAAGCGTAACCACCCAGGTGAAATATGGTGTGGGCTGAGCCTGAGCAAAGGCAGGGAGGGAAGAGAATGAGGAGAGGCTGGATCAGAATGTACTTAAGGACAAAGCCAAAAAAAAATATTCACTGAGAACTGGATAACAAAGTATAATTAAGAGAGCTTAGTCAAAGAAAACATCAGCATCTGGGCTTGAGACACTGGAAGCAGGGAACTGCTGTGTAAGGTGAGGACCCTAGGAGGTTTTGGAGGAAAGATCAGGTTAGCATTGAGCAGTACCTTTGAGATGCTTGAGAGATACCGCAATGCAAAAGAATCACACATTAAGCTGGATATCTGAGTTTAGAGCTAAGAGTGGCTAGGCCAGCCTGAAAACATAACTTGGAGATGTCAGAGATCATCAGACAGTGTTAAGAAAGGTGCGACCAGACCCAGGCATGGATATTGTCTCTATGAGGCTTCAAAGGTGAAGCAATTCAACAAGATAACCAATCTTGACTAGACACTCAAATTGGCACAGGGGTATCTGAGTCTTGGTGGGGGGAGGGGAGAAGAGAATGACAAAATGATATTTACTATGAGAAGACTTTTAGAAACCAGGTACACAGAAGCCTCTTTTCTGAAGCCATGTGATATGTGTCTGCAACACTTCTGACTGTCTGGAGGAACCTGTAAGAAACAGCCATTGGGATATAGACAGAAGAGGCTTTGTCTCAGCTGATGGACCTCCTCACGAAGAGGTAAAGTTATACAACTTCTACACCCCAACTTGCCAACACAAGAAGCCAACTAAGCCCAAATTCCATGTAGCACCCGATGACAGGCTGGCTACAGATTACCCCTCCTAAACTGGAGAGGCCAAAATGTATCATGGGAACTGCTATCTCTCCCAAATCAACTGTAGCAGAACTGAAACCTTCATCCCCCAATTCTCTTCTCACTGTCATGTGCCCCATACAGCGTGGCTTCCACCAAGGAGCTCATGCCACCACAGATGAAGAGGAGTCTGTGGAGTTTACTGGCAATACCTAGACCTGACCACCAGAAGCAGCTGGCCTGATACCAAGGTTTGAAGACTTCTGAAGACACAATGGCAACACAGCCTGGAGCCCAAACCTGCATGAGATTATGATGTTATCTTCTAAGAGGCTTGAAAATCAAGAATCAAGAATAGGGTTAATGATATCATTGTTAAGCATGTAGTCATCACACAATATTTTCTTCTTGCCCCCAGCTCTAGGCTTTGTTGATAGAGTAGGTTAGGTTTTCCAGGATGGCATCACCATGAGACAAAGCAACTGTTTCATCGTACTGGAGATTGCAGTCTTACTTTTTTTTTCAACAGGGAAGAGCGTAAACACAGTCCCTCACTACCACAAATTATGCAATCTAGTTTGCCACATATGGGGAAATCGCAGACGTCAGCACACCCTGAGTGCAATGGGTTAGCCTCGCCCTGGGGAAACCACCTTCGTGATCATGGTATCTCCCCTGCCAGGTAAGTATTGGAGATTGCAGTCTTTATCCATCTGAAGCAAAGAAGGGGTTATCTACTAGCTGGGGTGATCTGTTCCTGTTCTCAAGGGGAAATGGATGCTATTGTACAATGAACCCAAGGAGAATGATGTTCAAAGCCTCTAATTGGTATTATCCTCTAATTAATTTCAAGTCCTCTTATTATTTTCAAGTCCTGAAGTAAAAGTTAATGGGAGACTGCAGTAATAAAAGAAAACTATTAAGAACTCAGATCCTTCAGAAATGAGGCTTTGGATTATAAGATCGTGCTACCAGCTTGAAATGCTGAACACCTGAGGCGCGGCTAAGGGCAAAGGAAACATGAGACTGGCTGAAGAAAAGAGTTGAGCTGGCTCACCGGCTGTGACTTCACGGTCAGTGATGGAAATCAATATCACAGCCACTATGCATACTTTCCTTCTTTGTTTTATAAGAAAATGTGTGGGTATATGGATAAATAAATGATGGTGATAACTGATAGATGATAGATAAATAGATAGATAGATAGATAGATAGATAGATAGATAGATAGATAGATGATAGATAGATGATAGATAGATAGATAGATGATAGATAGATAGATAGATAGATAGATAGATAGATAGATGATAGATAGATAGATAGATAGATAGATGATAGATAGATAGATAGATGATAGATAGATAGATAGATAAGTAGATAGATGATAGATAGATAGATAGATAGATAGATAGATAGATAGATAGATAGAAATAGAGAGACAGAGAGAGAGAGAGAGAGATAGAGAGAGATAGACAGATTCCATAATTTTTTTTCTCTTCTCCATGTATTCTTTGATTTATTCAGGTGGTAGTTAACATCTCAACTATTTTAATGCACAGACTAACCACAAAGGATTCTGACAGGACTGCAAAAGTAATTAATATCACCCAGAGAAGCCACAACAACTAATAGGACTTCATGTATCACTTCCTTAGAAGACAGTGAAAGCAATCTTCTGGTCTAAAAAAAAAACCATTACATTACATTAGCCTGAAGCCCAACAGCCCATCAGAACAGAGGGTTGAAAAGGATGCTCCCTGTAGTCAAATTTGCAGGCTGTGCTTGCTCTCTCTGGGCTTTCTCTCAGTCCCATCCTGCCCTGCACAGTAAGCTAACCTCCAGTTTTGGCTGGTGGTAGTAAGCCACTCCCTCCATGAATCCAGTTTCTGGAGACAACACAGATCTGATAAAGATGTAGAAGAGGCTCCTAACTTCCTCTCAGGCACTTCAGCATGCATGGTAGAAGCTTGGGTAAGGGGATCCTGGGTGGGAGAGACTCTCAACTTTCAGCCCTTCTTCCTCTGTCTCTGCGCAATGTGCAGTGATTCTCATAGCTACTGACTGTGACACGGTGCTACACTTCTGGTCCATGCTCTTCTGAATTATGAACTCTCCTTGCATTTAATCTCTTCTGTCATGTACTCAGGCTGGAAGATCCAGAGAGCCCAGGTATGTACAGGCACTGCAGGCCTTGTAAAGAAAGTATTTCTAGAATTGAGGGGTTATCTGCCATGTAAAACGCTCACATAAAAGCATCATCGGTCTAGCTAGGAGATGACGGCAAAGTCTTGGATCTGACTCCTTACTCGGTTTCTAATCTTCCATCCCCATCCCCATCCCCATCCCCATCATCCCCATCCCCATCCCCATCCCCATCCCCATCATCCCATCCCCATCCAGTATTCTACCAGAATGTCCTATCCATGGAGATCTAAAACCAGTTCTCTAATGCCAAAAGTAAATTCCAAGGTCAAGCTGCTTTCCTAAGCATGAGAGTAGAAAGAACTTTCCAACCTGACCCACTGTCATTTTTACGCCTCCTCTGGAATCAGTTTCCCAGGATGACTTCTAAACCCCACCACATTTGTCATACCAATCCCTTCCCCATTTCATCCTCTTATGCCTTTTTTACATATCTTCTCCCTCCTCAGAGGTCACTCTGCCTTTCTCTCCTCCTGATCTTCTCCTCAAGTTTCATTGTGAATATTTTCAGCTCCCTCAGGTCTCATTGCTCCTCTCCAAACAGAAATGGTTCCCCCTAAATCCCAACTCCCCTAGCCAACTGCATACATGTGCAATTACGGTGTTCACTGCTATTATAATTTTCTGCTTGTATGTGATTTTCTACTGTGACCTTCAGTGACCCTCCTTGGCATGAGCCCCGTTTTCCTCACTGTAATGTGACAAATATGACAAGCTTAGCACTCTCCACAGCACAGTACCAATCAAGAGAGATTCCGTGTCTCTGTTGAAGTGAAGGTGGTTCTCACAGAAGAACACGAGCCTTGGCCAAGATGGTCAAAGCACCCTCATGGAGAATAAGAAGTGTGAGTGATAAGACATGAAAAGAATATAATTTTCCATTTCTTCTTTTTGAGATTACCATTTTCAAAATTCTCTTTAGACGTGTTAGTCTGCCTAGCCTTGCCAGAAGGGAATTTCAAAGTGACTTGCGAAAGAATTTCGAAAATGATCACAAGAAGGCCAAAGATACAGAGGCAGGAAGGGAACACAGCCAATGCAACTTGAATTTTAGAAAAGTGCTTCTTCTCCATGGGCTCATAGAGAGGACCTGACCTTGCTGGGATTCAGAGTAAACACTAGTGCTCTAGCAAAAGAGAGTGAGTTGGAAGATGAGACTAGCCCAAGAGCCAGCAGGCTAAATAAGACGGGAACACTAACATTTGCTGAGTACTTACTAAGTTCCAGCCGTCATGATTGGTGCTCTTCCCACACTGAATGTAATATTTGTAGAACTAGTGGGTGGTAGAGACCATGTACTGCACTGTCCAAATGTAAAAACTGTCCCTGTCATGTACCTGAGAGACACTTATCTATGTCTCCATTATTAAAGGGAGGGAAAGCATATAGAAGTAAATAAGCATTAGTTATCCTTAAAAGCAGGGCATTGTTTAGAAAATGCTTTACAGAATTTAGTAGCTGGAAGAAAAAAGGCAAATGGCAGATTAAGGAAATAGTGTTGTTGAAACAAGGAGCTTGTGAAAAATGGCTGCTGAATGGTAGGGGGTTGTTCCAGCTTTGTGTAACAAGCCATTAAAAGTGAATTAAAAATCCATTCACTGTCGTTTCCCCAAGGGGCTTTGAAAATGAGAGAGATGGCCATCCCTTGGAAATGATGTAGGTAGCAGGCAACCCAGCAACAGGGATGGGGACAAAGAACCCCAGATCTCCCTGCCAATTCCTATACTCACAGAGGGTGGCACTCCAGAACCAGAGTCAGCTAGCTCAATAGGGACATCTTAACTGGAAATCTGAGCTCACCTCTTCATAACCTTCTATTCCTCCACCCATGTCCACACAAGCACTTCCAGCACCATGCTGAGATCAAGACTACAGGGCTCAGTGAGCAAAGGGAAGACCTGGCTCAAGAATAAAGTCCATGTATAACCTTCAAGGTAAAGAGACACACCAGCAGCCTGATTTTTGCGGGGGAGAGCAAATGCTTTAAACCAGATAATCTTGCTGTGAACTCCAGACTCAACAACTTACTCTCTGGACCTTAGGCCAAGAACCTGCCTTACTGAGCCCCCAGAAGCCTCATCTTACAAGTCAATAGATCCCTCCCTCAACTAACTGTGAGGAATGGGTGAAAGCTGTCTCACCACCAGGATGTAGCATACCGAATGAAAAAGTGAGGACCTGGGAACAAAAAGTGTTACCAGGTGTGGTTAAGGAGGCGGTTTATTCGCCTTTAATCCCAGCACTTGGGAGGCAGAGGCAGGCAGATTTCTGAGTTCGAGGCCAGCCTGGTCTACACAGTGAGTTCCAGGACGGCCAGGGCTATACAGAGAAACCCTGTCTCGAAAAACTGAAAAAAAAAAAAAGGAAGCGGTTTATTGTAGCTATGAGGAAGAACACAGCCAGAGGCATCTGGATAGATCTAGACTTAACCAGGCTAGCAGAGTAAACTGGGATATGAGAAGATGGAAGGGTTGGGGGGAGAGTCAGTGAAGAGAGAGGAACCAGGAGCCAAGAAGCCAGGAGCAATCGAGAAAACCAAGAGAAGAGGGGAGTCAAGAGGACACTTCACAAAAATGGCTGTTATAAATGAAGGAGAAGCTGGGGGAAGGGAAGCAAAGCTTGGGGGCTGGAGACGTTTAGGCTACGGGGTGGGGTATATCCTCCAAGATGACGCTATAACAGGAACTTATGATGCTGAGAACCTGGTGGCCAAAATCAGCTTTGAGATGTTAAATAGGCATCCCAGTTAGCCATTTGTCTTGAGTTTGAGACCTAACACATACCAGCAATGTAACATATACACTCTGTGTTGCTCTAAGCCAAGACGGTGATCTGCCTTCTGGGGAATGGTAGGGGGAGGGAGAGATTACATGTCCCCAAGAAGGAGCATTTCACTTCTTTAGTGATGACAGCCTGGACCTCACAAGATGCTGAGGAGCCTTGCTGGTTTCTCCCTCATGTAGAGATGAAAGCTTAGGATTCCTACACAGGATTCTCATTTTGTGTTCCTGCATGGTGATGAGTTCTGCACTAAGAAGTTAACAGGTCCAAGCAAGTCCATAGCTACTGCTGTGTGGTCTTCGATCCTGTCATTCATCTGTTTGCATGGATCCTGCCCCCTCCCAACCTTTACTCTCCTTCCTTCCCACTCCTTGAGAAAAAAAAAAAAGGCAGCGTTTCTCTCCAGGTCTCAGGAGTACTCAGTCAAAGGCTTTTCTGGGGATCAACTGTTACCCAGGTTATAATAGGTATCTACTAGCCCTGGATGCTTTGTGAAGGATCAAGGGCAGGATCTTAGCCAGCTCATAGGATCCCCGGGGCAAGTATCACATCTGTTTTCTTTGCTATTAGATAGCCAGCATCTCAGATTTCCCAGCCTCTCATGGATCCTTTGCAAACAAAGGAAGATAAGCAACGCTCACCAGTTGTGATCCAATATCAATCAAGTCCACTTCTCATTCAGTCCTGTCGATCACTATAGACTCTATGGGCAATAGCCATTGTGACCGCTGGAGGTGGGTCTCCTGATCTACAGCATGCTCTGTGCTAGGAACGAGGACTTACATGGTTTCCAGCCATGACAGTCAGCACAGTATGGGATGCAGGAGGCTAGAGGCTCACTGTCTCAAGCAAAAACCACAAGAAGCCTGAGTGCTTTATAGAATGGAACTTGCTGTTTTCTGATTGGGATGGAGCAGAAGCTGCCTTTCTTGAAGATTTTTGAGGATAGAAGGCATGTTGCCTGTTCATCTTAATAGAAGAGTAGAGACAAGAACTTTAGAAGTAAAAAAATCAGGTGTAGAAAAAAGGAGGCTGGAGGATGCCATTTATGGTCCTCAGCTGTGGTTGTCTATGGGAGCTAGAGCTATGAACTAGGTGCAATGTTCCCAGCCTTATGTAAGCCAAACCATGGGGGTGTACTGAAACCAGATAATAATGGTTTTAAAGACTGAACGTATACATTTCTAATGCTGCTATAACAAATGGTTACATATTTAAAACCATTCAAATGTCCTGTGTACTGTTATGGAGGTTAGAATTCCAGAATGCACTGAAGTAGCTTCAATAATGGGATTAGCAGGGCCACTGCACACATACTTCTGGATGTTCTAGAGCACAATCCACTAACTTGCATTTGCAGCTTCTAAAAGGCTGACCCTCACTCCCTGAACATGGTCCCTTCCATCTTCGCTGTCCATGATGACCGTTCAAGTCTTTCTCATATGTCATCACCCTGACTCTTCTGTCTCCCTTTTCTCCATTCAAGGATGCCCGTGGCTGCACTGGGCTCTTCGTGATACTGTAAGACAATCATTTCATTTCAGCTCCATAAATGGTAGGGCAGAGTCTAAAGAGAAGCTAAGGAGATGAAACAAGGAGTCTGGAATAAAGAGGGTGGGCCACTGAAGACAAATTGAATGGATTCTGCTGAGCATGCTACTGTAATGGTCTAATCATAGATTGTAAGGTTTCTTAACTGAGGCAGTATCTATAGCCAATGAAAGAAGGGAATAAAAACAAATCCCTGTGGAAGTAGTGGCTAAAACTTACAACTGGGAATTAACAGAGGAAGTGCCCCTGGGCTTTCCAGAAGTCAATGCTTCATCATAATTAAGGAGTCAGACTTGAACTTGAGATCCAAAATACAGAAGGAGGCCATCAAGAGTCTCTGTAGGCCCATTTCATACTTCAGGTTAGCTGCACAAATATTCCCTGCAACTCTGCATCTTTCCTGGCTTGGAAACTGCTCGAGCCTCACCTCTCCTTGGCTCTACCTTGCTCCTGACCATAAGTCCACCATCTCCACAGGCATGTTCACTGTTAAACACCTCTCTTCTCTGGACTTCTTGATGTCTTCCTTACCGGAATAACATTATTTTGCCTTTATAGGTCTTCACAAACTTCTGGTCTGGATCTCACCTTGCTCAGAGTCTCTGTTCTTCCTGCTTTGGCAGGAATCTTGGCTATAAAGGCTTCATCCCAATACTGGGCAGATAAGGACCATCCCACTCACATAGGGACACAGAGTACTTAGGTACCATGTATCCCAGTAGGAAGACCATTCATTCAACTACTGAAGTATTTAAAATCCCTTACATTAGAGGAAGAAGGATTTAGTGTCATAGCAGCAGTGTTTTTCCATCTCCTATAGAAGCCAGCCTTCTGCTAGCAGCCAGGTGAAGAAACTTATCTAGACTGCTAAAATAATGTAGGCCTGAGCTTTGTCTTCACATAACTCCAAAGAGAGAGGAGGAACCCCGAGCAGCTTAGAGCATGTGATTTAGGAGCCCTCTCTAGTGTAGCCTATGGCTACAGCAGAACATATAATTTATATGTATTGATTCACTAGCATATATTTGATCCGATCTCCTTGTCCTTCCCTTCTCCGAGAATCCATGGTCACAGTCCTGAGAAATTTATCTTCTGCAAAATACCTATGAAAAAAATAGGTTCTTCGTGTTTCTTAGCTACAGCAAGAGTCCATACCAGGGATACTTAAGAAGAAAAGAGAGAGAAGACAAATCAGGCCTTCCTGTGTGTTGACACAGAGTTCAAATCAACTCTTTCTATGATGCAAAGCTCACAAGGTGTACTTCAAATTACAGACACCTCAGATCTAAGAGCAGAAGTGCCAGGTGCAGGGGCAGAATAGAGGACAGGTCAGACACCCCCGCTGCAGAGGAAGGAGCTGATCAGATATTGAGGCGGAGTGAAGGACTAAACTCAAAGGGAAAACAATGAATTTGGGCCTTGTGCCAGACTGACAGAGTGCCCCCAAGGAATTCAGCACAACTGCCCTTGTCTTGGGAATAAGTGACCTTTGTTCAGCTTACTTCACTCAAACAAACTTGGACATCTGCTTTGTACCCAGCTGGGCTCCAAAGGCTCCGATAGATTAGACATGGTTTCTTCCTTACAGAGACCCTCTACCATGTGGAGGATGGACAGGTGGGTAGGTCAGTAACATCCAAACTCCTGCCCTTTTTGCCCCAAAGGCTCTTACTAAAAATATACTAAAAATCATTAGCAGTTCCCCCAAACCTTGAAGTTCAAAGCCACCTCCTATGCCAAAACAGAAGAGAAAAGAAAGGCCTAAGAGCACTGGCTTTGCCTTGTAAAGCCTGATCATCCTGCGTGAACGTAAGAGACCTCGTGTCTGAGCTTTGCTCACGCTGGAAGGACATCTACAATACCCACTTGCTTTAAAATAGCTGATACTTTTCTGCTTCACAGAGGCATGTTGGCGACAGATTTGATCTTCACCTATTAACTCCCCCTTGGCTTTACCAATATGTACATAGAAGACAACATCACCCCTACTTGACCCCAAAATGTGTACATAGGCACATCACACCACACACTGCCCACTAGTACCCAGCCATCCTCTCTTCCAGCAGTAGCACATCCCTCATTACCAGAACCCACACTGACCTTGAGATCTGTGGCTCACCATATTCCCTGGTGTCTCCCATTCTACATCCCTGTCTTATAAAATTTGACCTCAGGACATCTTATACTGGGAGAAGACAATAGTTACACCCTTCCCTTTGAAACCAGATACGCCTTTGTGGCTACCTCAGAGAAGAGTATAAGGAGGCATTAACATGCTAAAAGAATACAATAGAAGATCAGAGCGGTCCACCAATGCTATACAAGGCACAGGGGAAATACTAAGGGCTTCTATACTCTTGATGTTGCTGTTTAAGTCACAAGATCAAGACGGAGTTCAAGTTACTAACTTCAAGCATTTTCTGTCAAGCTAGCTAACAAATTGTCCTTTTCATTTCAGCCCTATTCATGTTCCTCTCACACTGGAAACATTCCCCTCAACCTTTAAGCCCCAAATTAAAATGACTTCTTCCAACAAGACCATCCCACTTCTTTTCCAGAGATTTGCTTGTTCCTTTGTGTGAAAATCAGGGAATTCTAACACTGCAACTTCCTCTTGCACTGTAACATAAATGTGTATTCTCTCATGACACCCTGAGATATCCGACAGAAGTTTTGAGTCTCTTGATTTTTTCCATCAGTAAAAATAAACAAATATAACCCTGTCTGGTAATAATAGATGTCTACAAATATTTGCTTAAATGTAAACATGTATAAGATTCTAGCTAATAATAATCATAGTAGCAGTAAGGCTAGAAGTCTCCAATTATCTCATTTAAACCTGTAGCTGTCTGATGACATGTGACATCGTTATTCCTTTTTCTTTCAAGTATGAAATAGAACCTAGAAGGATTAAGTTAGCAAAGTCTCATAATATGTAAATAGCAACTCATAATATATTCTTCCTCCTGAAGATCAGATTGATTCCTCCCAGGGTTTTAAATTCTACCTCCTTCTTGATTAGAAGCTATCAATTAACTCAGCAATTTCAGCACCGATGAAGTTACCATGGCAGCTGAGGTATCTGTGAGAACTTCACCTGGAATCTCAAGGCCAGCTTCAAAGTGAACCCAAGAAAATGTTCAAGGATCACAGATTTAAACTCAAGTCAATGTCCTATTCTAAACACAGTACTTAAGGAAGACATAAGAAGCCATGTGCCTAGGCAACCTCAGCTCCCTTGGAATGAGGACCATGGCATTTCTAGCTCTCTGTCTGCTTCTCCATGCTTCTAAAACTTGAATCCCTTGGGTTTTGAATCATAGTTTCTTCTTCCTCCTTACTACCTAACCTGACAGGCGGGGGGGGGGGGAGTAGTTTTTCTCCTAAATTTAGAACTTTGACTCAAAAGAGTAGGCTCCACATGGGCAGAAGATGGATATGGGACACACCTGATGTCCACTATCCAGTGTACTGATGTGGATAATATGGGGTGTGATTCAGGGCCAAGAAAAAAAAATTAAGCCCAAAATAACTGAAGAAGTATTCAAGCATCAGGCATTTTCCAGGGATTTAAAATGTGTCAACACTTTTTAGGTACTGCAAATACAAAGGAGGAGCTGTGGAGAGCTTACTCAGAGAGGTGAACAAACATGAGAATGTGGCAGGTGAAGGAGAGTCAGAAAGAGAAGGAGTCAGCAGGTGCATATATATATATATATATATATATATATATATATATATGAGGAAGATAAGTAGTTATGTAGGTAGGTGGATGATAGATGAATAGATTAGATAGATAGATGATAGATAGATAGATAGATTAGATAGATAACAAAACAGTAGATTATAGATAGATGATAGATAGATAGATAGATAGATAGACAGATAGATGATAAATAGGTAGATCATAGATAGTTGATAAACAGGTAGATGATAGCAGATAGATAGATAGATAGATAGATAGATAGATAGATAGATAGATAGA
>NW_021604568.1:8031696-8045157 GCF_004785775.1 Grammomys surdaster | reverse complement strand
AGATAGATAGATAGATAGATAGATAGATAGATAGATAGATAGATAGATCAAAAGATGATAGATGGATGACAGACAGGCAGATGGCTTAGAAGAATGCTATGTGTTTCCCAGGTAAGCATCTCTTGGTGTAGTTCATGAACCACTTCAGAAAAATTCTTCTTATAAGTTATGTTTAAATGTAGATTCTGGTTGCCTCTGTTCATGAATTGACTGAAGGTACTGGAGGCCTGGCTAGTTAGGCAATTTGAACTCTATAAGCCATCCACACTTGATAATTGGAATTATCAAGTGAGAGTCTTGCAGATCCACAAATCTTAAATATAACAAGTGTGTTCCCCTAGCTGTCTCACCAATCACAGCCCTATCAAGAATTATCCCAAAGCTACTAACCTTTCCAGTTTTCAATAATTTTGTCTCCAGCTTTGATGGATATTTCTACACAGATACTAAGTTCGGATTTAGTTTTATTTCCTTTTGTTTTAAACATATCACCCAAAGCAACTGTGTAAATAACAATCAGTGAAAAGCAGAGTCTTGTGGGCTGTGAATGCCTGATTGAGTAATGCAGACTGATATCGTGATGGTTCCTACATAGCAACTTGGAAGCTGAGGTTGTTCAGTGTTCAAACCTCAGTAAAATTCCATTGGTTAGGTTGAGAATCATCACAACAGCCTACATCACACTGGTGGGTGCCAAAGGCATCTTAGGTTAGGCCCTTTCTGTAGATGGCAAGAGCCGCAGAGACCAACATAAGCCAGAGTGTAGGTAGGTATGAAGTCCAGACAGGTCAAGGATCACATAGGATTCAATGATAAGGCTACAGTTGTGACATTGGATGAGACGATTACAAGGGCTAGAGTTGAAGGCCCAGCTTTCTACAGTTTGAGAGAAATCTCTACCTTCCTCTCCTATCCAGGTCAGCAGCAAACTCCTTGGCTACTGTCTATATGCAGCAGATGGCCAGCTCACCAGAGAATTGTGCTAACTCTGGCTCCCAAAATCCTAGTCTCAGGAAAAGATTCCTGTTGACTTCATTTAGATCAGATACTCATTACTGGCTACTTAGGAATTGGCTGGAAGAATGGACCCTATTTATATCTCAGCACAGTAACATGAATACATAGAGGGGAAGACAGGACAGCTGTGTGTGGATAGTCAGTACAGTAGACATCCTAACTGTCAAGCACACACAAGTAAAACTGTACAAACACTGTATATGTACCCAGGTAGATAGTGCAACTTAAATGCTCCAAATATGTTGAATTATTCAAAATACTACAATATATGTCCTAATGAATGAAATGAAATGAAAAATGTCAAAGGAAAGAGGAAGGAGAAGCATCAAGGATATTATGGGATAGAAAGCTCAAGGGTAGCTTTAGGGGGTAGAAAGAACCTCACAAAGGGCGGCAAGGCTTAGCATGAAGAATGGCATGGGCATTGGGGTCAGGCAGAGCTGGTCTCCACAGGCAAGATGCCCATCCTCTTCAATGCCCTTTTGTCTACCCTGTGTCCTCCTTCAAAGAAAGGAGGAAAGAAAGAGAAGAAGTGGAGGAAGGAAAAGTCCTGAGTACTGCCACTGTCAGCTGCACAGAGTAAGCGTAGCCCCTTACCTAGACGCCACACGTTACTTACTGAAGAGGAAATTCATGTAACAAAGCTTTACTTACTGAAGAGGAAATTCATGTGACAAAGCAATTCTTCCCTGAATGCAGGCTTCCTCCTCTCTCCTTGGCTAGGTCTTCAGTGGAGTTTGCTTGGAAAGATGGACCCTTCAAAGTTCAGTCCACTTAGTTTCAGGTAGCTGAAGGTTCTGAGGCTGGCTGAAATTCAAGAAGCAGCTAACTTCTTTGGGGCTTGTGAAGCAGGATACATACTATACCACAACAGAAATGGAGCTAAGCACACAAGATCTGGGCAAGAAGGCTGCAGTGTGCCTAGGCTAGAGCCTAGGCCTTGCCCCTGGCAACTGTGTTCTCTGCAACTGGGCCCGGACAACATGTCGATCCTCAAGACTCTACTGAGATGTGCATAATGACAAGGACCCTTCCTTTATGTAGGCCTGAATTGCCCTCCAGTACCTCCAGAGAAAGCCACAGATGAAAATGGTATTATGGGAAGTCAGGTTTCCTGACAGAAACCCAGCAATTCAGATTAATCAGGAATTTTCCAGAGTCCTTCCAGAAGTTATTGTGCAGGGGCAAGGTGGACAACCTTCCACAAACACCACTGATACAAACATGGGATGATGGCTGATGCAACAGAAGGTGGGAGGTGCCTGTGACCCCTAATGACCCAAAACTTACCTCTAGGGTAAGAGCCCTAATCTCACTACCAGGGCTCTGTGTATCACACTCATAGTTCATCAGGCACAAGGCTGGCCTGTTAGCATTAGGAAATTTCTCTAGTGGTCTCTAACAGAATCCCAAGTAACACAAAGTGCAGCCTGACCAGGGTTCTACGCAATATGACATGACACAGACTTTGAGCTATCTCCCTGTGCTCCTTTTGTCTTTTTCCTGCACGGATATCCACCATCAGGTGGGCCAGGAATGCATAGGGCAGTGCCTTCACCTGCTCGAAGATGATGCTATCAGGACACTGGGTGGACCAGGAGAACATCCTGTAACGCCACCATATCTAAGATGAGCAGGGATGCCCAGTGGGGCTCAGTGAGATCCATGGGCTGAGTGAATACAGGAGTTAGGCAACAAAGGACTGGTGTGTTCCCGACACACATTAACAAGAAGGAATACTCCCCAGAAACTAAATATGCAATGGTCAGGTAAAAACAAAAACTGTTATTGACCTCAAGAAGGCTTTGGCTGAGATTCCAGCACAGAGCTCTCTGCCATCCGAGAAGTAACTCAGCCCTACCTGCCTCCCTTCTGCCTCAGGAGACAGGTGCACCCGCTTCACAGGCTGAAGGGAAAATACAAAAGAAAGTCACAGTAAACCAATAATCCAGTGCCTGGCACAGAGACAGAGTTAGGAAATGTTAGCTGGCGTTAGAACGAGCTCTAGTCGTCTCTATTTCTCTTGAAAGAAAAGGGAAAGGCTCCTGGTGTGCTCCTGTTGCTGCCCAGCATGCTGGACCTTCAATGTGCTCAGAAATTTTCACTATTTTAAAGAATAGGGGAGAAGAACAAGGAAAACCAGGGAAGTAAAAAGTATGGGAGTCCCCTGGGCAGCGTCAATTGATATTGCCAATAATGTTCTGAGCCGGTGCCCATTCTCTCCAGGATCCACAGGCTCAGAGAAGCAAGGGAACTTCCCAGTGGCACAGAACAGCAGATCTGGGACCTCACGGTCTCTGCTCTTTCTGAAACACAAGGTAGTTTTAAAGTGTCCGGTGGATTAGAACAAGTCTTTTCAAATCATCTTTCCACTAGGGATTCCTTTTGACCCAAGAAGTTTTTTAACCTGTCCCTGGGTAAAGAGGCATGCAAGATAAATATAAAAATCAAACATTTACTGATAACAAATAAAGAAATTTGTTTAAAATCAATCCTTAGCATATATCTAATTTAATCATTTATTGAAGAATAAATCAAATTTGTATACTGACTTGATGGATGTGTTTGTTTTTACATAAAGAATTAAATCTTAGATGAATAGTTGATACAACAGAACACATGGAATTTTCAAAATTTTTCAGAGTTGACCAATATTTTGACTTAGAACCACAGTACTGATGATTTTACAATTGCTTAATGCTTCCTCACAAAAGTGCATACAACCAAGCTGCGGACGTATAAGGCCCTTTTCAGAAATGGTTAGAATTTCTACTCTAATGCCACGTCAAAACACACTTCATGATCTTTCTGTGAAACTCAAATTAGAGACTCAAACAGAAATTTCTGTTATTTATTTGTATGAGTGTATGTGGTGTGTGTGTGTGTGTGTACGTATATTACACACACATACATGTGGAGGCTAGAGGTTGACATCTAGAATACTCCTTGATTGGTTTGGCAGATTCTTTGTCTGAGATGAACCTACAACTCACTAATTTAGCTAGTCTAATAAGGTAGCTTGCCCTGGAGACCCCTGTCTTAGCCACCTGAGCACCGGCATTATAGATAGGCAACCACACCTGCCTAGATTTTTTCTGTGAGTGCTAGAGAGCTCATTCCTGTCCTCATGCTTGCAAGAAGAGCACTTTATCTGTGGAGCCACCTCCTTAGCCCATGCAGACAGCAAACATTTGAAAGTCAAACATTCCAACACAACACGATACAACGGTCGGCTGACTTGATCCACATATACTGACAAATGACATTAGGAAGCTATAAATAGTTTCTATTTGTTTCTCATAATGAAATCATTATGTTTCTAAAAGATAAATCCTCCCCCCACAAAAAATCCCTGCAAAAGCTGAAAATTGTACATTACAGTAACCTCACAGCGGAGCCAAAGTCAGCAGGGTGAGCAGAGACTGATCATGTGATTGTGACAAATTACATAACAGAAACAACTTCAAGGAAAGGCTTACTTTGGCTCACAGTTACAGAGGGCTCAGCTCATCCTATCTGGGAGGAAGAAGCAAAGGAGAACAGCTCACATCACAGTAGACTAGAAAAGCAGAAATACCAGCATGCTACCAACTTTCTCCTCTTCTTCTATTCTGTTACTCCCAAGCCCCCAGCAGATGACATGGTGCCATCCACACTCAGGGAGCATCTTTCTATTGAGTTAATTCTCTCTGACAACACCTTCACAGACACACTGTTCCATGCACTAAGTGATTCAAAGTCCAGCAAAACAATAGAGCCCAGCAATGAAGATCAACTACCACACAACTTTCCTCTAATGTGCTAAATTCAGATTTAAGTGAGTGTGTGCGTGTGTCTGAGCACACACTCAAACACATACACACATATATACATATACACACACTCAATCACATACATATGCACACACATATACACACACTCACACACACGCCCACACAGGAAAGCGGAAGGGCAAAGGACTAAGACCGTCAAGGGAGGTAGAAAAAATGAGGGCAGCTGGTGGGTAACACATATGAAAAAAGCTACAAAGATTTATATGTACCAGAACACCATAATGAGACCTATTATTTTTATATGCTAACTAAAGGATCAATTAAAAATAAAACATGAAATTCCATCCCTGACTCATCCTGTGGGAACTCACCGTCCACTGAACCCTCAAGTAATCTCTCTTGGGTTTACCTGAGTTGGGTGCAGTTTACAAAAGTCTGTGGTGAGGTAAAAAGACAATTGGTAAGTGAAAGGGTTAGTTCAAGATCTGAGGTCATGTTTTTGGGCACTAGAGGAAGACAGTACCTCAGGCAGTGGACAGACACAGAAATCAGAGAGAGTCAATGCTGGAAAGCCACCTGGTATCTCACAGTCAGCAGATAGACTCATTTCTGAAATGTGACAATAGCACTGAATTATCAAAAAAAAAAATCTGAAGTTACAAAATGAAGACATTATAAGGAAATTAATATCCACCTATTCTCCCGGGGACACAGCACCCTGGGATGGGCCTATCCAGGAGCCTTTGGCACAATGACAGAGCCATGTCATGCTTTACATTGAATATTCCACTTTACCTAATATGTTCTTACATGTCCATGGAAATATGAAATGATGCTATTTGCACAGAAATGTTTATAAGAGATGCTACTCCTCTCAGGAATAAAACATCAATTAAGCAGCCTCCATATTGAACAGTGGGAAAAACCAAGCAGTCAATGACACATTCTTTGACAGGTTGACAGTGTCACTCTAAACTGAAAATGAGTCGGTAGGGTCTGTATTCATATAGCATAAAAAAACAATCATGGATAAGTTATAATTTAAAGAAGAAAGTGTGCTTATGAGTATACATAAACATGCATGTATATATTCATCAATAAATCAGTAGCTGACGATGAGATTATGACCTGTAAATACACCATGAAAAATTGTTTCTGCTCACATAAATTGTTTCTGGCTTAGCCTCAGGCCTATCTAAAAGAAGTATGTTGATTAAAGTGTAATCATGGCAGTGCTAACGTATATCACAATCAGAATAGAAAAATACTTTAAACAAAGGAATCCGAGTTAATGGTGAATGTCGAAATGTGAGGTCTTATCTGTACTAAGTGTGTCCAAGAACACTGTATTCCAAGACCCTCTGTGGCTGGCTTTCTTGGTGTTTGTTTATTTGGTCTAGAGCATGGGGTGGAGCTAGTGAGCCACCAATCATCATGGCTGCACCCTTCTTCTAGCATGCCTGTTGGCTATCTCCCTCCTTCAGAAGACAAGCTTCCTGAACACAGAGAGTGTGTGTCCCCTCTTCCTTCAGAAGCCCTCCCTCATGCACAGAGGCTTCCCTGGGATCTGATGACCATCTGAGGTAGAGTCATGGTTGTCGTCTTCAGCACCATCAAAAGAGCCACAGAACAAATAAAAACGTGTTGGGCTTCATTTTTGACCTGCCATGCTGCACACAAAGCTCTCTACATGCAGCTCATGAAGAGGAGTTAGCATATCCCATGGGTGCCAAGATCAACCAGGCCCAGTCCTGACTCAGACCCAGCACATCTCCCATTCAGAGGACTGGAGATAGATACTCAATGGCAGTATAATGAATGATATGGTGGTATGACGTAATGACAATAGCTAGAGGACAGCAATCAAAGCAGGCTTCCTGGAGGAGGAAGTAACAAAGAGCCTGAACAAGGACCTGCCATGCCAAGAAGCAGAATTCAGGCAACTGGAATAGTGTCCCAAAAATCACAACACACAATAGTCTCCAAAGGTAAAAAGGGCTAAGTTTTGGGTCTCAAGTTCAGGTCCCTGAGGCTGGGTCAGTGCAGAAGCCTGGACCATGAGATAGAGTCAGTGTTTGGGGATACGGTAAAATACTAGAGTAGCGAAACAAAGCAAGGACAGGAAGATGGGCAAGACAAATCCAGAGAAGGCCAGGGACAGGTCTCACGGCAGGTGTGTAGGAGCAGGCAGCAGGCAGCAGGCTTCTGAATGTATCGCTAAGATGGATGTCGGATTCACTCACGCTGAGCCTGAGACTCAGAACCCATCCTGCCCACTGAGGCACACCACTGACTCCCAAATGCTACTGAGAGGAGAAGGTTATCATGGAGCCCAGACAAGCTCCTTTCTCCTCCGGCAGTGGAGTGACCACAATAGAGTAGACATCTGAAGAGCTTCCCTAAACTACTCAAACGACACGTAGATGACTCCTTATCAAGTCATTTTATCAAGCACACTTTATCAGGAGGAAGTCTTTCCTCCTCCTCCACAACAAAAGCTACTAAAATGATCACAACGATGGACATAAAGGAATTTTTTTCCCAACCAACCCATGAAAACATTTTTTGTCATGGTTACTGTTTCTTCTCCATGGCCAGAAAGGATGCCGCCTCTTTGCTGAAGTATTTATAACAGTGCCCCCAGCCTAGGAAGAGAGACCAGGGTGCTGAAGGACCAGCAGGCCAGCCTGAAGGAGGAGTCCCTGCTCCAAAGGCAGGTTTTACCTATACTCCAAGAAACTGTCTAAGGCATACATTACTGAATGTCCCTCTCTCTTCAGTCAGTCAGACCAGATGTGTATATTAGCAGACAGTACTATACATAAGTACATTGCATAAGTTACGTTTGAGTCACTCTGACCAAAATACCTCGTGTAGACAACTAAAGGGAAAAACGGCTTATTTGCTCTTTTTTTTTTCATGGTTTCAGAGTTCAGTCTGTGACTGATTGGTCCTGTGGCCTTGGGCAGAACACAGAGACAGGAATGTATGAGAGCTGTTGTTCATGTCGCAGCAGAGGGGGAGGGGAATGGGAGGCTAGGCCCAGATGCCAGGTATGATCTTCAATGGCAGCCTCTACTAACCTATTTTAACCACCCAGGTTCCACCAGCTGAAAGTTCTAGAGCCTCCCAAAATAGTGCCAGCGGCTGGGACACAAGCATGCAAACTATGAGTCTGTGGAGGGCGTTCTGGATTCAGACTCTAGCCTGCCTGGGAGAGAAGCTGCTGCTATCGTCTCAGATAGAAAATCTTACAGGAGGAGTGAGAGTTAGGAACCAAACAGAGACATGAGTATGTTATTCCTCTCTGCAATTTAATTCACAGAACTGGAGAAAAATTAAGAAGGGTATGCCTTTCCCACCAGAGTATCAAAAATGTCCCTAGTGAGGATGGGTCCCGAGAGGCGGCTGGCCTCATGGAGAAGGGAAAGCCTTGTGCTTTGTAGGGATGCTCAATTAGTGAAGGCTCTAGAGATCTTCCTAATCGGAGATTCCCACAATCCTCTGTGCTGTCCTGACATCTCATGTCCTTGCCCTGGCTCACAGCCACCTAAGGGACTGAGCCCTACCCTGGTCCCTCTTATAGCAAAACCTAGTTCAGAAACAAAGGCTCCAGCACAGGCTACTTTCCAGGCCAAAGTCCTTCCTGTGGCTGCACACCAAAATCTCTGCCTGGCTCTCAGCAGTGTCTCAACACGGTGCCTTGTTATCATTGAAGAAAACAAAGCTTTTCATTTTGGGAGTTGCAGGCTGGGAGTCAAAATGGAAAATGAAAAGTACATAACATTTGAGAGGGAGAGGTTCTGTTGATTTGTGTTGTTTTAACCGAAAGAAAAACAACAAAATCTGGGTCACAGATTTTTTTCCGACTATTGCATGAACTCTTAAAAGAATTCCTAAAGGTAGAAAAACCTTGGGATTGCTAAGGGTGGGCTGAGCTAGCCCAGACTTGATCTTGGGGCTAAAACATATAGGCTGCTTTACACTGGACAGTGTATGAAGCAGCGCTTCTCCAGAAACAGAAGTTACGATGCACCTCTTGTCTCAGACCTTCAGACTGCTGCCATCAGATTCATCTCTCCTGATGCAGACCCTTGGACAGGTCTCAAAACACCACTCCCTTCCCTTCCTAAGTTGACACTCCTGGTTCAGAATGCACAGCTGATATGTGGATTCCACCTCATCCCTCCTACACTACTTCCCACTGATGAAAAGCCCTGGTCTCCTTTCTGCTCTGAGCGTCTCCCTGGAGATTTCCTATCCCCAACCCTTCCAAGCCCCATCAATCCATGTTTCTTTCTTAGCCCCAGTCTTAGGGACCCAATGACTAAGATAGGCAACAGGGACATTAATTTGAGGCTCTGCCACTTTCAAGTGTGACCTTGGCGAAGTCACTTAATCTCGCTAAGCTTCAGTTTGCTCTTCTTAAAATAAGTGTGAAGCCCTTGGCTGGCCAGGAGGCTGTAGAGAGCAGATGAAACATCTCGTGTCAAACGCCCTCTCTTCCCAGAGGCGTGCTGAGCTCATATCTCCCAGACTGTCTTTGTTCTCCTTCGTGTGTAATTTGCAATAATTATCCCATGGCATGATTTCTGTTTGTAGTTCTGACCCCACGGATGCTGGGTTTCTTTGAGTGAAGGTATACTTATGTCCTTTCATCTCCGTATTACCAGGAAATGAACAAAATTTAAATATGCCAAACACTGACTGGATCTACCTCCTACTGCACCTGTTCCAATAAATGCTTCCACTTCCTCTGTGCTTCACTAGGCTGCCCTGTGCTGTAACACCTGCCTATATGCATCATCTCCTTTCCTGGATTTTAAGTTCCTTGGAACTATGGGTTTGTCTGAGCCTATTTTAAGTTTTATTTCTTTAATTTACATACAGCAAAGTTCATTCTTTCTAATGCATGGCTCCATGAGTTTTGACAAATGCACAAGGTTGTGTAACCACTTGCCTGAGACATTTTTATTCCTCCCAAGGCACTACCATTCTATAAATATTTACCGAATAAATAAATGAGTAGTGAGATGAACTAATACTTGCTGGGAAATGCTTCCACGACAGCCACCGGAAAATTTCGGAGTCCAAAACAACACGAAAGACAAGGTTATAAGTGTCGCGTCTCCTCTCTGCAAAGCAATTTCTCAAGATCAGAAATCTCTAGGAAATGTTTTCGGCCTCTGGCGATAAACTTTCAGCTCAGTGGTGAATCCAAGAAAATAATCAGATAATCATGTTGATGTCGTGAAGCCAAGGAAGGTCACAGGTCATTGCCCACAGCAGCAAACTCTCGGAAATGACACAAATGACCACAATAAACAAATGGTAAGTGATACTAGGGTGCTCCAACTTCAGGACATTAAAAGCAGGCTTTTGTGTATATATATATGTATGTATATGTATATATATATGTATATGTATATACATATATATATATATACTTGATATTGAGTATAATGCATAATTATATAATATGAAGTTAACTGTAAAGACAATCTATAAAACAATATGCTAACAAGTGTTTAGAATATATATTTTGTAAATATTGAATAATGAAATGCCGATTTTAAAATGTATGTCTGTGTGTGTGTGTGTGTGTGTATTTGTGTGTGTGTGTCTGTATGTGTGTGTGTGTGTGTGTATGTGTGTATGTAAATATTAACCTAACTTTATAAAACAGATTACATGCAAGTTGGTACCCTGGTCAGTGAACGATAGGTCATTTCTTTTTCTTCACTGTTCCCAGATTTTCAAATTTCCTTCACTAGGTATTCCCACTTCTATGACAAAAAAAAAAGTTATAAAAATAGAGTTGAAAGCCCTTTATTTCTGCTTTAAAAAAAATCTCCTAACCTTTATTTCATCTCTAGATGATTCAGTGGTGGCTAAATTTTCATGCTAGAGATGTGGCATATGGCTCCGCTTAAAGGAGAACGTGCTTGCTGTCGGAAGCATGTTCAGAAATACTCCATCCCACTGGAGGGTGACACATGCCAGGCAGAGCTCCAGGAAGCAGCCCCTGCCCCGGGGGCTGAGGCTTCCTCCTGTTACATCAAACAAAGGATGATGAGCGGGGTCTCTGGCTCAGAGTGATCAGTCTTCACTGCTAAAAGGCTACATGATTTTCCCTAACCTCAAGCAAGGGGAACGATGTGTCATTCATGTCCGTGTCCCTAGCAACTCATCTCTCTGTTAACAGCATGAACATCCTTCTTGTTGCATAAGAGAAAAATCTAGAAACCATCCTCAATATTTCTTTGTTTTACCACTAAAGCTTCTGTTATCAAATGCCTTTCTGATTTCTCTGACTTGATCACCAAGTTGACTTTAATGTTCATTCGTTTCTATCTTTACAGCTCCTTGTGGGTCCTATAAAGGGCTATTGTCGCTTTCACATATCTACACTGTATATGCATCTAATGTATATCCCATTAGCACAACTACCCATCTCTATTTTACTGTTTGCAAAATAATTTGAAAGCATACTTCCATGCCCCAAACCCCTACGATAGTGCGCAGAGTATACAGTACATGTTAAGTAACATTTGGTGCGTGGATAAATAGAGGGCCATCATTAGGTCCTTTCCACACTCGCAGAAGCAAGAATACATCCCAGATAAGAAAAAGAGCTTCCAAAGCTCTCGTGGTGCAAAATCAACTAGCACTCACTGGGAAAAAATATTGCCATCACTCCCCCACCCAGACTCCATCCCAGTCCAAAGCCAAGTGCCTGTCTTCCCGCCAGGAGAGTCCACAGCTAGCTGCAAATGTTTCACTCCGTTCTCCCAGCCCGTAACCTTGGCTATAGTGTTTACTGCTGTGAATGCTATCAGATCTATTTAAATATGCTGTAAAGGTCAGACAATTGAGGCATTTCCCTCTTTCAGAATCCATTTCACATCATGACAGAGCTGAGGCTCCCAGCACCCTCTCAAGCTCAGCTCTGAAGGTAAATTATGAAGGTTTTTTTCTCTGCTGTAAGGACAACTTCATCATGTATCATATTCTATGGGATAATGGCTCGAAACCCATCTGTTACAGGCGGGAGCAGTAAGTGTTGAAAGCCACAGTCGAATCTTAACTTCTGAGCTATCACCCTCAATTTCAAAAAAAAAAAAATAATCAGCTGTTAAAAGCAGCCTCACGTTTCAAAAAGTAAGGAGAAAATGATCAGGGAAGGCATCTAGCCAGCAAATGCAGAGTCCCAGCCACCAAGCTGAGGATATCTGAAGGCGGAAAGTGCCTTAAAGCCCCTGTTCCACTCCACTTCCACCAGACTCTTCCCTGATGAGGAACATACCCCCATTGCCCTGATGTACTGTTTACTGATTCTTTGGAATGCAATGGTTCATATGTTTCTTGAAGAAAATGGTGAAACAAAGGAACCCCTCTCCTAAGTAAACATACTACAGACAGCTCATAAATCTTCCACTTAACATAGCGGGCATAGCAGACCACCAACACATCTCCAAGAACAAAGCCCCACACACACCCCCAAAAAAGGACATGTTTTATATTGTCCTCTGACCGAGAGTCTTAGTCCTAGTCATTGGAACTATATGGTCTTGGGACACATATTTGGCCTCTCTGTGCTGCTGTTAGCTGGGGTGGAAGCTAAAGATACTTCAAGTTAGTTTCGAACAGAAAAGTTAGACAGTGGCAACTACGTATGTGTCTAAAATTTTCCATCTTTCTCAACACTGCTTACTGTTCTGTGGGTTCTATAGTGTAGGCTTGAGTGACCTATAGGGATTAAAATAGGACCTCGGAGACAGAGTTAAGAAATAAATAAGACTGCTATTTACCCAAGAAAGAAGGGAATTGGAAAACAAAGAGAGAAAAGAATAGGTGGACAGGGAACAGGGAACATGAAAGCAAGCAGATAGGAAAGCTCTGTCCACAGTTAAAGTGGCAGGCATGAAGAAGTGAATGCGCACAGTGTGACTATTAATCATGCTGCTCCCTTCCTGCCCTCTGATCTCAGATTCCACCCTCCAGAAGAAAGGAGCAGTGATGGGCACCCATCCTAAAGCTTTCACAGACCCTGCTGTGCATGCTCAGCTGCTCCATTTGTTCTACCATCCCCCAAGGGAAAACTTGACCCCTTAGGGTGACGCTTACCCCTATCTCCAAATCTAAGTCCGAGAACCAGACTCCATCCACCTCTATCTACAATCCCTCCACATTCTCCAAGCCCAAACTCCTTCTAAGCAGCATGGGAAATGTTTGAGATTTCCTGACCATTCCTAGCATTTTTCCATATCAGATGTCCTATGGGCTCCCTCTCCAAATAAGCGAATCCGCGAAATATGGCTCCTCCTTCACACAACTCTGCCTAATCTTTCAGCTGAAATTGTTCTATGTTCCCAGGGCAGGATGTTTCTATCTCTCCCAAAACATCCTACCAGTGCTTTATTGCATAGGTCACTTTCCCCTACTCAAGACAAGCAGCAGCAGCACTGGGCCACGGCTCACATTTGAGTCATACCATCCTGCTACTCATTAGATGATACCACGTCCTTGGAACCTCAGTCTGCCTCAGAGAGGACCTAGAGCAACACTAGGCTTGATTTCTTCCATTTGCCTCCTTAGCAACCACACTGTCATGAATGAATGAGAGATAGATAGATAGATAGATAGATAGATAGATAGATAGATAGATAGA
>NW_021604568.1:8016326-8031686 GCF_004785775.1 Grammomys surdaster | reverse complement strand
ACATAGATACATAGATACATAGATACATAGATACATAGATACATAGACCCCTCAAGGTATCTGGAGCTTTATTCCTCAGATCTTCAGGTACCTCACACACAAACAAATCCATCTCTAGTCTCCTCATGAGAAATCAAGCCAGTTTTCCCTATTCATACAATTTATATCGATTCCAGTTTCCTGAGCAGTCTCTACTCTCTAAACTCCAACCCACCTGCATTGGCTCTGTAGACTTCGGAAGATGGAGTGTCATCTTTCATAGGGCATGTGGTAAGGATTTCTCTTCCATGACACAGCTCAGCAGAAAAAAAATGACAAAACATGAGGGCTCATTTCTTACTAGGTGACAGTCAATAGGTCATTTCATCAGGCTTGGCCTCTACATCCTTGGATAGACAGCACAAGTCCCCATCCTGCCTCTCCACAGTGCAGCTTTGAAGGGGATATGAAGTAAGAGCATGGAGGCACATGTAAAAGTATCAAATGAAGTAGGAGAAGAAGGAATCTATCATTTAGTTCACATTGAGGTTTCCTTAACAAAGCAAAGAATGACGTGAAATTTTCTAATAACCTCCTTCAAACTCTCCATGATCCATAAGGCCAAGAGATTATGCATATGGGAAGGGAAAGGTAGAAGAAATGAGTCCAAATCCAGATTCTGAGACTGCTGGTTGAGTGACTTTGAGTCAGGTTCCATCTTTGATGAGCACCCGAATCTCCCCTTTAAAGTTCACATTCAATGAGGCTCCAATCCTGTGTGCTTATCAGGATCAAATAAGATGCTCCATGTGACAAAAGTGCTGTGGTTGACTGGGGAAGCAGCTCAGTGATGAAGCAATGCACACGTGTGTAAAAACCAAAGGAGCTAGTGACTCTGTAAAGCACTGTGGCAATAGCAATGCATTATGATACAAATAAAAGAAACTATTAGGTCAAGGATGTCATTAGATAACTGGGCACAAACAGGCAATGTAAGCCTACCAACCAGGGGCTGAAAGTGCAAAACCATTCCACCCATAGGTTTATCTCAACCCTAGCATTAGATGGTAAGCCAGTATATGGCTACTCTTTCTTCAACTAGAAATAGCTTTTGGTGGGAAGTTGCACATCTCTGTAATGGCAGTCAACATAACTAATCAGGGAGACCTTGCACCCTGGAGGAGGACAAGGACCTCAGGCACAGGCTGGAGGAGAAAAGATCAGGGACAACACACCGCATTTCAGGAGAACAAGGAAGGGAAACTGGAGTCACAAACATGAGGTGAGAGCTTGGGTGAATAAAAGAGCCCAGAGTCTCATACAGAACCATGATATGAGTTCCCTGCAACTCACTAAGCACCCAGAAAGAGGGAGCATGGAGAGAAGGAAGACAGCCATGGGCAGGTAGCAGAAAGAGACTGCTAGAAAATGCTTGCAGAAGTGGGTTTCTAAGATACTTTAGCCAAGGAAACATCTCTTTGAAAGTTATGTGGGAAGCCAGTGGGAAGGAAAGATAAAATCAAAATGAGCTCGCTGAAGAGATCTGAGTTCTGCTCTCCAGTCCCATGGCCTCTCCACTCAGCTGCTGAGAGGAATGTGAGGCCCAGGGGGGTCTGGCATCAGGCAAAGCTCACTGACAGAGGAAGGCAAGTGTCTGTGACAAATCCCCCAGATCTCCTTTACCTATCTGTCCTCTGCCTTTCAAGACAGGGCTCCTTCCTATGTGTCCCTCTCCTTCCTCTTGCCTGGTATCCTCAATGCCATTTCAGATAGAGATGACCATGAAACACTATTCTGTTTATCTTCAGTACATGAGTAGAAGTGGTGTGTACAATTTCTGAGTTGCTTCCTGGTGTGTTTTGAATCAGAAGCGTCCTGATAGGTTCATATGTTTGAACATTTGACCTCTATATGGTGGTATTGTTTAGGGAGGTTACGGAAACTTTATAAGAAGCCTTATATAGAAAGTATGTCACTAGAAAAAGACTTTGTTCTTAAGATTATGTTTAAATTACAACATACTTATCTTCCTTTTCCTCTCTCCAAACACTTCCCCATATAATCTACTCTACTCTTCTTCAATTCCATAGACTCTTTTTATACCAATTGGTATTGCATGCACATTTGCATACATATGCATATGTATATATATGTATATATACATATATACATATATATATGTATATATATCATGCATATATATATATATATACACACATACATATACATATAGCAATAGATATGTGTATACAAGAATACATACACAGACACACACATAATGCATACATACATACACACACACACACACACACACAACCTGTTCAGTCCAAATAACACTGCCTGTTTGTGTGTTTTCAGGGATGATCATTTGGCATTTAACAATCAACTGCTATGTTCTTCCCTGGGGAAGACCATCCCACCCTTTCTCAGATGTCGTCAGCTGCCTATAGTTCTTCCCGCAGGGCTGAGACCTCATGTGCTTTTCTCTGTCCAGTTTGGCATGCTGGTTGGTGTCATTCTTGGTCAGTTCATGTTTAAGCAGTTGTGTTGGTAAGACTTCATCTTCTGATATTACTAGGAGACACAATCCCACAGCAAACTCCCTGATTCTCTGGCTCTTATAATCTTTCCACCATGTCTTGAAGATGTGTCCATTGGGACTGGGCTGCACAGCTCTGCATTCTGATAGGCTGTGGTTTTTCTGTATTGGTTTCCCCTGGCCTTGTTCTTTCTCTGCTTCCAGACTGCAGATACAATGCACCGGGCTGCCCTCTTGCTCCTGTGCCCTCCCATGCCAACCCCACCATGATGTACTATCTCCCATAGTATTCCAGTTCCATTTCTGTTGCTATGGTGATGTACCCTGAAAGCTACACAGGGGAGAGAGAGTCTATCTGCTTACAGTTCCAGGCTATTGTTCATCATTGGGAGGAAGTCACAGTGACTGGAACTTGAAATAGCTAGTCACCTGGTATCCAGTCCCTACTAGACTTCCCACTATGCATGTTCCCCAGCATAAATGTTTCTTAGCTACTCCTCAAATGGGTGACACCTAACTGTCACACCCAGAGTAACATAATAGAGCCTCTCATCAGCCAGCCGGAAGTCAGCATGCCACTTATGTCTCTGTTGATGCACCCAGAATCCTGTGAAACTGTAGTTAAGTACCAGGTCGTTACTGAAAATGGGGATGCTGAGGAGTGTAAAAAGAAACTTAATGCCTCAGAATATAAAAAGCCATTCTAATCACTTCATCTAATTACCTGGAAGAATGACTCACCAAAATATTTTAAATGGCTTAAAATATAATAAAAGAAAAAGGAGAGAGAGAGGGGGGATGGGGAGCAGTTGCTGAGTGAGCTGGCAACGGGAAGTGGGGCTCAGAGAACACAATTCCCATTTTAACATCAAAGACGCCAGGATCTGTCAGAATCATTGTAAGTTCTATTCTTATCAGCATTTCAACTTAAGACCTTAAAAGTGGTAGAACTTTCCTTTTTTTTCTCGGGATCTAAAGCTTGCCTTTATTGTGTATTACAATGACACCATAGGCTTTTACATATCTGTCAGCTCGTGTAAGATTTTCAAGTCAGCACTAAAGTAATTCCCCCAATGATCAGTTGTTCCTTTCAGGCCCTGGTTCAAAATGTGCATCTCTGAACACAATGCCTTGAGATGATCCTTAATCAGATGCAGGGCTTACTCGCTGCACTGCTACTTGCACCAAACAAGGTACAGAATCAATTCCTCCTCCTTGTACTGCATTGGGTCTGGAGCCCGTGAGCTGAGTGAGTGAATGAAAAGGAACATTTGCACCAAATGAGCATTCCTGGGTCTAGCACAGAACCGGTCCTCATACAGGAGTCATGGTTTCAACCTCTGAATGACGCTGACAGCTGGGCTTCTGACTCCCATTTTACAAAGGAAATTCTAGTTTGAAAACAGTGAATAACTTTCCAAGGTGGGAAGCTAAGATCTGTCCGGGTGCAGGCACTATGCACTCATTCCTGGAAAATTACTAAAAGCCGCTGTGCCCTGATCTAGCAGTCTGGATTTTCATATGAGACAGCCACCACTACCACCCTGCCCGAGATGAGGAATCCTCGAGCCTGAGAGACAAAGAGAGATTCCTGAGGTTACAAAGAGTGGCAGATACAGGACCTCAACTCAGGCCAGGCCTGCCCTCTTACTACTGTGATTTTCCCCTAACAAAAAGACAGGGACTACAGGCCTGGAAAACCATCAACAAACTAGCCATCGGTTCCTGCAGCTTGCTCTGAAGGACTCTGTCCTGGCTTACTGAGGAATGGGATGTTTCCCAGAAGGAGCAGCTTTGGACATTGATGATGTAAAGGGAAGAAAAGATAATGAACATGATTGAGAACTAAGGATGGGGGTGTTGGGGAAACATTTGGTTAGCATGGTAACTGTGACTGGCTCATCGAGTTTACCAGTTTTTAAACACCAGTGTGCTTAAGAACCCTTAGGAAAGCTGGCTGAAAACAGAGGCTCCCACCTTCCTCTTGTCTACCTGAAACTAGAGTCAAGTCATGGGAACTGGGTTTTTATATTTTTATTATTTCAGTCAATTTCTTAAAATATAGTTTTAGGTTCATAGTAAAATTAATTTTAAAAAGAGATAGTCTCTATAAACCCTCTTGGGGAACCCACATTCCCCAAGGCTTCCCTTACCATCAATCTCCCATATGGAAGCACCATTACACTGAAAGTCTACTGATTACGTAAGGACCCACTGTTAGAATGCTATATTTTTTGAGTCTCAGTAAACATATGGCATGTAGCCACCACTCTGGTGTCCTGCTTCACCACTTGAAAATCCTTCATTTTCCACTTATCCTCCCTCTCTCTTTCACCACTGTCTCCATAATCTCGGCTTTTCCAGAAACATTGTGTGTATGTCTTTCTCTCTCTCTCTCTCTCTCTCTCTCTCTCTCTCTCTCTCTCTCTCTCTCCCTCTCTCTCTGTCTCTGTGTCTCTCTCCCTCTCTTTCTGTGTGTGTATATTTGTGTGTCTGTATGTGTGTGTGTGTGTCTGTCAGTCTGTCTGTCTGTCTGTCTGTGTCTCTCTCTGTGTGTCTGTGTGTATCTGTGTATATGCCTGTGTGCATCTCTCTTTGTGTGTGTCTGTGTGTGTATATGTGTCTCTATGTGTGTGTGTCTGTGTGTTTTTCTCTGAGTGTGTCTGTGTGTATGTCTCTGTGTGTGTCTGTGTGTGCGTATCTCTGTGTGTACCTGTGTGTATGTATGTGTGAGTGTATGAATGTATGTATTCACACTGCATGGCCTTTCATGTTGTCAATCACTGCATTCTTTTCAGTTAACAGTGTATTTACGGTTTCTTTTTACATTCTCATGACATGATAACTCATTTCCTAGCATCTCATATTCCTCTGTTGATATGGAGGTACCACACTCTGTATCACCTTCACCTCGTGAAGGGAATCTTTGTTCTCCTAAGCTGTATCATTGATATGAGTGTCCCAGTGCAGAGATTTGAGTTGTCATATGCCTTTAATTCATTTAAGTAAATACCAAAAAATGTGACTGCTGGGTAGAATGCTGAGAGTACGTTAAGTCTTAACATAAGCCACCAAACTATCTTCCAAACTACCATTTCTGATTCTCACCAGCAACAAATGCCAGTCTGTGGCTCATTATCCTTGCTGGCATTCTGATGGTCAGTAGTCTGGATGTTCATCATGCCAAGTTTGTGTTTTCTTTAAAAGTGATTCACTGTAATTTTCATTCAATTCAATAGAAACTTCCAGAATTAATGGTCTTATAAGATTACAAATAGAAAACCTTCCTGTCTGTTTTCAGGATCTTTTATGAGGATTATAGAGTCAACAACTCATTGGTGTAGCCGCACAAGTAAAATATTGACATCCTCCAAGGTCTATTAGAAATAGACCTTTGCTCTAAGTCACCAGGGGCCCACCATGGCTCAAGAAGCTGAAAACCTGCTATTTGGACCTCTTGACTTTTCTAGTATCCTCTCTGCAAAGGGCAGAGAACCTCAAATGTATCAGTATACTGACTGTAACTGGAGCTATTGGTGCCTGGAGCCTTTTTGGTTATTAAATATTTGCAATGCCCCCCTTGGAATTATAGAAATATGTCACACTTCTGAGACATCTCTGATAGCTACAAATTCAAGCCTGGCTTAGCAGACATATTGTGATGCCTCACACCCAGGCCTGATCCTGGAGGCCTCAGCTGGGACCTAGGGATCTATGTCTGTGCCTTGATGCTGGTCACTCACTTTCCTTTCCTTTCCAAGGACCTGAGAGTTTGCACTAGTTACTTTTCTCATAACTTTGACAGAACACTTGACAAAGTCCACTTAGGAGTTGAATGGGTTAGCATGGCTCACAGATTGAAGGTACAGTTCACCGAGGTATGAAAGTGGTAGCAGCCAGAACATGAGACAGCTGGTGACATTTCATATGTAGCCAGCAGCAGAGAGGTGAATGTTGGTGCTCAGCTCACTTTCTGTCTTTTTGTTTAGTTGGGGACCTTAGTCCGTGGAATGGTAGTGGCCTGATTTATGGAAGGCCTTCTCACCGAAATTATTGACTCATTGTAGGAATGCTCTGTGTGTGTGTGTGTGTGTGTGTGTGTGTGTGTGTGTGTGTGACAGTTTTCACTTCCTGTGAAATCATCTGTTCCTTAGATGATTCTGGGTCCTTCTAGGTTGACGACCGACATTAGCCATCAAACACTTCACTGCTTTCTTTCAATCTTCTCAACTTGTTCTTGCAATTAAAAGGAAGAACATTTCAACTGAAGCTAGAAATGTCTTTTCTAATAAAAATGAAATTATAGCCAAAATCCAGGGCTATAAGATTGAGACATCATTCAGAGGCAGGAACTTATGACGGGCTGGTATCTGGTGCCAGGGTATCAAATCTAGTCCCACCAGATGGTTGTATGACTTTAGTCAACTGACATAACCAATCATCTCAAAAGCTACTTTGCAAGACTGCAGTAAATAAATGTCAGTCATATGAATATAAGAAATATTGTAATTACCAAGAATACTTATAGATGACCCCTCATTAAAAAAAAAAAATCAGCCTCGATTCAGAGTCAAGATTGCTTGAACTCTTTCCTGGCCAACACTGGCTTATCAAACAGCTGGGTTCATCCAACCAATGACAGATGTGGCCCACTTGCTTATTTGTTGAGCATCCAAGCATAATTGTCTACTGTGAAAGCAAATTTTAGAGAAAAGCTTCTCATTCTATTTTGTGTGTTCACTAAACACACCTCTTACCTAGGGTCTTTATTCTTTTCTCTTTTGACAACAGCATGTATTCTCAGCCCAGCTTCTTGCTTTGTTCTATACTAGGGAGAACGCCTTCTTGCAAAGAATTTCACCTCTGCTAAATGCAGAACAATTCTTGGGAATCCTGGCTTGTTTTCTGTCACCGGATACCATCTTGTAATAAGTGCTAGGCTGAAAGCAGTAGAGAAATGGGTAGATAATGAAATTACTGAACACTCAAAGTGTCAGAGACTGACAGGATGAGGCCATCCATCACCGATTATATGAGGCATTAACATACTGCCTTCCTATCTCAGGACAAACAGGCAACAGAAATAGTAAATACTCTGGAGTTACTTGTGTAAGAAAGCAATAATTTAATGAACTGACAACTAGCCAATACCCCAACAGTGTGGTCTGCCTCTGCCCCTGGAATTGTTTTACACATATGCACCTGCCCTTTGTAACACAGAAAACATTGCTGTCAGTCAAAACTCAATCCCTCCTCTGTCACCATCCTCATGAGCCACATTTGTGGCTCTCATTTTTAAAATTCACATTATTTGATTTAGGGAATGGGATAATTGAGTATTCCTACCACAATGGAAAAATTGGTATCACCTACCACAAATGCAGAGTAATCATAAAAGTAGGTGCGAAGTAGGGTGAGTGTGGTTATTAAAGTATAGTTGATACAGTTCCCTGTCATGGGCTCTGAGACTGAAGCCTGCTTTATCTTTCTGAAAATAGAATATCATCAACTATGGAAAGGAGTTAAAAACATACTGGCCCCAGACATATTTTTTTTCTTCATGTCCTAGAAGGATTAAAACAAACTGAAAAGGCATGAATTTAATCACCAAGTGAGCCAATGTTATTCTATTGCCACATTAATGTGCTAGATAAACTCCTGAAATCCTTACACTTTGGAAAAATCACTTAGATGTGTCTACTCCAATACACATGCATCACAGACAGGAATTTCACAGATACAGATCAGAATTCACAGACTTGACTAAATCCAAGTGAGAAAAAAATCTAAGTTACACCCAACTAAATCATATACACTCTACGATATGCTCGATGAGGTGGCTTCTAAGAAGCCATTTGAGGAGACTAAGCCTCTCAGACATTGGATCTCGACAGAGAGATTGCCACTAGAGTGAAAGACTGAGCAAGAGTGTCTTTAGCCCAGAGTCGGACAAAGTGCCCTTAGTAATGCTCCAGATACAGACCAGATAGCTCAAGGTCTGGATGGGACTAAAACCGGAAACTATAGATTCTCAGTTCAAGACAGAGAACAAAGACAAATCATAGTGGCCAATGGGGTTGGGAATCAATCATCAAGTCAATAGAAATCAAATTAGGTCCACCAAGGTCTAGTCAGCACCAGGGACAGCTCCCCACAGGTACCAGACAGTAACTGGATCTCCAGTTGCAATCTTTCCAAGCCAACAACTCTTAATTACTGGCTCTGCCCATAGAAAGTATTTTGTATATCCAGTGGAATAGATAGTGGACTAAGACAGAAATGTTGGCAGATCTGTTTTATATATCCTGTGAAATTTTACCTTCTGTCCAAACTTGAAACTATCCCAACAGATAACGCAGGACACAAAAAGCCCATTTGTCATGAACCGTACCTAGAAAATGTGTTCATTTCACAGAGAAGAGAGTATTTTACAAGGCATAAAAAGCTGAATTTTTAAAAGAATGGAAGACTGAAGGAAGGTTTTCTTTTCTTTTGTAAAGAACTTTACAAAAAGTTGTTCACCGTTTTAGGGAGTCACATAATAAATGGCAATATCATTTATAGTATTGAAATTGCCAATACAGCACACCTGATAGTCTGCCTTTATAGCTGCCTTATTCATGGTAATTTCTATGTATAGAAGCAAGCATCTGACGCCTTCATTATATCTTCAACTGTAGTCATATCTTCACATTACTGAAATGCATACTATTTTGTTATAAATTACACACTTTTTATTTCGGTTCTATATTGCATTTAGGGCATTATGTTGATTTAATTATGTGTGTAGGCAGGTTACATTATCTCTGAATGTCATTTCAGTATTGTAAAGTGAACATTTCAAAATATTTGATAAAAAGGGGGGAAATGGGATCTAACACTCAAAAAAGCATTCTACCAAAACCCGGTTCATAGCAGTAAGTCTTGGCATCAGACAGGGCTCTTCATATCTCCTGATGAGTCCATCTAGAGCTTCACTGGGTACCAAAAGTCAGTCAGCTTGGCTCTACAAGGCATCCTCAGACACTGTAAGCTTACACACAGAGCTCACAGCTGGTGTGCCCATACTCAATTTCTTTACCACCAGCCATCTCTTCATCCTGCAGAGAAACCTGTGAGCAGATATACAGGCAACATACAGTGAACTACACGAAACGTCGGAGGATATTCATTGACTTCACACTCTTCCACGTTATTCAAGCTTCTATTATTAAATGTGATGTTCAGCATATTAAGGTTCTTCCTAGGTAGTGTTGAAGACAGCCCCAGAATCTATGTGATCTCGACTGGGCCAGGATTGTACCCATGAAGTTAGTGACTTCCAGATTCATGTAACACTGCAACAAACCATTACTAAGTGTGTAAGTACAAACCCTCACAGAAGGAAATTGTTTGCTCCTCTCCCTCTTGGATGCTTCCAGGTAACCTGAAAATCAGAACTAAAGTCTTTCAAAGTGATCTATGCTTTACCTCCCCACCCCCAGGAACCTGATTTGAGCCTCAGCACTCAGTTTGTCAGGATTCCCATCCACATCAACTACTGGGTTCTTTGAAACATTAACTCTGTAATAGAAAACGTCCTTGAAGGAAACCAGGCTCGCTGGATAGTGCCTGGCGTTTTTAACCAGAGAGTTGTAGATCAGCACATGTGCATAATTTCCCAATCCAAAACCTGGCCAGAGAGTCTGGCAAAAGCATAAGGACCTGACCACCATACAAAGTATTTGGAATAATAATGGCTTTTGAAACTAAGGGGAGAATGATGTTGTTAGAGTAATCTCAGAGAGCTTCAAAATCAGCATTTAAAGACATTAAGATGGTTTCTACTCTTTCCTAGACACTAAGGCAGAGGAAAGTGTGGATCTGGACCCTCCATACACTGCTAGCATCTTCTCTGCGTTTTCTCCCACTAACTGCCTCACTCTGCTCCTGAAAGCTTGGTCATTCCCAAAGCTCAGCCTTCAACTCCCCTCTGTCCAAAGTTTATTCTTGGAAAATTGAGTATGCTTAATCAGCTTGACTAAGTGTCAGCTCCAGGACTTCTGTCTCCATCAAGACCTCCCTCCATATCTTCAGTCTCATAAGTTCAACTGCTTCACTTTATTGACACATTAGAGCCACACTAAACTTCCTCCCTTCCCCTTTGTGAATAAGAACCGTCACTCCTCTATGTGTATCCAATCCCTCTGTGTCCCTGTCTAGGTTCATGAGGCCACTGCACCTCCCCAGCATCCATTTAAAAAGAATTCTTACTTTTCTCCAAACCCTAGAAATTGTTGGTAGTTCATAGCAACTTTATATTGATAGTTGAGATTTCTAGCCCATCTTCTGCATCCTCACTTCTGTCCATCTTCCCACTGTCTGCTCTCTAGTTTATCATAATATAGGGGCTTGAACTCATCTCTCTTTCTACTCAACACACTCTAGTTGCCATGCCCTTCGCCCGTCTTCCAAATAAAGCTGTTCTGTTAAAACACAGTGTTCAGTCTCACAGGTTGTTCCCCTCCCCCAACAAGCTTGTAATAGTCATCTGTTCTACAGAACCCAGATTCCAGAATGCAACACTATATTATTATTCCATTTTGATCAGGAGACTCACACACATTTGAATCAAGCAGAACTGGAACTGAACAATAGGTAGCTTCCTAGAGTACTAACTGTGTGACCTTGGGCAAGAACAGGAAAGCGTTCTCATTATTTTAATCATCCTAATTGTAGACTCCACATTTACTGTGCAAATGGTTCAAATTCCCATTCTGCCATTTTCTTTTTCTTTTTTTTTTTAAAGCACCTATGGGAAATGAGGTCATGTTATCTGACATTTAGAGTAACCCATTTCTAAAGTAGCAACTATGTCTTTTTCTTAAATTTTGACATAACAGTGGTGCCTGTATCCAGTTTGATGTGACGACTAAAATTAGAGGAAGATGTTATTTTTTACTTTGTCCGATTCATGTTGCAAGAATCCTTCTCTTCTTTTATCCAAGCATGAAGCTGATGTTTAAAGTAGGGAAGTCTGTGACTTCAAAGTTACCCAGTTCTGAAGTTCTGCAGCCATTGCAGAAGATCCAAGGAGCCCACCTAACTGCCTGAGGTAGGTAGAAGAAGGTAATAAACACCAGGGGCCAGTACAACCTAAGGAAATGGAGAAATTCAGAGAACATGAGACCTTGTAAGTCAGAGTCACTAGCTGCCTCATGGAGGAGGTTACTTTTCAAGAAAAGAAAAAATTATAAAGAGGAATTTCACGGCAAGGATGCTTTAAATCTCACTTTGCAAAACAGGGACTCTCCTGATGTCAATAAGGATAAGGAACAGAGTAAGCACTATGAACGAGGGGAACACAGCACTCATTGCCGTGAAGGACCAAATGGCTTTTTAAAGTCATTAGCACGGTTAACTAGTGAAGAAGGACCAAATGAGATGCATCCTAAAGGACGCTCCAACCACCTGCCATACCAGCATGGGACTCAAAATGGCTTATGTTAGATGAGCTGGCAGTACTGAGTAGGGTTTAGGTGGGAACTCTACCTTTCATCTTCTCCCTGACTTGCCCTACTGGCCAGAAGCCTCCAGTGGGACAGACATATAGTGTATCAATATCTCTGCCCCCAAGAGTAGTGCAAAGTCACTTATATGTCAGAATGAATGAAGATAGGCCATTCTCCTGCCCAGGGAAAATTGGGAGATCAGGACTTGTAGTTGGGTACCTATGGCTGTTCTAGCTCTACCTTCTATCAGAACAGAACAAACAGAACAGAACAGAACAGAACAAACAGAACAGAACCCTTTCTTCGTTCACTCTTCTATGTCATCTCCACCCTAAAGGAAGCATAAAAATGTTCAGGTGCCAGGCTTCCCTTGGCAATTTTAATCAGCCACTGAGAAACCTTTGATTCATCTGAAACAAAAGTATAATTCTTCTGAAGTCTTAAAAAGAATGTTCAAAGAAATGACCAGTCCACCTTCTACTAATCACCAGTGTGTTACCAGCCACACGGAAAATTTCCTTGGTATCTTTATGCCCTTTACAATCACTGAGCTTCTTGGAAACCATTAGTAAGTAGAGATGATGTCTTTCTTGTATGAAGGCAAGTAGGATGACTTCTTAAGTTGCCTTCCAGCCCTAACCCCTTTCCATAGCAACCAGGAAAAAGAAAAGCTATTTGGGTTGATTGAAACTAAGTCTGTATAGATACATACTTGACTATATAACAGTCTGAGTCCGTACTGTTATCTCCAACGTGACTGTATAAAGAAGAAGCTGTCCATGACATTGACCTCACCTGTCCTCTGTTCCCAGGCATAGCCCTGCCGCTCCACCATGAGCTGCCTCCTCAGCTTACGAAGTCCTTTTCTAGGCTTCCTCAGACAATGCCCTTCCAGTGACCTTGCTTTGAGCATCCTCTGTATGCAGTTTTGCTCTCCATGTATCCTAAAAGTTGAACGCCTACTGAGAGTTAGGACATCTCTGAGCTATCCCAGCTCCACTTAACTGTCAGTTGAGACAATTTCCCAGAGAGCAGTGTCATTTGCAGACTATAAAACAGAGCAAGAAATGCTTTATATTCTAGTCCTTATGTAAACAGGAATGCCTTCTTATGGAGGTCAAGTAGCTACTGGACCCCAATTTTCTTATCCTTAAAACAAGGAAGAGAGGACTGAGCTAAGTTCACTCAATAGAGGTTTCTCATCCTCTATGCAAAGGATCATACCTGACCCTGCTGAAGGAAAATGCCACTGGTGCTACAGTCATCAGGCCTTGCTCATCTTGGGCTGACCGAGTAGCACTAATTGTAGAATAAACTAAACAGTAATATAGATGTTGAGATGTCAGTCACAAAGCATGAACCCTGCCTTTTGGGGGCTCATACATTGGCTGAGGGGGAGTAAAGGTGGACACAAGTAAACATTTGGATACAAAGCACCAAAAGAGAAAAGCCATGCAGCAGAAAGAATACGTCTTAGAGTAAGCTTAAGTATCACCTGGGATATCACCAGGAAGACCTTAGGAAACGGAGACAACTAAGCCCCCGCCATGAAAAAGCTCAGTCAGCACTCTCTAAAGTTCACGAGGAAATTCAAACTCGCAAATTTTCAGATTTTTTTTTCCTCTTCTATCACCTGGAAGGAAGTCCTCCAACATCTTTCCAATGAAGCCTTCCCCTCTCCTTTTTTACTCCCCTATCTCTGAAAAAACCCAACTAAGAGATGGTTTGCTAACGTTTTTCTTTTCTCTGTGTCTGCCTGAAGCTAAGAGGAAGCTGGATAAACGTGAGTATGTATGCGCCTGGCACTGTCCTTTCTGTATGGTTATCAGTAATTTACAGGACCGCTGCCTGCTGTACTGGGTTATTTAGCACTGTGGTGGCCTAGAAGCTGTCGCCAGTATCCCTGGAACTTGGAATAAGGAGGGCAACGGTGTTGTGTGGAAGCTTAGGTAGCTATTGCTCTCCCATTCTGGGAAAGAAACCCCTGCTTGGAGACTACTAAGGACAATTACAGAAACACTGGTACAGAACCCTTCTGAGACCCCCATCCCTCTAAGAAGAGACAGAACAAGGAAGAAATTGCTGAATTATCCACCAGAGTTTAACCCTGGGACAGCCAACATCCCAGCTATCAATGGAAAGTCAGGTAAGACAAAGAGTCATAAGAATCACACAGCCAAATAATAATTATATGGAGTGGGACCGAGAGCTAAATTGGGCAGGCAGGCTGAGGCCACACTCACTCAAAAAAACCAGACAAACAAAAAAGCCATCTTCCTCCCATGGATGTTACATTCTTACTTCTGATAGGAGCTAGAAGCTGGGCTAAACAAGAGTGATTCCATTCAAGTTAGCATCACAGAGAGACAGAGACAGACAGGGACACAGAGAGAGACAGGGAGAGAGAGAGAGAGAGAGAGAGAGAGAGAGAGAGAGAGAGAGAGAGAGAGAGAGAGAGAGAATGGGAAAAGAGAGCACACCTTGCTGGCACAGTTCAGTGGCAATCATTCCTGACCCATTTATAAAGAAAAGCAGAGCACAGGATCCATCAGTCTATGCCAAAGGAGAGAAGATGAAGAGACCCAGCTGTCCTGAAATCCGGAAAAAGAGAGAAGATGCTGTTTAATGTCTAACACAGAAAGGAGAAATGCGAAGAGCTGGGGAAATCCTCTATTTGTCTGACCAGCTTGCTACCAGAACTCAGGATAGAGGCTGGATATTAAGAAAGGAGGCAAAGAGGTCATGGGAAAGCTGCAGACAGCAGTGAGGAAACTTGGACCAAGTCATGAGGCACAGGCCCACATCCAAGACTGAATATGAGCCTCTGTTTGCTGCTGTTACTACACAAACAGGATGTTTACCATCCCTACTGTGAAACTTGAGCATCCAGAATCCAGAGAAACCAACTGCCTGTGACCAGCTGGAGAGAAAAAAAGACACTCAAGATCCTGCAGGTGGTAGAAGACAAGACTGTCATAAGAAGACAGGTTCAGGGTTCTAACAGGTGGCATGTAACAAATCAGAATGTTGTAAATGCAATTTATGTGGCCGATAATTTTATTGGTTCATCCCCATAAATGATGGCTAAGGCACACCCCCCCAGACAGGTTCTGGTCCTTGTTTACCGTTAGAAGTTGTAAATCCCCAGGGAAATGGGAGCTTTCCGAGTAACCTTACACTTAAACCACAGTCGGCTCCTTCATAGAAAAACCCTGCCAGGCTCTGTTCCTTTTGAAGTTCGCTCTTTAACCTTAACTGATGTTTGTCAAGAGTAAAACAAGGATATAATGAGAGAGAGAAAGACAGAGAGAGAGAGAGAGAGAGAGAGAGAGAGAGAGAGAACAAGAAAGA
>NW_021604568.1:7949293-8016226 GCF_004785775.1 Grammomys surdaster | reverse complement strand
GCAATCAGGATTTATCATTAGAATTCTATTTTATTCTTTCCTTTTAATGGCTGCATACTATTCCATTTTGTGGCTAAGGCATAACAGATTTAGCCATTCTCAAATTACAGACATTGCAATCTGTTGTTCTTGTGATATGTCAATAAATGAAGTCTGGGCTCTGTTTCACCTCTCTTTCAACTCATCATTTTTAAAATTAATTTCTCCACCTTCCTAGGTTCAAGGACCTACCCTGGGAGGAAGAGCAAATGTCCGTGCTGAGCCACAACTCTCAACAAAATCAAATAAAATCAAGTTGTCTCTATCCAGGGCCATCTGAAGAGATTTCCATGAGCAAAGCCCATGAGGAGAATAATGTCTCCTGACACAGAGCTGGAAGGAGGCAGCCCAGCTGCAGCCACAGGGTTCTCGGTTTAAGACACACACAGGTTATTCTGAAACCAGAAAATGGTACCACATAAATCTCTTCTGTATGCCCTGTTTCTATAGGCCAAGCCCTGACTGCTTATAGCTGGTTTCATTGCCTACTTATGGCTGTGTTCCTCATAGCATCTCTTTCCCTATGCTCAGGGTATTCAGAGCTGGGTGGTAGGCCATGTTAAAAGGGGAATGAAACTGCCCATTGTGGGAAGACGATTTTTCTATCCAACTGCTGTGAACTTTGTCACCCCTCTTTGGGGCAAATATCACTCCCTGCTAGGACATAAATTGTTTCTAGAAAAAAAAAAAACCTCCACCTGCTGCTGTGATCTAGGAGTAACGGATGCTTGAGGCTGAACTCAGAGCCAAGCTCAGTGTTCTCATCAGTGCAAACTCACACACCAGCTGGTCCTCATGCCAGGCTCCTGACGTGTGTCTCCTGACCAGAAAGAAGGAAGAGGAGCATTATCACTCATGACAGTCTCACAGCAAACCAAAGACCAGAGACAGGTAAGGATGGGTTAGCACTGCCCATGTCAGGCATGTTCATCATTCAAAAAAAAAAAGTGCTAGTTCTACCTTTAACAGAAACCCCAGTTTTAGTGAGCCCCATCAGTTAGACCATCGGGCTCGGAAAAATCAGCAGTGAGGGTAGCATTTAGCAATGAACAATGAACCAATGCATGCTGGTCCTTCCTATCCCCAGTGTAGCCACCTCAAATACTACTACTTCAGTGATGCCTGAAGTAATGTTGTCAAACAGACTGAAATCCAGTGTGAGAAACTGTCCTATTACCGGCCTGAAATAAATAAGTGACTGAGTTGGCCACTGCTGTAAGGGACCACTAGGAACTTGGCCACTCTGATAGCTTGTGTGTTGATGAACACTTGATCTAGTGATGAGTCCCACGGGACCAGAAAAGGGTCCCAGTGAAGCAGGATGGTTAGAGGGCGTTCTGTGGTGCTCTGCAGAGGATGGTTCAGGTGGTGTTGCTTTGGTTCAAGATGGTTCCTTAAATTGGCTTTACAGTGTTTCTCAGACCAATCTTAAGGCCAGGATCAAGCACTCAACACCAAGGCAGGACCTATCTGATCCTGATCCAAGACACTAAAAACCAGCAGAGTCAGTGCCTCTGAAAGGCTGGCCCTGGTCACAAATGCTTGCCTTTGTAGTTTGTGATCTGCTCCTGAGCCTGAAGCATGCCTCCAGCCCCTCTAGGAGTCAATGTTCCTTCTTCCAGTTTGTTTACATATTGGCATCTCAACCCCTACATCAATGGGATAAACGAAGACTTCTATCCCATTTTTGCCTCCCCATTGATTAGAATAGAACTTGACAGACAGGAACTGTTTAAACATATGCTAAATGAATGAATAAATGAGGGAAAACACAAGAGGTACTAATTCATTGCTAATTACGATTCCCTGAAGAACAACAGTGATTTCAAATCAGCTACAGAGACGGCTCCTTCCAGCACACACTCCACTGTGAGTGCTCACTAACACACCTCCCAAGCACATCACCAAAGAGGGTTCCTTTCAACCAGTCTCACTAAATCCCAACCTCACACACACTGCACACTGCACAGCCTTGCTCTCAGTAGGGGCAGTGTATACATGCTCTAACAGAATGCACTTCATTTCATCATCAGCATCTCAGAACGACGGCCCCAGAGGCATTCCCGGTCACTGACTTAGAGAACTAGAGTATGTGAGCGCTTGGCAGACCCCAGAGTCCCCCTGAAATGGAGGGGAGCAGGGAGGCTGCAAGGGTGAGTTCTGCTAACTAGCAAGCATCATTCCTCAGCTTTACAACGCAGATCAATCATGGAGACCCAGGAATCTGCATCCCGGGAAGAGGCCTGCATTCAACAGCAAGCATATTTTTCTGTGTTGTCAACATCAGCTCCAAAATGAGCGGCCAAGCCTTGTTAGTCCAAGCAAAAGAAAAGAAGCTTGAGACCAAAATCAAAGAAATAAACAGAGCTTAATCTGCGGACTAGGAAAAAAAAGGGCTTCCCTTGGAGCAATGCTAAATCGATTGGTCCCGAGGAGGGAATGCAAACACAAGGTGAGACCCCCACCATCCCTAGTCAAAGATGCTTAAAAGGAGGGGGCCTGGCATCCCTGTCATGTGGTGGGAACCTGGAACCCACTCTGCCTCGGAACTTGAAGGAGAGCCCATGATTTATTACAGTGGCATGTAGGATACATCCTGTCGGTGCATCTCCTTCAACCTGAAGTCCTGAAAAGATTTTGTCACAAAAACCCTGACATGAGTGTTCCAGTGTACACGGTCTTCTTTATATCTAAGAGGGGTTATACTCTGTCACTGTCAGTTTCTCAACCTTGGCACTATGGACATCTGAGAGCAGACAGCCTTTTGCTCTGGGTGGCTGTCATGTGTACAGTGGGGTAGGTCTTAACCTCTCCAGACTCCACCCTCATCAGATGGCATGAACAGCCTCCACAGCAATAGAAAATACAATGACTTTGCCAAAATACCCTTAAGGGACAAAAGCAACCCCCACTGAGAGAGAGTCACTGCCTGGAATCTCCCAAAGGAACTCTGAGGATACCAGTTCTTTGAGATGCAAACAGTTGCTCCCTGGAGGAAAGTAGAAGACTCCTTGAAGGGTATGGGAAAGCCTGGGTTAAACAAAAACAAGTAGGTCTCAGCCCTGATGGATGTGTCAGAGAGTCTGACACGGACTGGAGTACACTGAGAGCCTCTGGGTGGATAATATCATAGCCAACATTCTCCCGAAGGTTCTAGCCACACAATCCCTTTACTGCGGTGCACTCGAGCACTTAAGATTAACACTGGAAGGATTTACTTCTGGAGTAGCTTTAGAAAGCAAAACAGTAGCTACATCGCCAAAGCAAACAGACCCTGAGGACTAGCAGCAGTCGAAGGATGTCGGGTGCTGGCCTTACCTACACAACACCCTGCAATGCACTTACACGGAGCCCCAGACCTTTACTATTAGAGATTCATTTAACTGAGAACAGATCCAGACTTTGGGGCTTTAAATGTTCCAAATATTTTGGAAGATATTAAAACTCTAAATCTCCCTCAACATCTTACTCTTCACCCAGGACGAGGCTGTGAGATCATTTCTCTGGTCAGGCCTAGTGAAATACTGGGGATGCAAAAGAGCACAGACACACAGAGGGACCGGCACACACAGACCATGACAGAGAAGACAAAGGAATATCAGGAGATGTGGAAGGCCTCCCTTCCACAGGACTTCTCTGATGTCAGCATTAGATCCATGACCTGGGTAAGCTTTAGGAAAGCTGAGGATATCAGGAAGGGTGGCAGGGTTTCCCCTGAGCAGTTAGAGTCACTCTGGGCAAAATGGATTTAAAATGTGACATCAATCTACTAAGTCAACTGCCATTGTTTCATGCAAAAGTCATTAAGAGAGAGAGAGAGAGAGAGAGAGAGAGAGAGTGTGAGAGAGAGTTGGAAGGGAGTATAAATAACCCAGTCTCTTTTGAAAGAATGCCTTTGCCCACAAAGCTCACCAAACTCAAAGCCTTCTGTCCAGAGGCAGCTGTGGGTGGCTAGGACAGGGCCCTGATTAGCATCACTAAGGGTTCAAGTCGTAGGACACCAGCAAGCTACTTAACATCTTTGGGCTTTGCATGAGTCACAGTGGGCTTCGGTGAAGATCCAGTGGGATGCAAAGATAAGATCTGAGCCACCACATGCGCTGCAGACATTAGACACCAACTCCTGTGCCTGCCACCAAGTTTTCCACCATCCGTCATCTCCAGTGACACATACTCTCTGTGTAAGACACATCCCTACCAGAGCATGGCTTTACACATACATATTGGCTCCTTTAGGAGCCAATAAAGGGCTATAATGCATGCATAACAATATCACTCTTTGCTCCTGGAGACTATTGTTCCTAGCAGTGTCCATTATATTAATACTCTATCACTAACGCCTGAGTGTCATCAGTCTTTCCCTGACACAACGGGCTCCTGAAGAGATATCTAATACGACACTTATGTTCCCTCCATGCCCCACAAGATGAAGGACATCTATCAAGCACTAAACAACAGTTTGACGATTGACCAGACACAGGTAACTATCCAGTGATGCACAGCCCCAGTCTGGTTCCATCTCAAACACAATTTGTTTCAAGCTCTGGGTCAGCATATCTCAGCTGAAACAGTCCTGTTTTTTTTTTCATCCCTCCCAGAGATCTTGTTTCCAACCTTAGAACCTCACAAAAAGCAAGCTGTATTTTGGGATCAGAGGTCCTGCTGGATCCAACTAAGGACAGGAATCAGAACTGGCCTTCCTCTAGCAAACAATCTCTGTGAAAATCAGAGCAGCCACCCCAGGTTACTGATACTAAACCAGATGGCTCCTGGGTCATCAAAGCTGGGCCCATGGGGCTGGAAAAAAATGGCTCCATATTGAAAAGGGAAGAGAACTTGGGGGGCTGTGCGCAAGGTTTATTAATGGCTTCCTTTCCACCTCCCTTTCTCTTCACTTTCGCATCTCAGGGTGACTTCCACAAGTCACACCACGAGCGAGCATTTATTATTATTATAATTATAATGATCATATTGGGATGTGTGCTCACAGATGCCTCGGAACGTGTGACATGCTACTTCTCCTGAGTTCCCAATTCGCAGTGTCTTGGAGCCAAAAATATTCTGCTATCAAATTACTCTCGGTTATTTTCTTAATTTGTCCCCTTTCTCCTTCTTCTGGGTAACTCTTTCCAAGCCTCCATAATGCTGCCAGGTCTACTCTTTACCCCCTAGCCCCTGCCCCCACTTCCTCTCCGTGTCTCGATCTCCTTCCTCCCACTTTCCCAGGAGCAGAATAGGGAAGTACATAAGTTATTATCTCTGTCAAGCCTCCCTGGGACAAATGACAACTTAATGACATGCATGTCTCCTTAAGTAATTCAGACATCTATTAAGCTCACTACTCAGCACTTTCAATGCAGTCCCAGACGGACAGTGAGGGTGTGGGAGGCATCGTGGGGTGTGGTTGACAGAGATGGGAATGAAGAGAGACCTTGCCTGCCATTTTCTCTCATCAGTGTCACAGGGAGGCAAAAGCTGCTCCTGGGATGTGTCAACAGTGGCAGGAGTTTCCCATGTGGCGAAAGGAGAGGGCAGCAGAGCAGACAAAAGAATCAGCATCCGGGGACCAGTGCATCATTGAACAAGAAAGAAGCCTTTGTTTGCAGGATAAGGAGATGTCTTTACAGGACATCCACTGAGACTTCGGGACGGGCATGTCCCTTCCCATGTCCTACTTGAAGCTGTTGTTCATTAACAGTGCCAGGTGGGGAAGTTCCTTTAATAATTTTGTCCGAATCTGACAGCAAACCCAGGGCCTTACTCATGCCAGGCAAACATTACCACTGAGCTATACCTTTTGAGCTTTATTTGTTTACTTCTAACACAAGAATTCAGTGAGCTACACGAGTGGGCATTGAATTCACTCTGTAGCTCAGGATAGACTAGAATTCACCATTCCCCTGCCTCAACTTCTGATCTAGTTTCATTTTCAAATTACTGTTTGTTTCCAGATGTACATATGCTTCCACTCAAGGCTTGGACAGCAGCTTTTTCCAGATGTGCATATGCTTCCACTAAGGATTTGGGTCGAAGCTGTTTCCAGATGTTTGGGTAGCAGCTGTTTCCAGATGTGCATAGGTTTCTCCCCAGGACTTGGACAACAGCTGTTTCCAGATGTGTGTATGCTTCCACTAAGAGCTTAGACAGCAGCAATAACACCTTGTTATTGTCTAACATTGAGAATCTGGCAACAGATGATCAGACTCTCTGGTTATGACACAATCATTGTGAGCACACTAGTTTTCTACAACTCTTATAACAAATTGTTACAACTTAGAGCTTTCAAACAGCTCACGTTTATTTTCTTCCAACTCTGGAATTCACAAGTCAGAAGGGTCTTATATAGAAGGCTGAAGTGGAGGCAAGTGAGCTGTGGAATAACAGAAACATCACTCTTCCCCCTGCCTGCTCTTCCGGAGGCTGGAGGTGACTTTGGCTAGTAATTCTTTTGCTAAGTCTCTCTGAATACTGGCTTCCTACTTCTGAGACTCCCTCTTTCCATGACCATGGTGATTATACCACACCCATCTAGACAACTCAGAATAATTGATACCTCAATATTCTTAGCTTGCTCATATCTGCAAAGTCCCCTTGGCCAAGAAGGGGACATTAACAGACTCCAGGCCCTGGGATGAAGACATCTCAGGGATAGGTATTTTATTCTGCCCCCACACACTATTCAAAACCATCCCAGTTCTAAAAGAGAGGTCACTATGAAACTAAGGAGAAAAGGCACTGCAGAGGCATTTCCCATGATGCCTGGCATCTAAGCAACTGGTGAGTTAGGATGGTGATACCAAACACAGAAATGCATCTGACAGGGACAAATGCTTACTGCCGAGTAGGAGCTGAGCCAGGAGGTTTGACGTATGCAATCTCACTGTAGGCCTCGAGGCAGATGCGACTGCCTCACTTTTCAGGACAAGGCAATACAGACTAGAGTGACACAAGGTCACACAGATGGCAGAGCTGAGATTAAAATCCAGATTTGGACAGGTAAATAAGGATGATGCAGATCCCATTGCTACTGAATCCACTGTTGGCTAAAACAGGCTTACCTTCAAAGAGAAGACAGCAACCAGATTCACAAGGCAGCCTTGAGGGAGATCTTATCCAAGACACACAGACTGGGTCCAGGGGAAACTGCTCTGGCTTGCAGTTTGGTGCTATCCATGTGTGTGTGTGTGTGCAAGGGGGTGCAGTATATTTATATTTGCACAAGTGTATGTACACATGTGTATGCAGATGTGCATGCATGTGTGTGTGTGTGTGTGTATGTGTGTGTGTGTGTACACGTCGAGACCAGAAGCCAATATCGGATGTCTTCCTACATTACTCTCTACCTTGTGGACCCCTCTCTTGATCCCAGAGATTACAATTTGGCTTCCTCTGAGGATCTTCCATTTCTACCTCCTGGGGTTACAAAAACTTCCACAGCTGCAGAGAGCTGACATGTCTCCTGCTGTCTGAAACCAATTCCTGAGCTGCTCCATTGAGCCACCTCCTCAGCCCAAAATGGGCTCTTTTCGAAAAGCTTGACAAATTACCCCAGAAGTAAGGCCACAGCCCTTACAAAACAGAAGCATAATGCAGCCCAAAATGGTATCAACATCCTCAGTGCTGGTCCCCTGAACCCCCGTCCTGTTCAAATCCACGTCTTCCTTGCACACTACACCAAAATGAGACTGGCAGAGCTTCCGGCTTCAACACTATTGAAATTTGGGGCAAGATGATTGTTGTGGGGACCCACATACCACAAGATGTGGCAGCATGTCGTTCCGTTTCTCTTCCTTCCTTGGTCATACCTCCTTCCCAGTGGTGACAAATGTCCCCAGACATATCCAAATGTCCCCAAGGAGACAGAATTGCTCACAGTTGAAAGTCGCTATGATGAGAGGCAGGAGAGAAGAGGGCTGAGAACAAAGTCGCATTGCCCACAGAAGTCCCACGTCCACTCAGATCACACCTGTCACTGAGTTACACAAAGTGGGAATGGGCAGGAGAGGTGCACAGTTCACTCTTGGCTACGGCTCAGTGGGAGGCTGGGTAGCCATTCTCTGGAAACAATGCAGACGTCAGTCGGCAAAGGATAGCTACCCAGTTTTCTCATTCATAAACGACAAAGTCAAACAAGAGTATTTGGAGGGCTTCCTGAGTTCTGAGTTCCTCAAAGGTGAGAGGATCCCCAGATGAGTCTTCTGACTATGAGGACCTAAAGCCATAAGGATACTTGGACAGTCACCCAAGGACAGATACCTGCATTGCACATGGAGAGCCCAGGGAAGCCTCCCGCCTTTCGACCCAGTTCTTTTCCCTCACCCTAGAAACCTGCTTGCTGCCTTCCCTTTCCCTCCCCACCCCTCTCTGTTGTCATTTAAGAAAGAAATTTCATGACTCAGCCAGGTTTTGTAAGGTGCCACTTATCTCCTCTCTGATGACCAATAAGTTTGGGTGTTCATATTTTCACTAAGGTGATAATGGTAAGGAAATGCCCCCTCTGAGTCCTGGAACACAAGAATACTATGTTTTCTCCAGACCTAGGTTCTTCGTGAATGCGGCCTCCTTTAGTGGCCTTAGGTGCCCAAGGTAAAGTTGAGTGGCTCTCAGAAGACATTTGGATTCAGGGTAGTCCTGCAAAACAGATACAAAAACACATTTCACTGCACACCATGTTTGATGTGATTATTTGGCAAAGATGTACTGCATGGGACAGACATCTAATTCACTTTAAATTAATTGTATTCCTCAAGCAAAATGTGACAGGGTGGGGGGGGTAATTTAAAAAAAGACCTGTGGTAGTTTGAGTAAGAATGGGCCCCGTGGGCTCCTACTTTTGAGTGCTTGGTCTTTTGGAATGGAGATACTTGGCAGGGATTAGGAGGTGTGGTCTTATTGAAGTACGTATGGCCTTGTTGGAGGCATCATTTCACTGGGGGTGGATTCTGAGGTTTCAGAAGCTCAAGCCAGGACCAGCGCCTCTCTCTTCCTGAATCTGCTGCCTGCCAATTCAGAAGGAGAACTTCCAGTTCCCTCTCTAGTACCATGTCTGTCTGCACACCTCCATGCTTCCCACCATGACAATAATGAACTAACTAAACCTCTGAACCTGTGAGCCAGCCCCAATTAAATGTCTTCCTTTGTAAGAGTTCCCTTGGTCATGGTGTCTCTTCACAGCAATAGGACCTTGACTAAGACAAAAACCCCAGAACAAAAAATGCCCAAATATTGTGAATACTAAGCACAAACGTCTTGTCTCTCTTTCAAAGGACAAATGTAACTGACTATCAGAGAAGGGTTCCTGTCAACTTTGAGTACCCTTGAAGTGTCCAGCAACATGTCAAAATACAAAGCACACCTGCAACTCCTTAGCCCTTGAGAGTGATAGAACTAGCCATACTCTCTGAGGGAGGCCTTCAGTAACAACACAGGGCTTATTGCCCACAGAGAACCCACCTAAGACACCATCAGTTCCACACACACCTTCCTTTCATACCTTCTTTCAATCATTTATCCCTGGCATCTAGGCAGACCCTCTCAGCCCCACCTCCTCTACCTGACCCCCACACTCAGACCCAACAACTCAAGCACCTCACTTCGCCGAGAATGAGAACGAGTACCTACACATTTCACTGCTCAGTTCAACCGGAATCTTTCAGATGCAAGTACCAGCTTCATTCAAACCAAGACTGTACTTCACAACAAAGAAACAAAGGATGGAGAGAGAGACAGAAAGAGGTGCCTATCCTTTCCCTTCCAGAGCTAATCTCTGTGTCTACCTGCCTACTGTCTGAGGGAGCTCTCTGTGTCCCAGCAAATCAATCCCTCACTTTGGCAGCTGCTTCTTCTAATGTATTGACTCGCTGCCCCATGGTGCTAGCCCAGCACTAGAAACAAGTGTACCAGTGATGTTCTGTGTGAACATCTCAAGGATGGTGCAGCCGGTGGGAGATGTCTAAGCGCCACTCCAAAGCCACAAGCAAACAGTGCAGTCTGTCTTTCCTTAATAGAACCAGCCCCAGATGCATGCAGTTTCTGTGTCTGAGGACTGGCTAACAACTCCAACACAGACTGGGTGTCTGTGGGCCTCATCAGCAGGGGTCCTGAAGACAAGTCTCTAAATAAACCCACATTTTGGCACTCTTAGCAACTGAACCCAGGCCTGGTCCCTGCAATAAGAGAAGCACCAACAGGCATGTCTACACCGTGACCCTGCAGCCATGTGCCCAAAAACAAAATCAAATGTTGTTTGAAATTTCTTGAGATTTTTGTAACTTAGTTGTGTGCCGCTTGTACTCTGTAGACTTCATGGATGACAATGTCCTATCTTGGCATGCGAAGGTTTGCTGTGTCTGGTACTAACATGCGTTGGACACATGTCTAAGGAGCTGTGGTAGGTGCAGTGTTCACATTCTCCTATTGGCTCCTCAGTGAGAAAGGGACCCTGTGAATCCACATTTTATAAGCGACACCTTGGAAATTTGGCTCACTATGATCCCAAGGTCACAGCTAACAAGTAGCAAGTCTTAAATGGAGACAAAGTTTCGTTTCCAAAGTTCACATAGCTTCCAGGATGCCACGCTTCATCCTCAGAGTGAACACTTCCTAAGTGCTGGGTGGATTAAACCAGATTCCCACAAGGATGCTAAGACGGAACACACATCTAACACCAGCACCTCATAGCTTACTTCCTCCTTGCTAAAAATTATTCTAGGCTAACAAGAAATAATTAGAGTCCCTGGAGTACAGTCTACAGGAAATACATCCTTGGGAATTAGAATATAAAACAAGCCTAAGTAGGGAAGTCTTTGCTTACTGGGGAAGTTCATAAAACTACAGAATCTCAGAGCTGAGGGGAACTCTGGAGATTGGCTGCTCAAGTCTCATCTCTGTATAGAGAGATAAACAAAGGTAGAGACTGAAAATAACCCTTCAAGGTTACACACCAATTTCTAACCATGACAGCCTAGGAACCATGTTAGCTACCTCCTTGCGACCTTTCTATTTCAGACCCCAGTTCTAAGTGAGATGCCTTACTTCCACCAGCCCTCAGAACCAAGGTTCCTAGAGAACCTCTTGGTCACATCTTTTTTTTTTCCTTGTCAGATATTTGCAACTCATGGCTACAGACAGAAGCTGCCACTTCATCTCAGCATTTAATCACGCGCAAAAGCTATTTCCCGCCTCGTTTGCTCCACCACCAGAAATATTATCCTTAAATAATCAACACACCGCAGATGCCCTGCAAGGGATAACATGGACTTTCCTTTTCTTGTGGAAGTGGCAGTCTCAGCCCAGGCTGTGCAGGACACAGGGTCTGCTGCCAGAAGGCATGCCCTCAGAGGCATGGTGGTTAATAACTCGGGCTGGCGAAGTGGACCCGTAAATAACAAGGAACCTCCGGGAATCAAGAGGGCTGCTTTCTGCTGCCCTGAGAGTTTGTTCAGCTAGAAGGAAAGGCTGATCTGGGAGAACTGTGAAGACAGAGGGGATGAAGACACAAGGGAGAACTTCACAATTATGGCAAGAAGGAGGGGCTTGTACAATTAAAAGGAGATCATAATCTATAAGGCAAAGTTTAAAAACTATATAGTCAAAAGCTTTTTTTAAAAAGACAGGATAGAGAATGTCAGTTCTTAAGGTTTGGGGGGTGGAGTAAGCTTGTCTGGTCTGTTTAGCCCGAGCTGGAGCTTTTAGTTGGAACACATTTTGCCACTCACTTTCTGTGTTCATTCTTTCAGCTCTGTCTAGAAATCCCATTTGACCCATAAGAGAAATGAAGGTCAGACATGCTAATTAATTTGATCAATAACACACATGGTGGCGTCTGTCCGTCCCTCCCATTCAGAAGCACCTCCCTCCCCACACTGTTGTCTCCTGCTCTGTATCTCCAGCAGCTGCATCTGGGCTACTAAATGGTTAAACACCAGTTCCCCGACAAAAGGAGTGTCCACATTTAAAGCATTCATCAATTTCCATAGTGTAAATATTCTCACCATAGCTGATTTCCATCAACCAATATATGTTAACCTGCTCATAAAATAATTCCTGGAAACCCATTCTCCGAGAAGTGATGCACCAACCTGCTGCTGCTGCCTTGGAGTGAGTCTCTGAGCCTTCAGTGAACTAAGAGAGTAAATAAGAGGACAAAGGAAGATTAATTAATGAAAAACCAAGGAAACAGTGTATGGCTCTGACGTCTTCTGGAATTGGAGGCCTGTCCCATCTCACTGGCCTCCTCATTCTGCGGAGCCACAAATGCACTGTTTGTATATCCATCCTTCAGAGCTCAGGTTGAGAGCTCTTTCTCCAAGAAGCCTTTCCTGAGGGCAGAGAACCGTGGAAGACATTCCCCTAGAACTCAGAGCTGTTTATAGTACAATCACATTTTCAATTAATTTAGTCAGTATAGGTAACGGTTTCCTGGAAATATGTCTTCTTCTTCCCCAGAAGGAGGTCATGCCCATCTGTGTGAACCAGATGTGAATGGCTCCAGTGAGTGGGTCAGGATATATATGTCAATTTTTTTTTTTTACTTATTGACTGATTACATGGTACCACAGAAGTCTGGTATAAAAAAAAGGTTTGACAGGGCCAGAAATGTCAATAAAGGCTTCCAGGAAGAGAAGAAAATAGATCTCAGCTCTCAATTCCTAGGATAATTTGAAGAAATGGGGAAGGAAGACTTTCCCAGAAAGGGGGTAAAGGCAAGAGGATATATTGAAAGAAACAGGGGTGAGTCCCTGGGAATGGGAGAGTAAAATGATATGGGACAAAAGAGAATAAGAAATGGGGAGAAAGAAGAGGCTTGCTGATGGAGGGCTGATGAAAATCATGTCCCTGAGGGGCCAGGAGACCAGCAGACAGCATAAGGAATACCGTGATAACAGCTGGGTTTCAGCTCCAGCCAATCTGGTAAACTTGCTCAGGCTCCTTCCTGGAACTTAATCACCAGAGAGGCAGGAAGGAAGCAGGATCCTATGACTAATGTCACAACGTGACACCAAAGGGCCTCTGTGTAGAACGGTGAACTTCTGAGTGTGAAGGATGGTAGACAGATGGGGCCAAACAGGAGCCCTCCAGGTTTAGGTCATGGTCCACACATCCCAGTCACATGACAGATATGACAGCAACCCTATCCACACTATAGAAAGAGAGGAATTAAGAGCAACAAATTGATATAAGGCAGAGGTCCTCAACCTGTGGGTCATGACCCCTTTGGGAATCAAATGACCCTTTCACAGGGATTCCCCAAGACTATCAGAAGCACAGATATTTTATATTACAATTCAAAACAATAACAAAATTACAGTTATGAAGTAGCAATGAAAATAATGTTATGGTTGGGGTCACTGAAACATGAGGAACTGTATTAAAGGGTCACAGCATTAGGAAGGTTGAATAACTGCTCTAGAGAATAGATACAACAGCCATAGAACTTGGTGTCCAGACCTCAGTGTGAAGATGCCTGCTCTATCAGCGTTCCCATATGGAAACTTCATGTGAGATACAGGCCTTAGCCTGGGGGCCCTTTCCCAACACAGACACATACCTCTATCCCAGAGAAGGAATTTGATCTGTTCTAGAAAGAACAACAGAAAGCAATAGTTAAAATATATAGCCCAGAGGACATTTCTGAATGGGGCTTTCTATAGAGAAAAGAACAGCTACGGGGATCAGTCTCCATAGGTCAGCTACTTCCCTTCCCTCAGAACTCTCCTCATCCACCTCAGGGACCAAAGTCCTTCAGACGGAGTCAGGTCGCATGTATAAAGTCCCTGTGGGGAACTGGCTCAGACCCTGTACCTCTTTATAACCTGGCTTATGTGCCTGTCCTCTGACGCCCCCCATGTATGTGAAATCATGGGATTTTACACTCAGAGAGCAGGAAGATCAGAGAAGAAAGCCAGCAAACATCTTGTCCTTAGCTGGGCCTGGCTCGTTCTGGGCAGCAGCCGGTAGTCACGAATCCTCAGTACATTTAAGACCAGGGATCAACCCTGGCCAAGATTCAAATTGCAACATTCATTACAGAATGATGTGCGTACACTTTGCCCAGCATCCCACAGTCCCTTTACAGAGTCAGAGGCCAATCATCTATTCCATGAGCCAAATTCTTTTTATTATACTTTCCTACACGGAGCCCCTTATGCTTAACTGCATCCATACGGAACTGGAGCATGGAAAACCTTACAGTTGAAAGATGGAGAATCTAATCCAGTACTGCTCCATTTTAACTTGTGCAGAGCCCCTGGGATGGTGCTAAATGCAAATTAGGATACAGGTAGGATACAGGAGTTCAAGGTGGAGCTTGGCAGTGCTTCTAACCCTCCCAGTGCTGATACAGCTGAGTTTTGTTCAGCACATTAAGTAACTAATACCTCACAGCTATCCACTATCCAACATGGTACTCACCAGCCGTAGATAGTGTGTGCTTAGACAGGACTGAGCAAGCCTGGTATGCCACAAGTATAAAATATATTGCACCAGAGTGGGGATACACAGAGAGGAAAAAGAAATCTAAATATTACACGGTTGACTTTATACTGGTTACATGTTGAAATAATAATATTTGGGCATATTCTGATACACAAAATACATTGTTTTATTTTTGTAATTCCATCTGTTTTACTTTTACTTTTTAAACACAGAGACTAAATATTCCAGAGTTCACCCAGGGCTTGCATCATGCTCAGATTGGAAAGAGCTCCCACTCATGCTCCTCCAAGTTAAAGCCAATCCCAGAGAAGCAAGCACGGCACCACAGAGTTCCACAGAACTGTGGCCTTTAAACAAGAAGCCCCCCCTTGTGCACCATGAAATCTCACACTCAACTTGGGGTTACTGAGTCAGTCATGATTGAGTAGACCTACTCTCCTGACAGGTTAACAGCTCTTTTTTCTGGTTCTCATCCCTCGTGATCTTTCAAGAGGAGTGATGTTTTTCAGGACTCTACCTGAGAAGTTTGCTGATCTCTCTATCCCATCACATATACCCAGACTGATTCCAGCAAATTCAGAGCTTCCTATTCACACCTGACAAATAAGTCTCCTGCGGCTCGGCCAAGGTCTGGGAATTAATTTTTAAATCCCCTAATGGTTCTCGTGAAATCACCCAGAAACTATTTATATGTTTTCATCTCCCAGGGATTCTTGATTCTCCCTAGTGAAAGAGCTCATGAGGTCACACCATGCTGTCTGTCACTGGTCAGGATACACTGTCAATATTCCACATGACAGCCACCACCACCACCCCCAAAGAAAGAAAGAACACAGCCACCAGGTCCTTCCTTTTACAGTTGAGGAGCTGAGGCCTCTGTATAGTCATTCCTGAAGCCAGGGAAAACTTAAGATTAGGTCAGTGCTCAACCTTGTCACCCCCCCCCAGCAACAACACTGTCCCTGGCTGTGACTGGAGCCCCAGACCTCCCAGAGCCTGGACACCAAGGCTTCATGTGCCTCATCAAGCTATGACAGGTTGTATTGAAGATTGCCCTGCCTCTAGGTGTTAGGATGGGAGGTCACTGTGACTGCTTCCATCTCAGCCCCGCACTCAGACTGTCATCACCTCAGAAGGCACCAGCCCACACCCACGTACACTTCCCAGTAGCAGAAAGGGCCACAGGGTGCTCCAAATAGCATCTCAGATATGTAGTTCTGAAACTACGGCCGAAAATAGAAACAGCTGGCAGCACCCCTGAGAACCAAGCACCTGGGAATGGGCAGTTCCAGAACCTTCCCTGAGCACTGACTTCCTGCTGGCTTTCTCCTGCCCTTCGGCTTGCAGAAACCCAACAAGCAGCTCATGTGGTTCAAATCTCAATTGCCATTTCTCATTTCTGTTTAGATTTGTAGTTTTTAAAGCCCACAGTCAGGGGACTCTGTCATCTCTGGAAAAACCATGGGATAGTCCACACTGTGTTAGATATACTTTCTTAAGGACAAATAGTCTGAACGTTCTCTGCCCTTCTGTGCTGTTGCTCGTTGGCACCAGTAGATTCTGGTGTCAGGAAAGTAGACCAGTGGGAGACAGGAGACACAAAAGCAAGGCAAGATGAAGAGACTACGCTGGTGGCATATTCTATACACAGGGCGACAGGAGCCAGAGTGGCTCTGTGAGGCCATTTAGATGCTGTTTGCATAGCCTGCACCACATGCTGCCCTGACCCCTGCACCTCCCCTGGTGCCGGGGCCTTTGCACACTTGTCCACTGTCTGTGTTCCCGTTCCCTCACTGTGCCTCCGTGTCGGGTCAGCCTGGCATCAGGCAAGGAGAAAGAACACCTCCAATTAGCAGAGCAAGCAGATGCTTCTGGCATAGGAAATTGCGTCTGCAGGAGCAAGGGGCAACCCTGATTGTGACACTCCTGAATAGCAAATGATGCACCAGCAGACGCTGGGTAAACAGGGACTAACAAGACGTTCTGAATGTGTGTGAAACACAGAGTCCCAGTGGGCGACTAGGGGGACCGCACCTGTACCCATGAGTACCACATGCTGGAGGAGATGAAATACTACAGATATATAAAAGAAATTGAGTTTCCTCACGCCTCCCCCTATTGTCTAATCTCAACTCAGATACAACTTTTCAAAAAATATATTTTGCATTATAAAATGCGATTTGAATACCACTTATGTTTTGGTTGTGCGATTTGAATACCACTTATGTTTTGGTTGTTGACAGAACAAACTCCCTGATTTCTCATAAGCTGCCTATTCTCCATCTCCTACTGACTAAAACTTCAGACTAACAGACCTACTGGTACCAGCACTACAGTCATCCCAGAAGAAGACAGACTACTCTGAGTCCTCTATGTGAATCTGTAAAGTGGGCATGAGTCACCAGTTCACCCACTGGAGTAGCAGCCAGCAATAGAGTGCAGATCCACAGCAAATTCCCAAAAGGCAAGGTGCTCTCTGTCCCAGCACAGGTCTAGAATAAGACATTTAGAGGTGGTGGTGATGGTTGTTGTTGTTTTCAGAGAACTCTGGCTCAAGTACTAATTCCCTTGACCCATTGAAACCTCTCTCAGATCCTCCCCAAGGAGGATACAGGAGTTTCACCTAAAGTGAACTGATTCAGACAGCGCCACCTACTGGCCATCTTTTGCAGCTGCATGAAGTTCTATTAGGTTCGAATTTTGTATTTTATTTTTGAAGGAGGCGAAAGCAGAGTTGTAAAAGGAAGTGCTGAGAAACTTTAATCATTTAAACCCTCTGCTGTGGGCATCACAGAGAGGCACTGCCCCTGCAGGATAGGAAGTTTCACCTCTGCATTAGGTCGGGGTTCTCTTAAGCAGGTAGAGGAGGCATCTCAAGGCTCCTGGGAGATTTCTGTTGACTGATGATTGGGAAAGCAAACCTTGCCACCTTCTGGGAAGGTCACATTCTCCATTGCTCTGGATTAAAAGTTCAAACATTCCACACTAACTCGATAGAGATACACAGCCCATTTCTCTATGTAAATCCTGCATGCAGTCTCAACATTCAGACTCCAGAATGTCTGAATAATCAGTTGACTGCTAGGTAAAACCTACCTGCTATCCAGTCTCCAGGCCACACTGCTGAGAGAGTTTAGAACGCTCCTATCTTCAAAGTGTGAGAAAACTACTTAGCAGCTGGTTTGTATTATAAAACACAGGAAACAAGTGAATAATAGATTCCCAGAGCCACCTACGTCAACCTTAATTCGATTTTCTGAAAAACACACACTTACTCTCTTGCAATGGACTAAAATAATCCAAACAATTCACTAAGCTTCAAGAAGCTAACAACTCATTACTTTTCTAGCTTAACCATCTAGAATACTTCACAATTTAAAGATTGCCACAGCCTGACCTGCACATCTGGCTAAGCTTCCCCAGGAAGCAGGCACTCTGTAATGTGAAGAGCCGCAGTATTCTTTGGTTGGAATGATTCACAGTTTTCCCATTGCTGATTACCTTTGCAAAGGTTTCCTTTGCAGATCTCATTATGCTTCTTTCCTTTTTCCCCACGTTACCCCATCATCTAGATTCTGAGAACCTTGCTACTCAGTGGTAAGTAACCCAAAAGCATTGACGTCATCTGGAAGCTTGGGAGAAATGCGGACTCTCAGATGCCACCTCTAGCCTTTTAACCAGAGTTCCTTTAAGCAGGCAATGCATATGTATGCTGCCCTACTGCAGGTAAAGGGAGAGTCATTCCACTCCAGGGATGAACTCGTGATAGATGGCCCTAAACACACGTGTGTGTGAGCAACCCTGAGAGAACTCAGCAGGCTGGACTTAGGTGCCTACATGTGTGCATGTATGTATTTATGTAAGCATGTACATATATTTGTAATGATTGTATAAGAGGTCATGAATTAGAGAAGAAGAATACAGGAAGAATTCAAGGGAGGGGAAGGAGAAATTATGCAAATACAGTTTTCATATATGAAATTTCAAAAAACAAACAAAAAAAACCAGAAATCAGGAGAGGGCTCAGCAGTTAGGACCACTTGGTGTTCTTGCTGAGAACCCCAGTTTGGTTGCCAGCATCCACGTGATGTTTCACAGTTGCTTGCAACTCTGTTTCCAGGGGATCAAATACCCTCTCCGGGCCCCCTGCAGGCATCAGGAATGCATGTGGTGCACATACATATATTCAGGCAAGATACTTACACATAAAATAAAAATAAACTTTAAGGAGATGTTTCATTTTTTGACGTGGTAAGGGACATCAAGGTTTTTATTTGCACTTTTCACACATTAAAAAAAACATACTTTTTTAAAAGTATATTTCATTTTCATCATTATGAGTTGATTGTAAATTTTTGATATCTGTCCTGTCGGGTTAGAGCAACAAACTCTATGCAAATAATAACAACTATGAAAAAATGTGAGATCTTCAGAAATTAACAAGAAAGCTCCATGCTTGTTCTGCCCAGATCCAGTGGCCACGAGAAAGGCAGACAGACTAGTAAATCGATCTGTATGTGTTCAATGAATGAATGAATGAATTCCATTATAACTTGTTTAAAGTAAAAGGTATGTTTCTGCATAGTTGAATGAGCATAAAAATCTCTGAATATTTGTAAACCACTTGATTCAATCTGCAAAATGGAAATCTCTATTTTAAGGTACTCTGTACTAAATCCTCTCACAAAGAGGAAAAAAATAGCTTGCTTCATGAAAATGTAGAAAGACTTTAATCAACAAGTGTTGATTGGGCACAGCTGTGTGCCTATAACTGTTTTTAGTTCTAATAAGTATTCAGGAGACATGAGAGTTATTCTCGAATTCCGTGTGCGTAACACTCACCTGGAGGGCTTATTAAACAACAGACTACTACTGGTCTAACCTGCTCTTTTGAGTTCCTTTTCCTCTAGATTTTGATTCTGGCCAAAATTAGATTTCAACCCAGCCACAGGAGGATGTTAATATTCTTGATTTAGGGGACACACTCCAAAAAGCAGTGGTATCTAATATCGTCTCTGCTTTTTAAGACATAGCTCTCCACTTTACCACCTTCTCCAGCCTGGACATTACATTCACCAAGGAAGTGTCTTAAAAATACGTCGCACAACCCATGGGGTCAACATCTCTGAAGGAAGGTCACATTCACCGCTAGCCATCATGGCTCCCTCCACTCACTGTGTCTCTAATACGAAGCCAGCACTGAGCTCACTGTGGCTTAGATTTTAGCTGGGGAGTTAAGACAGATATTCAAGAATTCCGTGACAATACAGCGCAGTGCTGCAGACAATAGGTACCAGCTGGAGAAAACCAATTGTGTGTATCGATTGCCAAATCAGCACTCAATGACATCATACTGTTAGTGAGAAATCAACCACAGTAAGAATATTTACACTTCGGAAACGGGCAAAGGCTAGGAAGCAGGCTTCCCCGTATTCCCTCAAACTGGAAAACTGGTCACTGCGCACTGACAGCACTTCACCGAATAGAATACCTTTCCGACAGGTGTAAAACAAAGAGCCAAACAACAAGTGCCAGGGAAAGGGGGGAGAAAGAAGAAATACCATCAGACTGGAGTGGACAGGGAGTACTTCACCTAGGGGACACAGCCAGGGACAGACTGAAGAAATGGATGGGGTCTATATAGAAGGACCATCTGCCTGGGAGAAACCGTGACTGCACGTGGGAAGGGAAGCAGAGCCAGCTGAATTGGGCACAAGGAAGAGAATGAACTCACGGGAGGGGGATCTTACTGTTGAGGTAAGTTTCAATGAGAATGTAGTTTCTGCTGTTTACAATATTGTAAAATGGGTCTCCATAGAGAAGCATACATGGAAATAGGAATCTGGGCTTACATATTGGCCAAAGTTATCTGTTAAGATCATGAATGGACAAAGGCAGGAGGGGGAAGTGGGCATTGCAACTTGATGGTCAGATGGGGTCCGGTACCATCAGCTCTTCTGGAGAATCTCCTGACTCTACACAGGTAAAACAAAAACTAAAGAAAAACAAACAAAGAAAAACAAAACGTTCGGGCAATACCTCAGAGATTCTGCAGGCCAAGCTACTGAATCCCCATTTCCTCACTTTGATTATGACAATCTATAGGTTCATCTGCTACCCCTGAAGCAGTCAGAAGGACAATGTGCACCTCCGAAAGTCTATCCTAGTTCCTAAGAGGAGAGACAGAGGCTGGGAAACACTGCTCTGGTCTCAGAACTCCTGGAAGAAACAGGTGGAATCCCAGCTTCCTGAAAGAAGGAAAAATACTCTGAGAAAAATATTCAACCAGGATTAAGGTGAGAGAGGATAGCTGAATATTGCCTGCCACTCCCCCCAAAAATGTCAAAGATGGCTGGCTCCTGTGTGCTTCCAGAGTCAGAACTTCAGCCTGGACACTTTCTCCTTTCTGATATCTGGAATGAAACACAGCACAAGAAAGAAAGAAAGAAAGAAAGAAAGAAAGGAAGGAAGGAAGGAAGGAAGGAAGGAAGGAAGGAAGGAAGGAAGGGAAAGAAAGAAAGAAAGAAAGAAAGAAAGAAAGAAAGAAAGAAAGAAAGAAAGAAAGAAAGAAAGAAAGGAAAAGAAAGAAAAGAAAGAAAGGAAAATGCCCATCAATATTTCATGTGGTGCCTCTGCCGACTTCTTAGCTCCCTGAACACCCATTAAAAAGCCACTGTAACAATGTCATTGTTTGCTCCTCACTTCCTACCTGGCTCTTAGGGAGGAGGGAAAAAAAAACAGAAATAATCATGGGTCACTCTGATTGGGAGGTCACAGGAAATCATCTAGCACTTGTGGGGAGGCTTTTGGAGATCAGAGGGCTAAACAATCACTTTCTCATTTTTTCGCAGCTACACCAAGAGGAGGGAGAACCTTCCAGATACAGGAGGCTTATCCTGGAGAACAGGCTTTGTTTTTGAATTTCGAAAGCATTTCAAATGGAAATGATTCTAGAATTCTATCTGCTTCCCCTTGTTCTTCGGCAAAACAAATGGAACAAGATGTAAGCTTTCTCGAGGTATTGTGGGATCCTCTTTGTAAGGGGCCTGTAGTTTTATCAGGATCTTGTACAGGCTGTCTCAGGCTCATTGTGGTATTTAAGACTGCTTGTCTCTGAGCTAACAGCCTCATATGAGTGAGCTTGCTTAATTCTGGCCTGTTTTGTTATTGTTTTTCTCCTCCTGCTATCTACCTTTTTATCAGTCTGTCTGCCAAGAAGTCAAACGCGTGTTAATTCTCTACCTCTGCTTAATAAGTGACACAAACTTCTTGCCTTAATTTTGCTAAGATATGAAGACTTTGCAACCAACATGATTACTAATAGTATGCAAAGGAAGTTTACAGACTTTGAACAAGGTCCAAAGGCAGTATTCTCTTAAAACAAAAACAACAAAAAAATTTTAGGAGGTAAAAGTCTATCATCTCTGAACAGTGTTCATTTATTTATTGCATCTTGATGCACCTTGAATAGCAGAATTTGGCCAAGAAGCAATTCTTAGACACAGGCTTGTCTTTGTTTAATGATATCTGGTTCACACATGCATACGTTTTCCATATGAGTTTCCAAAATCCTTTCCATAACTATCCCACTGACTAGCAAGAGCATGCAGCCTCTATGACCTTACATCTGCCAGTTTCTTCACCTCAGCCCTTCTCAGTTGCACCATCTCCAGCCACCCCAGCCTGACCCAGATCGTCATTTCTTTGGCTTTACCCTATATTCTTCCCTGAGATTCTCCTCCTACAGATCTGTGCACGCCTGGTCCCTCATATCCTTCCAGGCTCAGATTCAGTTATAGCTGTTCTGAGAGTCTTTCTCATCTCAAAGTGACCCAAGCTTTCTCTCTCCTGGATGACTTTGGGTTTTGTTACAAAATTTCCCATGATCTGAAATTGCCGAATCCACTAACAAAGCATTGTGTACTTGTCCCCAACGTACAGGGTGCAGGGGAAGACACTGGGGTGGCCTTCTCTCTAAAGCCAAGTCCACAAAGTACTCAGAAGAGTAGTGGGCAGCAACAGAACATCTATTCAACCAATAATCTGCATAAATATGTTAACATATCATGAGTAATAGAAAAGAAAGGCAAAACATAGCTATTCACACCTAGGTATGGGAAAATTATGTGCCAAGGAGCGTGAGGCCTGAGCTAGACTTACATGAGCACTGGGACAAAAAAGAGTGGTCCATATAAAAGACAATATCTAGTAAGTATACTGAAAAAAAAATAAGGTAACCCTGTCACCAAATCTCACCGAAATGCTTTAAATATTGTCTACTTCCTTATGAGAGATTTTTTTTATCATGTTTAATTATTGGGAGGGGGAGCATATGCCGTAACAAATGTGTGGACATCAGGGAACAACTCGCTAAGGTCAGTTTTCTCCGTGTGCTTTGTGGGCTCTAAAGATAAAATGCAAATCATCATGCTTGGTATCAAGAATCTTTACCCAGGGAGACATCTCACCTGCCCATCCATCTCTTTGTTGAGAGACTTTTGTGCAGAAGACCTTAAAATAGACATTTCTTCTTACATGTTGAATCATACGGCTTATGAATATCCAAAGATCTAAGATGTAATGTTCATTCAGTTGTAAAAAAAAAACACACATTTTACATTAAACCAAAAACCCAAAACACATTCAGTCAGTCCATAAGTTTCTGTGCTGTTAGACTAACAGGAAAGGGGGCCAGACAGCAGATAAAGAGAGACAAGAGACAAACAGGCAGACAGACAGACAGACAGACAGACAGACAGACAGACAGACAGACAGGTGGGAAGGAGGGAAGGAAGGAAGGGGAGAGAGGGAGGGAGGGAGAGAGAGGGAGGGAGGGGGAGAAAGAGAGAGGGAGGGAGGAGAGAGAGAGAGAGAGAGAGAGAGAGAGAGAGAGAGAGAGAGAGAGAGATTGCTCTCTCTATTCCAGGGTGCTCTAAAATTGCTGAGACTGCTATACCAGGGGACTACAAATAACCCAGGTGACTCACAGCTGTTGCACCACAGCTTCAGACCAAGATCAGGGGGTATTCAAATCTACCTCTCTGAGGGTTGTGCTGGGGCATCTCCCCCATGCCTCTTGCCAGTTAGTGGGGGCTTACTGTCCTTGGCAAGCTTCGGCTTGTAGGCACACCACTTTGACTGCTGCTCAGGTAGTCCCCTTCATGTGTCTGCCTCTGTCCTGATTTATCCTTTTGATTAGGATCCATGGTCTACAGTCTCTATCAGGGGTCAGCTCTACTCCAGGATGACCTCAGCTCAACTGACCTTATCTGCAATGAACTGATTTCCAAATCATGTCTCACTATGGGATCCTGGCAGTTTAGACTTTAGGGATCTTAGGGGGTGCAACTGAAGCCGTAAAAACTCAGTCTCATATTAGAAACTCATTTTCCTAGCAGAATATGCTTCAGTGGGATGAAGACATGTATGGGGTTTACTTGTAAGCACTATGGAAACAGACTATCAGGCCACTCATGGAAGCACCTTATAATGTAAGAGGTTGGATTTAAAAGACAGACTGCAGGGAGCACTAGAAGAAAGACTTGAGACAGTTGCTTCTCACAGAGGGTCCACGGGACCCCCAGTGCACCAGCAAGATCATATCATCGGGTAAGCAGCCCCACACGGCCCAGCTGCCATTTTAAAAGCGAGAAGATACAGAATGTCCAGGAAATTGATACCTCACAGAATGCTCAAGATCTGGACCTTACTTAGGTACTATACAAATGAGGAAACAGCATCTGAGCTTCCTTCAAGAAGTCACAGGGTGTCCCCTACAGTGCCTGTCTGCCACCATGACATATAGTTCTAGCCTGGGCCATACCCTATCCCTAGTAGTCAGTCAACATTGATCAACCAGCTGAATAAGAAGATTAATGAATGAGCCTCCTTGTTGTCTGCTTCTCTAGTGAAAAGGGGGTGGGGTTGGGGAATGAGGAATGCATCCAAGTTAGAATTAATTGCCCTCCAGAAGTAGTTCAAGTAGAACCCAGTCATAGCCATGGCTACCAAGCAGTGTAAACACCTTGGGGCCTGATTAGACATCAGCATACATAGGCACACAAGTGCTGCCAGGACTTTTCTTGATCCACAACACAAATCTCAGACTTTTAATCCACAAGCAAGTCCTAGCCATTGCTTGGGACTTAGTCTAAAAGCCTTCCTCAGTACTGAGGTTCCCAAACAATCTACTACAAGAAGCAATTATTTCTAGGGCTGAGAATTCCGTCTTCAAGTCCCGAACTGATATAAGTTCTTCCTGCGAAGGGCTGAGAATCTACAGCAAAGGATGCAATCAAAGAGGAGGGTAACCTGTAATCTTAACTTTCCCTTTGTACTTCAGACAGCCGCCATCGGCATCAAGGGAACGGGCAAAGCTGTCCGGCGGAGAATCGAGTGCACACCTAAGCATGAGACTGTCGCCTCCTTTGAATGCTGGGGTTTAAGAAGAGAAATTGCTCAAAGATGAGAACTCAAAAGAGAGACAAGAAAAGAGAAAGAGACCAAGAGAGAAAGTTCAAGCCCCTAAAAACTGAATTTCAAACCCGATCACAAGCAATATCCAGCTAAGAAAAAGCAAGGGGAAAAAAACCTATTCCCCTGACTATAAAGCCAAAGACCTCCAAGCAAACTGAAATTCAGACAGAGAGCAGCTCTCTGGGACTGCAGAAAGAGTGAGATTGCAAAACTCACAGGATGTAACACCTTTAAAGAGCAAAGGCACCTTGTGGTGTGGCCCTTCCGAGCCACCGTGCTCCTGGACCTGCCTGGTGTCCAAGGATGAACATCCATAACTCTACAACGAACAACTGGCATATGAGATGAAAATCAGCCCATGGTGAGACTCTGGATGCTCCGAGGACAAGAGCTAATGGCAATTATTTAGTTTTAATAACTGGGTAATTGCTGACCAGACCATCAGAAGCCAAAAGGCCAATGACTTTGCTTTGCCAAGAAAACCAAAGGTTACGTGTTAACTGCATAAAATTAAGTGGGCTGCTGCTTGGGTCACTCCTAATTGGGCTGTGTTGCCACATGACATGAGGACACTCCAATTTGGGTCAGGGAGGGTCTCTGGCAGGCTCACCTGGACAGATGAATACAAACTTTTGTGAAATATAATTGGCTAAAAAAAGTAATCCAAAACTCTTTAACTTGGACAGTGGCAGCTGTTTGATGCTGGAGTGGGTCAGGAGTCCAAGGGTAACAGATGATCTTGTACACGGAAACAGACCTTCCAGCTTCGGAAGAAGCCAAAGAATGATCTCCGGGGGTCCGAGAAGCAGGTGGAATCGTTAGAAGGCCAAGTCCTTAGTATTAAGCCCTAGAAATGGCTAATCTAAAAGCCCAGTCTGCTTCCTTATGTGCGAGGACTGCACATCGAAGGTCCACATCCTGTCCAATATGCTACCAGCGCCTTGCAAGAAAGGTGCTGAACTCACAGAGGGTCTATCTTGAAAGAATACTACCCAAGGGTCAATCTACACAGAGGACAACCCCAATTCCATAAACATCTATTCCAAAATGGTCATGCCTGCCTAGGTTCCCCTGCCCCTAGCATTTTTTACTCTGGCCGTGCCTTCTCTTCTCCCGTTCATATCTGGCTGGTATTTCCAAAGCTTCAGTTTACCCTACAGTTTTAGTTTGCTTTCTGTTGCTGCAATGAAATACTAACCAAAACCAACTCAGAGAGGAAATGGTTATTTGGCTTTTATTTCCACGTCACATTCCATCCTTGAAGAATGCTCAGGCAGGAACTAAAGGCAGGGACTAAAACAGAGACCACAGAGGTTCCCTACTTACTGGCTTGCTTTCAATTTCTTGCTCAGCTACCTTATACAGCCCAACCCTACCTGTCTAGGGATGGTACTGCCCACAGTGGACTGGGCCTAATCAAGAAAATGCATCATTGATATCTCTATAGGCCAGTAGTTCTCAATCCCTTCCTAATGCTGGGAACCCTTTAATACAGTTCCTCATGTTGTAGTGAACTCCTAACCATAAAATTATTTTCATTGCTGCTTCATAAATGTAATGTTGCTATTGTAATAATTAATCCTAATGTAATGATCTGATATGCAGGATATCCGATAAGTGACCTCCAAGGGGTCAGGACCCACAGGTAGAGAACCACTGCCATAGGCTAATCTGATAGGGGCGATTCCTCAGTTTAGATTCCCTCTTCCCAAGGATGTGAGGTTTGCATCGCCATTGACAAAAGCTGTAGCAACTACCTTATCCTAGGTATATGTGATCTGCCTCTTAACATTATTGACCTCTGCCAAAGTATTTGACACTTTCAGAAGAAGTCAAGGACCAGGCAAATTACCTGGACTATGTAGACATCCTTTTGCTTACTCCCATTGTAAGGATGGGGCCCTCATCTCTCTAATCTGTTGAATGCTTCTGATATATGAGGCTCCAGTACGATCCTATCTGCTAGTCTCTCATACACCCCACACATACATACACTGAATCAGACAGTAGTTCCATTAGTTGTTAGGGTGGATCCCTCCCTCAGCGGCCCACTGATGTCCTCATAATAGCACCATGGGGCTTAGAGTGACCTCAGCCACACTGGTGATGGCCACAGAACAACCTGGAATCCTACGGAAGAACAAACCAGGTTGGCGTCAGACATGTACCAGCCAGCAAAGAAGGGAAGCGGGGCTAGGTCTTCACCCCTAGAGCAGACACGTCACCCTCATTCTCATTCAGTTCTTGCATATGAATGCAGTTGTTTATCGCATAAGTAATAGCTTGTAAAACTCAAAAATGGGGACGGCAGACAAGAACAAGGAGCATTATGACTCTGACTGATAAGTGTGATGACAGAGAACTGGCAAAGGGGTGTCATCCCAGATCATGAGATAAACTCTTTATCTCTCTGACTCACTCGTGCACACTGTGAGTGCACACTATGGATATTTATGGAAGCCCCAGAGCACACGTCACCTTCGAGGTTTTCTTCACACTGTTCTTTCCACCTGGAGGGTCTTCATTCTCATCAGACATTGAATCTCGGGTGTTTACAGGTATTCTCTCCCCCTAGATGCTCATACCTACTTTACTACTTTCAGCAATATATATATATATATATATATATATATATATATATATTTGTCTCCTGTGTTTCTTGATCAAATCAAAAGCAGTCTCAGCTCTCCTGTAACCTAACTGTGGCTCTGAAGTTTAAATTCCTTCATGGTCAGTCCAGGTTCTCTTCTCTACAAAATTCAAACATGGACAAAATCCAACCACACAGTCAATGGTCAGTATATGGATCCGCAGAGAATGAGAGAGAGAGAGAGAAAGGTAGGCTAGTCAGATTTCAACTCTGTGTTAATAAACTCTAGATGAATTAGTATTCTGTCTACCTCTCATCCTGCCTGTTACACAGCAACACACATACACCACACACACACACACACACACACCCTACACACACACACACACACACACACACACACGACACTATTTTTAGCCAAGGAGATTAAATTCACCTGAAATGCATCAGCCACACGACCCTGCTTAGATTAGCCAGGTTATTCCAATAGCACCTTTTAAAATGTAATTTAATTTTCCCTCTCACATCCTGCTTCAACCCATCCTAACTCCATCTGGATTATGTTAGCAATTGGAGAAAAGGAGCAAATGAGCTGGCAGGAACAGGATGTGATCCTACAATTCAGATTACTGTCCTTTAATGTGTGGAATAAATCTTTATTGATGCTAATAAACAAGATGCCAATCACAGAGGACAGAGTTCTGAGCCTAGCTCCGTAAAGTCCCAGCAGGGACCAGTTTCTATAATCACCTTTCATTTCTCTCTGAATATCCCAAGATCCAAGCAGGCTGGATGGGGATCATTTCCTGAGAATTGTTTTATGTCCTGGAGACCAAGCCGAGAGGCTCTGAGCCCAAGCTTGCTTCCAGTTACAAAGCCTAAGGAAGTTCCTCTACCTCCCTAGGCTTCTCTCGACTTCCTTTTTTATAATACCTACACTAGGAATGCTGAAGGATAAAGGTTAACTCTACCCCCTGCCCCATGCACACACTGTTACAAACACTATCTTGAACTTTGCCTCTAACATTTGCCGACACCTGCTGATGCACAGCAGACAGCCTGCCCTCTACAGGATGACAGCTTACGGCAGGCCATAAGACATAAATCAAAAAGACATAAAAGAGCCTGTGGTTCCCAAATCTGGCTGCACAATCAACCTGGTAAGTTGGCTAGCAGCTGGAGGTGTCTGATCCAGTCTTAGTGGGGCCTCACGGTCTAACCTTTAACCCAGGTGTAAGGGGATTCCAAAGTAGCATAGCCACAGGACCCAAGGGAGCCACACACTGATGAGCACTGAGACAGAAGCAGCTTGTGTTTCAGAGTGGAAGAACTGGGTTATTTACCATCTTTATTTGTAACAGTTCAACAAGCTCTTTAATCCTTGGGTATGAAGGAGCTCTTTGGAGGGACTGTCATCAGGATTTAAGCACCTAACAGACCTAACAGTGCCTAGTACACCGTAGAGTTTTAGCAAACAGAAGCTGCCAGCAATTAGAACCCTGAATTCTTATCTCCTATGTTATTCAGCTTCAGCCAAACTCACTGAATACTATTAAATATGTTCTGTTTGTAATTTTACCCCCCCCGTGTCTGTGTGTGTGTGTGTGTGTGTGTGTGTGTGTGTGTGTGTGTGTGTGTAGGCCAGATGGATGTTTAGCTTTTTGACAGGACACAAAGCTTCACGGATATCCCTGACCCCACTTATCCAGCGCTGGGAATACAGCCATGGGTAGCAGCACCCAGCGTTTCATTGCTGGAACTCTAAACTCAAATCTTCATGCTGTGCACATATTACCAGGAGAGTCACCTCCTCAGTACCTCACCCCCCAGGAGAGTCACCTCCTCAGTACCTCACCCCCCAGGATTTTAATCAGGATGTATCCATAGTCTAATCTACTAGGACAAGAGGTTTCTAAGACATTTCTGAAAATATGGCCACTAGAATGATAACACAGAATTCCATATCTGTAGGTCAGCCTTGAACAGTGTAGCCATTGATCTCAGAAGCATCTCATGATAACACTGGCCCATCCATCACGTGGTACCACAATACAACCCTCAAGGTCAGTGTCACACTGAACATTAAGAATGTGGATGAAGAAACCCTTTGAAAAGTCCTCTGGAAAAAAGTGAAAGTAACCGAGCTCTCTTTGAAAAATGGATTTGAAGGGAACTGAGGAGAAACCATCAAGAAATTTATGATAGATTAACCCCGGCTAATCACTCATAGTGTCAGAAGATGGGCCTCTGACAGCTAAGGGTACTGACTGTGAACTGTGTCTCTCTGTAGCCACACATTACGTTCAGTGCATCTTTCAGAAGCCAACCGTGACAGAGGCTTCCATTTGGACCTTCGGTGTGTAACTTTTCCTCTTGACATTACCTGGCCCAGTCGTTCTACATGAATTCAGATAGCTTTTCCCTTTACATTTCTTGGCAAGAAAAATTGCTGGTAAATATCATTTAACCTTTGTCAAACAGCAAAGGTGGCCTTGGTTCCATTCGTCAAATGGATTCCTCACTCCTAATTTAAAAAATTAAAAGGTGTCCTGAAACGTTCCTCCCCCGCCCATGGAAAAAACCCAAGTAAATCTTATTTGGATAGATTCCCCATGGTTGTCTGAAGTCAATGCCAGATTCTTAAAAGATACATAGCCAGGTGCAGCATTTAATTAAAAGAAGTTCAGTCGATAGAGTGGACAGACTGCTACTTGACTGGTCAATCGCTAGAAAGAGTTTTATAAATTATTTCTGGAGCCCCAGTCTCAGCATCTATTAAATGGTTTTGCTATCATGTTTCGTTTTTGCAAACCCCTCACTGAATTTACTGGCACACTCTTTCCAAGGTTGCTGAATTACCCAAGACAAATGGCCGTCTTCAAGCACTCAGTATACAGAGAAAATATGTTAACTCTAATTTTCAGTCCACCATAACTAATAGAATCCAAGCAGTGTCAGCCTGCTCAATGATCTTTTAACAAGAAAATATTCACAAGAGAGCAACTAAATTCCGTTGAGAGTGTTGATGAGACAATATTTCCATCACCATGTACATGCACCAACCATAGTAAGACATGCCTTAACTCTCTAGACTTTTCTTCAAGACCATAAGAAAGTGATCGAATGCACAGTTGTCCAGCAGCACCTGTGAACTGCACACTTGAAGCCTTTCTACACCTTGGAAAGGCTTTCTCTCAATGGTAGTCAACCCCCCATCATGTTTGTCAACAGCAGCAATGTTTCTTAGCCTTGCAATCCAATCTCAATCTTCCTCGAACTCTGGAAATGTTCTTTTTATTTTCTTCCCTCACCCTGAGGAGGAGATTGTTCAGTGTGCAAAGTGTTTATTCTGCAGAGACTAATACCTGAATGAGATCCCAGAACCCATATGAGGAAGGAAGCATAAACCCCTGTGAGGATGATCTTGAAATCTTAGCTCTGGAGGACCAGAGATAGGAAGATGTCTGGGGTTCATAGTTTATCCAACATAGTTAATTAATAAGTTCCAACCCCAGAAGAAACCCTGTGTCAAAAGGCAAGGTGTAAGCCCATGAAATGACTCAATCAGAAGGTAAGGTATATGACGGTGAGCTGAGACCGTCAGAGTAGTGAATAATGTCTGCAAATTGTCCTCTGACTACCACAAGTGCATAGTGGCACTCAAGTCCATGGCAGTCATGTATGCATAGGTATATTCACGAGCATTCTTTCCTTAACAGGTTTTCTCTTTTCACCCTGGACTAAGATAGAGCTTGCAGAAGTAACTGATCAAGAAACCCAATTCCTTCCAGGGCGAAACCTTGGTTTTCCGTGTGTCCCTCCCATTAGAACCTGAATCTTAAGTAAGAAGATGAAGGCTTCAACTAAATTGGATGAAACCAGAGTGATAAAATTCTAGTCCCTATTAAAGTCATTGTAGGAGATTTCTAGGTAAGAGCCATCTCTGTTTCCTTCCTCATGTCACACTACTTAGGTGAGCAGACTATAAATAATATAGCTATAAATAAATGTGCCTTTGGGGGAAGGGATGAATTTATTATAGCCTGTTTTGTCTCAAAATGTCATGAGTGAAAGGAATCTGAGTCTAGCCTCTCGCTTCTGTTGAGGATGCTAAAGACCACAGCCAAATGACCTAACATCACCAGCTACCCTTTGCAAAGTCTTTGGAGCAACAGCTATCCTAGGCTCTTATGTATTGATTTATTACCCTTTTTTAGGGAGAAGGAACACACTGAGGATTAAACCCAGGGCCCTGCACATGATACCAAGCACTCTCACCAGAGATATACCCCCAATCTTTTCTTTGCTTTATGTTTCGAGACACGGTTGTGCATAGTTGTATGGGTTGTCCATGTACTTTTTCTGTATCCCGAGAAAGCCTTGGAGTGGTCTTCATGCCCAGCTTCCAAAGTAGCTAATATTTACAGCCCTGTGCTCTCTCAAGTCATATCCAGGTAGTGAAGACATTGTATTGCACCGGAAGCATAGCAACTACATTATAACTACTTCCCTGGTTCCAGACTAGCATACCCTCTCTTAAAAAAAAGTGAGAGTCCTTGTCATTCCTCAGCTCATAATACTGAGCCCATTCCTTGAAGGATAGAACAGTAACCAATAAAAACAACTTTGAGTCTACCTGGTCTTTCAGCCTAGAATGTTCAGTATCTTCCAGGAAAACTCATCTCATGACCAGGAACACCTTTTAAGAACTTGTAATTTATGCAGACCCTAAATATGTCTCTCTGTGAATGCTATATGTTAGTAGCGGGTCTAAGTCTTAGTTCAGTATTAAGCAACTGGAATGCCTCTTGTATTTGACACACCTTCCTATATCTGAAAAGATACTATCATTGACTCTTCCTCGACTTCTCTTTCTTGCCATATAATTCTCTTCTCGTATGCCTTCCAAGATGCCATGCCTCACTACATATCCACAAAAGCTAAAAGAATTTTCCATATCCAAGTATTACAATATACTATTTTCATCCGAAAGTGCATAATACATTCTCATTCTAGACTATGCATCCGTTAGCATAGATTAAAGTTGCATGAGCTTTTCCGTTTGTCACAGTTGACTCATAGTGAACCTGAAGCTTACTATTTCCCAAGCCTCTTAATAACACTTTCCTCATGCTACTAATTCTCTGAAACATCTCCCTCATCCTATTTCATGCAATTTAATTTGGGGATTTGTAGAACTTTGCATTTATCCCTGCTACATTTGTTCGGTTTCATTTGGCCCAGATCTCTAGTCTATAAATATCATTTTATATCCTGTTTCTATCTTAGTATTCAATGTCCCTCCTGTCTTTGTATTATTTGCGCATCAGATGAATATGTCATCAATATCTTTCCCAATGTGCAGGGAAGCAGTGCCTACATCTCTTAGCTAGACTGATAGGCAGAAGAAAAGACGACTCCTTTAAGTAGGTCATCAGGAAACATCCCCAGGTTAAAGCTGAACCACTGACTTGTAAATTAATTTTGAGATTGTAATTTAATTACAACATTTCTCCCTTTCCTTTTCTCCATCCAAACCCTTACATATACCCTTCCTATTCTCCTCCAAATGTATGAATTTTTTATTAATTATTACTGTATGCATGTATGCATATATGTATTACCAGATATAACCTGTTTTAGTCCATGTAAGTGGTTGGTATCTGTTAAATGTGATTGAACAATTATTAACTCCTCCAGTTTCCCTTACATGTGCTTTTCCTTACTAGGGTGAGATCACTAGGAGGATATTCAGATACATTGTTGCTTTCTCTCCTTGTGTTTGATTGCTTCCATTTTGGATTGAGTTGAGTTTGGATTTTCCACACCTTTTAGGTTATTAATCCTTGACAAAGGAAGCAAGAATATTGTACCATCCCTCACCACACCTAATGTTAACCATGTCTTCATTATCTCAACATCCTATAGCTTGCTCTGCCCTTTCCCAGGCCAAGGTTTCAGGGTCACCTCATCTGTCCCCTGCCACCTCTTAATTTCATGCTTGAAGATCCTCGGAGTCATTTGTTCATCTTGTATGTATCAACCTTTAGAGCTCCGACAACTTGGACTAACTTAGAGGATCATGATCCTACTTAGTCAGTTTCAACGCTATTGCACATACCTAAGTGGATTGTCTATTCTCTCTACAGTTATTTAAACAGTAGTTCCATTCTGTTAACTTGAGAGCTTTTTTTGAGGGGAGGATACAAGGTAAGAGTGGAGGCTGGAGTCCCCAGCATCCCTGTCACCTCTCCCTCTGAAGAAACTTCCTTGGTCGTCTCATTCTAAACATTTGCAAAAACCCCAGTTTTGTCCTCAGGATTTCTTTTAAAACTCTTCTAAGATCCTTCCTTCTCAGGGAAATCAATGCCACCCACTAGTTTATATTACGGACACCTCACCTCCTCTTGCCTTTTCAAAAACTCTCCTTAACATAGTGCCCGATGCTAGTCATGAAAATCTAAAGTTGAATTCTCACTTAATAGTTTATTTTCATCCTTGGCTGGTTATCAGGAAGCAGCCTTCATTTGTATTGCTTTACAAGCGATCTATATAATGAGCTATGGCTTTGAGAAAAGTGAAATAATTTCAGGAAAAGGGAATCAAAGGAGGACAATTTAAAATATTAAATGAAATATAAGAAAAACAAGTTACTAAAATAAATAAAACCTGAAAGCTGTTATATATAGTAAGAGGAAGTGTGGACTTCGGAGTTTTCAAACTTGAATTTTAAATATGTTCAGTTCATACTAGATATGGTTAATCTTGAAATAGTTACCTTCTTCTTCTAAAAGCCCTCTTCCTCATATGGAAGTGATAAACACCCTAACATGGATGCAGGGGCCTGAGCAAGGAATTAGTTTGTATAGTAATTAGCATATAATAAATGTTCATTAAATTTGACAGCATTGTATATGCTTCTATTTTAAATATACTTTTATTTAAACACTTGAACCAAGATGCCCCAATTTTTAGGCAGCATGAAATATGAAGACGATGTAAGTACTGTGGAAGAAAGTAAGAAGCAGCTGATGTGCAGAAGTGATAATCATGTCAAATTAATAAAGTCATCTCTCAGTCAACCTTCGAGGACAAGCTCCCTGAACTCTTCACCCTTGTAACCACTAGACCCATTCCTCCCTCTCTCTCTGTCTTTTCCAGTGTACAGTGAGTGACGACAGCAATGCTTTCTTAGCAGTGGAGAACAGAGATTGGAAATCACAACTCTCCAATCTATACAGGAAGTAGCTGCAAGGCTGGGGAACTGCTTTAGTCGGTAAGCATGAAAGCCTGCGTTCAGATCCACAGCACCACAGAGAAGCTGGGTGTGAGAGCACACACCTGTAACCCTACAGCCTGGTAGGCTAGGAAGAGGTGTAGCTCCTGAACTAGGACCTCACTTGCTAAATCGTGAGCTCCTGGCTCAGTGAGAAACCCTTTCTCAAAAGAACAAGGAGAATGACTAAGAGTGACATTGTGTCAACCATTGGTCTACACACACATGCATGCACATGCACATATGCACATGCAAAATATACACCGAACATACATACAGAAAATGCTAGATTTTAAATTATAATAGATAGCATTAGTTTATGCCCATGTCCCCAGACTCCTGTATTTGTGTTTCTGCTTCCTGACTTTGCCCTTTCAGCCAAAGTAAATTGAATTAATGATGGACACCTGGCCACAGCTGAACAAACTAGATTCTATTTTGAGAAAATATTAGGAATCTGGTGACATTTTGGTGATCTTGAAGAAGCATCCAAACTCTTATCCTGGATTTTTGCTGGCCTGTACCATGTTAAGACTTGGCTATCCCCTCCTCTTCTGCCTAAAGGTTCTCATGACTTTTAACTGAATAAAAAAGAAAAAAGAATTAATACATTGAACAAATGAAGCAAAATGCTTACAGTCAGCCTGGTTTGGCTACATGTGCTTTGGCTGATACAAGTTAACACAAGAGCTAATAGTTAGTACAAACTGGATGGGACCCAGTGAAGTACTTTAATGAAAAGATACAGGATCACCTCATTAAATAGTATTAACAAGACTCTTCAAGAAAGGCTTTAGAATAAGTCAACATGAAATTGGAGGAAAGTCAGACCTGGCTAAAAGAAACCCATCTCAAAGGTTAAGTCTTCCTTCATGCAAACAAAGCATCAAAGTTGGCAAAGTGCTTACTACTTGATATCTTTTGCTCCAGCTTTTGTGGGTGTTACCTTTCTTAATCTTCACCATGTAATGTTGTGCTATGACCAAGACCCTTTAAAAATTATGAAACTCAGAGACTGGGGGGTGTGGTTTCAGTCAGCAAGCAGATCTGGGCTTCCAACCTAAGCTCTTCTCAATAAACAGGTGGGAATCTGGCAAACGTACTGTGTTCCCCAATGGCTGATGAAACCAGTATGGAGGCACAGAAGCAGAAAGGGGAAATCATCTTGCAGAAATCAATTTTCATACTCTTTGTGTACTTGTTCATTTTGTCACATTTTTAAAAGCTTCTTGCCTGCCAGGAACTGTAAAGGGTATAGAGCACAACCCCAAAGAGTGTCTCTTCCAGAACCTAAGCCCCTAGAGTTATACAGCCTATACACCAAACAATATGTGATAATCACTGAGAAGCAACCTATGTCCCAGGGCCCTTCCAATCTGTACCTTAGCATCCTTCATTGACTCTCTAGGAGTCCCAGGCCTCGTTCACGGAAGGTTTCTCACATGAGTAGAGTAGAATGTCTATAATCATAGACTGTTTGTTCATGGGACTGTACGGTTCATCTACCTCACTAGATCTTAGAAGTATTTACTGATACAGATAGATGCTCTACAAATGTCTACTTAATGCACTCTTGAATATGACCCTCCATCTCTTCAGGAAAACAAAGCCATAGCAGCATGAACACTCTGGGCCACTGCGCCACAGAAAGTGTGGGGTTTGTCCTAAGCTAGCTTTTTCCTTTGTTTCTATCTTTTTATCACCAGCTCCATCCATCTGGGAAGTAGCCAGCCAATCTGTTCCAGACTGAGCTACAGAGCAATGGAACGAAGTCCCTGAAGTCACACTGAAGGTATGAACTAGCTCCATGAGTTTCAACTTCATCACCCTCAGGGGAAAGCACAGCATTCTTACTGATCAAACATGGACTTGAGATCTCAGAATAGAAGTTGCTATCTACTCTGCATCCCGGAGTTTTGTAATTTTGAAGACACCATCTTTTCTGAATTGGGCTCTTCTTACTTTCTTACTTGCTTCAGGGTCATAATGAAGCTAACATTAGAATCCAATACATGAATATGTGAGTTCATCACAAGTGTCAATAAAGATGAATACCCTGTGTATCGACTAATGCCTTTTAAAAGTATCTCCGGATTTTTTTAGGCATCGATGCAACCCTAACATCCATTAACAGATAAACCGGAGAAGAGAATAAACTGTGTGCATACAGAGTATAGTATTCAGCTTTTAGAGAAAGAAAAAATATCTGCCATTTGCAACAATGTACATGAGTCTGGAGGACATTATACTGAATGAAATAAACTAGACACAAAGGATAAACATTACAGGACCTCACAGAATGAATATGAAACAGACTCACAGAAGCAGAGAGTGAAATGCTAGTTGTCACAGTCTATGATGAAGAAGTATCCTAGAGGTGCCAATCAAAGGGTATAAACTTCAGTTAGACAAGATGGCTAGGTCCTACTATTCGGCAGTACTATGTCTGACGATACTGGATGGTCTGCTTCCCTATAAAAAGGGTAGGTTTTATGTTGAGCTTTCATACCATAAACCAACAATAACAGTAACTGAAGAGGGCAGGAAGAAATATTTGGGGTGATGAACAGGACTGCAGCATAGAGTGTGGCAGTGATTTACTGGTTGTATAGTTATCTCCAAACTTGTCATTAATTATGTGACACGCATTAAATAGATTTGATGAACACATGCGACTTTTTGGTGATGCATTAATTAAGTGGTTCCTACTGATCCTTTCAAATTCTTTAAGTCAACTTTTCTTCCTCCTCCATTTTCATCTTTTGAGCTGATCGGATTTTAATGAAGGTGTGATGTTGGAGAGCAGCTGTGAGATGCAAATAATTAAGAAAGGACAGCCACATCATTAATTGAGGATGATAGTCTCATTAACTCAGTGTTCTATCAAACCTCGCGTGGGGAAATCCCCTCCTAAGCTCCTGCCTTACAAAGACTCCAGGCTCTCAAACCACACTCACACACAGACGGAACATCGCTCCTCGAACCTCCACTAATTTTATGTTTAACTTTTTTAAACAAACCGTAACAAATACTAAGTGTAGCTAATCATCCCTTCATTCCTTTGGTATTCATTGTAATAGCACTAATTACGATAAACACATTCGGAATTAATGTGCGTGTCTTATGCATATATCAATTCCATTCTAATTTGCCATTGATTAACACCCGGGATGTGAATAAGGAGTCTTCAGCTTTGATACACCACTCACGTCCTGAGTAGCACAGCCTAACAGGTTCCAGGCATGTAATACCCAATCAGTAACCTGCAGAGGCAAAGGACCAGAGTGAGCTATAGGAGAGGCTCCATCCTTCCGCTCTCAGTATTCATGTTGTGTTCTGAATGTGAATGAAGATTCCAGATTTGGCAAAGCTCCCCCACTTGCTGTAATAAATGAGGTTTGGGGTTTAAAGCTTGGACCTCAGCATGGGGAAGACCCAGTCTCAAGTCCTAGCTCCAGCCCTTACTCGATGTAACTCAAAGATGCTAAGCCTCAGGCTTTACATCTGCAGCAGTGGAGATGATCATGTTCCCCTAGGATAGTTGTGAGGTTTGTAAAAGAAAAAGCAACCATTCCACTATTCTCAACAGATGGCTTACACTTTAATAAAAAACAACATTACTATAATTAATAATAATCACTATCATTACACTGAGAAAACTGCTATAGCAAACTAGATATCTCATTCAACAGGGTGCTCTAGTGTAGGTATCACCAGAGCAGGTCCAGGATGTCAGAGTTCAGAGTCGGGGAGGGGAGCAAGGCCCAACAGAGGGATCTTCTGATATTCTATTCCCTTGAGCTCTTAGCTTTGGTAGAAACTGCGTTTGTTGTTTAAGAAGCTGTTGTAAAGGGCTGAGTTTACAGAGCAGAGTAATGAGGGAGAATGAAGAGGAGACTGGGATGAGAAAGCGGTGTTCTGTCACAGTAGATACGAAGCCGGGGGCATACTAACACATGCTAACATGTATGTCATCACGGCTACCCAGAAGGCTGACAAAGAGGATTGAAAACATGAATTCAGGGCAATTTTGCAAGACCCTGTTCAAGAAATAAATAATGCAAAAAGAAGACTGTTCCATTCATTTGCACTATGGGTGTAAAGCCCACAGCTCGAGACTCAGGAGGATCAGCTGTGATGATGGACTGAACAAAAGCAAAGGCGTCCTCATCAGAGTTCATGATTACTGTTGCTATTACTATTAGAACCACTGTGGTCATTTTAATGAAAGGCTTGGGGTCTGTGGTCCGCTCAGTGATGCCAGAATAAATGGTGATTTCAGTTCTCCTGTTCATAATGTCTCTCTAAGTGTTGATGCTCTCTGTGTAGAGAGTAGGCAGATTCTTGGTTTTCTAGATGCTGCCTGAAATAAAAAATGGACAAGCTCAATTTTATGAGGGGTAGGGGGACTAAGAAAATAACTGAGTGCACAGGCTATCCTATGAGTGGGTCAGTAACTCCCAACAACAAAAGAGAACTTCGTGAGCACAGTTTACAGGTACATATAAAATCACCTCCCTCTTCCTCGTGAAAGAGGAATTCTCTCTGGATAAGAATCAGGAATTAAGGGCTTCTCGTGGTACACCTCTCACATTCCGTTCTCTTATATCATGCCAACCTTAAATTTGACCTCCGCCTCTAGACCCCAAGACTCTGGAGTGTGAAGTCCACTTGAAAAGGAAGATACTCACATTCCCAACAGTTGTCTTGTAGTTGATGCTTCACATGTTTCCCAAGTGATCGACAGTGACTGGCAAGAACGTCACTGTATTCTATGATACGTGCAAAACTAGGTTTAGCTTCATTCCCTTGTGACAAAAATGCTTGGGTAGGCCGTGGCTTACAGATGCAGAGACTGAGAAATGAATCTCCAAGTATTTTATGGAAGCTGCCTCAGCACACACAGGCAAGCACTTGACTCTAGAGTCTAAGGACCTTGTTTTAATCTTCACACCAGGAAGTGTATCATTTAATATCTCTTTATCCTCAATAAGTAGAAGGACGGCACAAGTCCTAACCACTACACGGCATTATTGAGAACTTAAGAATGGGGTGTGTGTACAAATTCTTTCCATTCTGCACAGATACCACTGAGGGGACTCAAGGATCTACGGAATTCACTTATCTCTAAGCATCTTGCCCACAGGGTATCCTTAGAACATGACATTTTAAAGTAATAATGATTACTTGTGGCTAGTCTTCCAAAGTCTCAGCCCTGAGCCAATGCTGACAACACTGGAAGCTCAACCCCATCTGTTGCTAAAATTATGTTTCCCTAAGGAGTGGAGGGACATAACACCATCTTCCCCTCCTCTTCCCAAGGTCCCAAGAACAAACCAACGCACAATTCCACCAAAGTTCACTCCAAAGAAATGATGAACTTATATAAGTAGGAACATGCTTTACTTAGAGAGCATAGAGAGGTGCTACCTATACAGCTCCAAAAGGCAGCACCAAAGCGTCTTTACCCAGCAGGAATGATGGCTTACCCAGCAGGAATGATGGCTTACCCAGCAGGAATGATGGCTTACCCAGCAGGAATGATGGCTTACCCATAGGTACACAGAGAGAGCTCCCTTCCCTAGTCTTCCCAGAACTATATACCAGAGCTCCTCTGTGAGGCCACATGCAATTAAGGCAGAGTTACATAGAACACTTAGTAGGAAGTGGCTGGAGGACATACATGTCAGGGCCTCAGGACCCTTCCTATCTCGCCATGAGAAGATATGAGCAGTCAACAAACCTAGCTTGAATAGTCCTTTTGCAAGGGAATCTCCTTATCTCTTCAAGACAGTACTTGCTTGGATCTAATGATAGTCATGCCAACACTATGCAATAGATTTTGTACTACAACCCTGAACCTTCCATAGATGTCTTTGTGCTTACTACACTACACTTTCTATGTCCGCCTAGTCAGAAAGTGTCTCCCTAATTTATAGAGTCTAGATAGCTGGTCTGTAGGGTCTAGACAAGACCAAACTGCTAATATCTGAGGCCTGAGCTGAGACCTAGCTTCCTCCAACCAGGAGTTCTGGGTCAGACTGAGCTGAACTGACTCATCCCATGGCTCTTTGAAGCCTGTGACTCTGATAGGGCTGGTCACTTCTTAGAAGTATACTTTCTGGATGCACATCTGGCATCCACTCAGCTCATCGGTAAAGCGATCGCTGGTCACCCAGTACCACATGGTTCATAAGTGCACAAATATGTAAATTATGAAGGTGACAGGAAACAGCTCTCTGGATGATTGAGAGACTGTAGTCTCTGCATTCTGTATACAGCACTGCCCAGCTATAAGAAAAAAGCTCCTCCCTTCAGAATGTCTACCTTGCCTTGCACCCCATCTCTTCTGCCGACCCCCTTCAGCATGACATTAGAGGATACCTGCTGACCCAGACAATGATGTCAAATTAAAAGCTGAATAACATTTTACAGCTAATATCCACTTAAAAGTGAGTGGATGCCATGTTTGTCTTTCTGGGTTTGGGTTATCTCATTCAGGATGATTTTTTTTTTCTAGTTCCATCCATCTGCCTGCAAATTTTACAATGTCATTGTTTTGAACAGCTGGGTACCGTTGTGTAAATGTAATTCTTCTTTATCCATTCTTCAGTTGAGGGACATCTAGGTTGTTTCAAGGATAAACATGCTACAATCCACAGATTCAAAGAAGCTAATTAACAAGGAGACCTCAAGGTAGTGTGGAGAAGGAATGGATCTCCCTGTGACAGGGAAATAGAATAGACATCACGGGTGGATGGGTGAATGGGATGTCTGGGGTGGGGGATATACAGAAACTGGAAGGATCAGGTCAGAGGAGGGTGAAGGGAAAGTGTACTAGGAGAGAAAAGTGGAATTGAGGGTTATCTCTGGGATGAGCTAGAAACCTAGTGCAGTGGAAATTCTTTGGTATCCACGAGGGTTGCCCTATCTAAGATTCCTAGAAATGGGGGATAGAAGTTTGAACTGGCTGTTTCCTTTAACCAGGCAAGATTCCTGTGGGTGAATTGGGACACCAATCCAGCCACAAAACCTTCAACCTATAATTTGTCCTGCCTACAAGATGTACTGGGGATAAAAGTAGTGCAGAAATTGTAGCCGTGGCCAATTAATGATAGGCCCAGCTTGAGACCCGTGCCATGAGAGGGAGCCCACACCTCACACTGCCTGGAGGGCCAGGACCCAGAGGCTGGATAGTCCAGAGCCCTAGGATATAATCAAATATGACTGGCAAAAAAAAAGTCAATAAAATGATTCCTAAAGATATTTTGCTATACTCATAGATCTGTGCCTAGATCGATTGTCATCAGCGAGGCTTCACCCAGTAACCAATGGAAACAGATGCAGAGACGCAGAGCTAAACATCAAGCTGACCTCAGGGAGTCCTACAGAAAAGAGGAAGAAGGAGTATAAGAACCAGAGGGATCAAGGACACCATAAGAAATCCCACAGAATCAACCAACCTGGGCTCAGGATTGCTCACAGAGACTGAACCACCAACTAGGGAGTCATGACTGACCTAGACTCTCTATGACTATATTACAGTTGTGTAGTCTGGTCTTCTTGTGGGACTCCTAACAGTGGGAGCAGGGGCTGTCCCTGATTCTTTTACCTTCTTTGGGGGCCCTTTTCTTCTACTGCGTTGCCTCATCCAGCCCCAGTAGGAGACAAGGCGCCTAGTCTTACTCCAACTTGATAGCTGTGGTTCATTGATATCCGTGGGAGGTCTGCCATTTTCTGAAGAGAAATGGAGGGCAGAGGAGAGATGTGGGGGAAGAAACTGGCAGGAGAGGAGGGACAGGAAATTGTGATCAAGTTATTTACAATAAATAAATAAATGTACATATACACATACACATCATAACAGATTACATGTATACACACATACAAACACACACACACACACACACACGCGCGCGAACACACATATGGCTGGATAACATAGTATACAAAGTATTCTAATTCAACTATTTATAAAGAAAGTTCACATCAAGAGAAAAGTAATTACCACCTTGAGTGAGAAACAACCAGAGACGCCAACACTGAGGTGACATGTTGGAATCACCTGACAAGGAACTTAAAAATACTTTGGTGAATGACTATGGATACAATGGAAAGATGCAAAAGGACAGAAACCCCAGTGAAGGAATGGAAGATATAAAAAAGAAGCCAACTGGCGATTTTCAAATTAACACAATAACCCAAAGTGAAAACCCAAAAGCCAGGGCACACAACAGATCAGGGAGAAAAGCAAAGCGAAAATTGAGTTTTAAGACAGAAAAGTAGAAATTTTTTTACACAACAGGAAGAAAACAGGCCAGGAAACGCTGAGCAGAATGGGGCCTGTGGGACTGTGGACACAAAGGTCAGATAGTCAAACCTTAGGGGAGCTGGGGAAGGCCAGAAGCAATGTGGAGCTAAGAAATACAACTGAAATTTCCCCAGATTTAATAAAAGGCAAAACTAAAGATTTAAAATAACTAGCCAATCACATACAGCAAACTCAAAGAAACCTAAGCCAAGATAAATCTGGAATGAAAACTGAAGATACAGACAAAATCTTGAAAGCTATGGGATGACCCTACCTTCTGTATAGGGAAGATACAGCTAGATGTTGATTATTTTCTAATCATAAGTCAGGAAAACAAAGAAAGGCACATCCCTGTTTCAAGTGTGGAAAGGGAAAGAATTCTCAATTTTAAGTTTTGTATTCAGCAAAAGTGTCCTTCAAGGAGGAACAGATAAATCAAAACAGTCTTTAAAAAGTTAATATGATGTATCTGTTGCCTTATCTGTTCTAAAGATATGAATGGCCCCAAAATGGCCACAAGGGACCTTGAGACATTCACCTCTGCAGCTTCTGGCCTGAGTTCTGGATTCATTTCTGTTGGAGAGATAGAAATAAGGGTTAACTAAATGGTCTTTGCCTACTTGTAGAGAATTTCTTAATCACCCAGGAATGTTTCAGAGGAGAACTATGAAACTGATGTCGGTTCTGAACTATACACCCAAATTTACAGAAAGTGGGGGTTTCCCCGAATGGTACCCTGAAAGACACTTCATTTTCCCACGGCTCTGACTGTTGCTGTCTGACAGTCACAACTGTGTCTACCTCAGAGCCTTCCTTTGTGCCTGGCTCTCAGGAGAGAAAGACAGCATAGATCCCAGGGAGACTTGCCATCACTAACAAATTATAGACACTTGTCACCATAGGAGGACATGTGACCTATGTCCAGAAAGTAAAGTGTAAGCAAACCAGCCCCTCATCTTCTACTCAGTCCTGATATTACCAGGTGTTTCTAAAGGGCTACTGTGGAATGCTGCTTCAAGATGAATCAAGACCCTGTATCTGGAAAGGGCTTGGGTGGGGTCACTGTAAAATGTCACAGATGTGAGGGGGAGTTGAGAACAAAGGAAAAACCATCACATTCAAAATGTGAACCATCAAGCAGGAAAGACGACAAATGACCCAATCAAGTTTCCAATTGGGAAAAAGTCAAAGGAGTCTCAGAGACTGAACCATTTTAAAGAAAAAGAAAAAAGTTCACTTGCCAGAATTATAAAGGAGTTTCCAGAAGGACTCACTCCCTCGAGAGGAAACATAACTACTAACTAACTGAATAGACTGCAAAATTGTCAAGGTGATAAGAACTAGTGTCATCTTTGAGAATATTGACGGTAATATCCAATATCACGTGCAGTAAATGCATCAATGCCAATTAAAACATAGTCCTTAGTCTTTGCAAAATACTGATAGGACAATGTAACAAAGTATCCACACTGTGTCTGTGCTCCATGGGACATGAGTCTGCCCACTTGTGAATTTATTTTTCACAAAGATATTAGGATCGCTAAAAACAATACTCCCCTTTCACTTGAGAGAGAAAGCACCCTGATTCTAATGTCCTCACCCCTCTCCGGTGGCCTTCTTGGGATGCTCAACTTGTTCACAAGAAGGTCTGACAGAGGATGCCAAGCTGGCCACAGTCGCAGATGATACTTGAGGGCCTGAGGTCCAGGAACTCATGCACTCAAGAATTAAGGCAACAAATTTAGTCTGGTCACAGGAGGACAATTAAGAATGCTGGCTGCTTTGTTTCATAAGTGGATTCCTGGGCAGCCCAAGTATGACAGCTGTTTAACATCGGCCCAAGGGGATGAGCAGAGATGAAAGAGAAAATGACTTCACCCCAGCCCCTGTTAAAGGAAGGAGAAGAAAGCAGTGAGATTCAGACACTTGGCTTCACCCTAGGCTACTACTATATTGCGTTTGGAGGGCCAGATTTTTTTTTTCCTGTTGGTCAGATGAGGGGAGGAAGAGGTCACATTTTGAAAGAAAACCAGATGGGTTATTAGTGAGCGAATCAGAATCACCTCAAAGGAACTCGAAGCCCGGCTAGACCCCATGGCATGTGTAATAACTGTATCCCAAACAAACATCCTTATCAAAATGCTCATCCCCAAAGCCGACTTCAATTGCTGCCTCTTCATCTCAGCAGTCACCAGCAGGCTAGACTCTCAGCAGCCAGCTTTCATTAATTTCCGCTATCTCTGCTGATCTGGAAGCTTCAGCCAGGAAGGGAGCCAAAGGCTTTGTCTTTTTCATAGGTAATTTACAATTACAAGGGCCAGTTTCCTTGAACCCTATGGCGGGGCAGAGGGGATTGGGGAGCAAGCATCTTTCTCTCCCAAAGAAACAAAGGGATCTGTGGGGGAGAAAAAGCAGACGGTGAGTGCTCATGAATACTGAGCCACTGCTCCTGCCAGAAATAAACATGAAAAATAATGAAAAGTCCTGAAAGTGAACAGCTGAGGACGCTTCCCCGGCTGCATTTGGGGGCAGCTCTCAAAAGCCACCTGGAGTTTCCCGAATCCCAAGTAATAACTTTCAAACTATTTCCTAAGCCAATTTTTTTCCGAGAGCACTGAATGGCTGGCATAAGTGCCAAGCACAATGCACTGGTCCGACTTCCTCAGGAGCAGCAGGCCCCCTGCCCGAGGCATTCACCAGACAGGCAAACCGCTGAAAGGGAATCTGCAGGGGACAGCCTCTCCCAGAGCTCTTCTCTAAATGTTCTTCCAGACTCTTGAGTCTGTGCATTCTGGGAAGAGAATCTCTAAACTAAATACCTTCAATCAATGGCTCTCAACCTTCCTGGTGCTGCAGCTCTTTAATACAGTTCCTCATGTTGTGGTGAGCCCCAACCATACAGTTATTTTGTTGTTACTTCATAACTGTAATTTTGCTGCTGCTGTGACTCATAATGTAAAGATCTGATATGCAGGATATCTGATATGCCTCCCCCACCTCAAAGGGTCACAACCCACAGGTTGAAAACCTTAAAGAATCCTTTTTTGTTTTCTTTCAAATTAGCTACAAAACAAAAACACTGAAAAGAAAAAAAAGCCAGTTTGCCAGTTTGTTTGCATAAAAGGCCTTTCCTACATCTGGTCATTTTGTGTATGTGTCCATGGTTCATGGTCGTGTGTTCATGGTCACACAGCAGGTGGTGCCTGTGCACACAAGGCCTGAAGTCCACATCAGATGTTGCCTCAGTTACATTTCTATTGCTGTGCAGACACCATAACCAAGGCCACTTATCAATGGAAGTATAGAAGGAAGAGTTTATTGGCCTTACCATTTCAGGTATGAGCCCATGAACCCTGAGCAGAAAGCATGGAAGCGCGCAGACAGGCACAACATTGGAGCAGTAGCTGAAAGCTCACGTCCTGATCCACAATGAAGCCAGACTCTAACTGTCAAAGATGTGGGCCTTTAAAACCTCAAAGCTCCTCCCCTCCTAATCCTTCCCACAGAGTTCCAACTGGGACCAACCATTAAAACACATGCGCCTATGGAAGCCATTACCGTTTGAGTGTCTTCCTTGGTCACTCCCCACGTCAGTTTTTGAACCAGGTACTCCATATAATTGGAAGCTCACTGATTAGCTACATGGACTGGCCCATGACCTCTGGGATCCACCTGTTTCTGACCCTGCTTTCTTTTCTTCCCACCCCACTACCCCATGCCGGGGATTTTCCCATAAGCATGCATCTCAGTACTCAGGAGTGCTGGGGATCTGAACTCAGGTCCTCAGTACTTTACCCACTAAGCTACCTCCCCAACCCCAATGTCATCTCATTTAACACTCCCGTCACACCTAAGATGAGAGTGCTGCTCCTGTCTCTGGTGAGTAGAAAAGTCGGATCATTTGCTCAAGAGCGTGAGACAGTCAAGTGTCTAAGCTGGCCAGCTCTACCCAAACATACCCACACACGTTTCACTGCAGAAAGTTGTCTCGGTTGCCAAGGGAGACTGAACCAATGCAAACCATTGGTTTAAAGAGGATATTGAGTAAAAAGAAAAAAAGAAAGAAGAAGAAGAAGAGGAAGAGGAAGAGGAAGAGGAAGAGGAAGAGGAAGAGGAAGAAGAAGAAGAAGAAGAAGAAGAAGAAGAAGAAGAAGAAGAAGAAGAAGAAGAGGAAGAAGAAGAAGAAATCATTGAGGGGATTTCAGAAGTGAGACCCCACATGACCAGTCCTTACTATTATGGTGACTAAGGCCATCCTGACCATGTGAGGCTGTGGCCTACATACTGAGCAGGATAGCATGTAAGCTGTCCCTGAAATCTAAGTGCCTAGTAACTATTTCTAAGGTGAAAAGCCCTTCTCCATCCTTGAAGCTCTTCGCTCTATTGAAGAAGACATGACCAAGATCCTCTCTCAGCCATCTGCAGAAGAAACAGCTTGGCTTTGGAGCCTGGGCTTATTCCTGCTGTGACCTTTCTCCCCGTCACCTCCAGGAGTTCCAGGCTTTCTTTCACACTGAAATTTCTGCCAGACCTAAAAGAACAGAATATGAGGTAAATCATTCTAAAGCCTATGTAACTAGAGATGTTTATACTTGTCAGAACCATCGTACATTGCTAGTGGTAAAACTCGGAGCCTCAGCCTAGAAAATGAGACACATTTTAGGGAGGATATCTTTCGTGCATCCTTGAAAACAACGCATAAAAATAGACAACTTTTGTTCACATTTTTAGGGTAAGCCAAGATGAATGGCCAGGGACTGTCTCTGTCTCTGTCTCTGTCTCTGTCTCTCTCTCTCTCACACACACACACACACACACACACACACACACACACACACACATATACACACAGACAGAGAGACAGGGACATAGAGAGACAGAGAGAGAAAAAAATCTTAAAATACTATCTCAACTCAGTCTAAAGTTCTGTTCTGAGTATCTGTCCATCACCATGGGAGGTGGGGCAGATTGCCAAGATAGGAAGATACTGAAATGATTGAGGCACATTAGCTGTGCCAGGGGAAAGTCACACAGATAAGGCATCCCTTCTGGAATACCCCAGCCCTGCATATTTGGGTTCCAAAAGGATATTGAGAAAAAAAAGGCATAAACCAGGAACTTTGGGAGTTTATCAATAAGGGAGATCTGACTTGCCCACCATAAAACAAGGAATAAGGGGAAAAGTATCAAATCTTTGGGCATCACAGCTAAGCACCATGCTCTGTGAACGCTAACGGGAAATACAAGGAGAAAATGTTTCAAAGCTCTGGGGATTATACTAGAAGCTAATTCTTTTTTCTCTATACTTCTTAAATCTGGTTCAGCACTTGGCACAAAATAAAACAGTTTTTAATTCTCAAACGTTTGATGAGTAAATGAACAAATTAAGGAATTTCTGATGAGCACTAGGTCAGACTCTACTAGTATGGTGGCCTTGTGGAGGCCTGGGCCTTTTGCCTCTCTGCTGAGGAAGAAAATGGCTGCCAACTCCACAGCTCTGGTTCCAGGGAACACCAGCCCAGTCTGCAAGTTCAAGGTTCTTATTATCTTTTTCCATATGCCCTTGACATGAACAGTAAGTAGTTCTTTCCAGGAAATGGAATGTGCTCCTGTCTGCTAAGCCTGTTGGCTGTGGGCTACCTGCAGCCTGATTTGTCCCCACCCTGGAATCTTAGATACAAAAGCACAGGAATAGTGTGACCTCAAGAGGGCAGGGCTTGTATGGGTCACTCCCATTTTGAGCCACACCCTCCTCCTAGGCTAACAGAGTCTCTACATTTCAAAACACTGCTGGGACTCAATGCCTCGGACTCTCTAGCCTGTAGGTTAACTTGGCTATTTTCCCAGGGAACTGAAGTGCTGCCCTCTCTATATAACATGCACATTTTAGCTCAGCACCAATATCACGGACACACACAAAAGAAGAGTGTGACCTCAGTGGTGGAAACTGAGTAGGGAGTTCATCTTCCTAGTAACTGAACACTACCCGCCCCGCCACACCTCTCGGAGGATACAGCGCGAGCATTTGGCATTTGGCTCTTGTACTTACTGCAGCACCGCCTGGCTCTGAGTATTCCTCTTACCATCTTCTATTATGATCTTTAAAAGCAGAGCCATACTAGAGTGACTGGCCTTTCAAACACAAGCACCACCATTTAGGAACATCACATCCAGAGACAACTCAGAACGCTGATGTGATGGTGACCCTGATTTCAGGTTTGTTCCTTTGTGAGTAAGCCTGTGGATTCCGACAGGCTTGTTTCAATAAATGTGTCAGACCCCCTTGCCTGAGCCCTGGCTTGCCTTCCTTTCAGGTGGTAGGATTCTTATCCACGCAAAACCGACTTATTGAGGGCAATTAAACACCAGGCCAGCCAGTAAATAAGGCATTTTTCCTGCCCTCCTGATTTCTACAGTAGATATACTGCTATTGCCTGGAGGCTTGTTGAGGTTGGTTAGAGTGTTTATCTGGCAATGTAGACAAGAAGGGGGGGGACAATGAGAGAGATGTTTAAGTAAAGAGAGAAATGGGAGGTAGGCTAAAGGATGGTGGGGAGAGGGGATACCTAACACTAAGGATGTTTGAAAAGGCCTCATAGCAACCTACTATTTTACAAACTTCTTGAATGTGTGTGTGTGTGTGTGTGTGTGTGTGTGTGTGTGTGTGTGCATCCTTGAAACCATGTTACCAAGTATAAAGCCCAACACCAGATATGGAATACCATTCACTGGTATCTTTAATTTGGGTGTCCTGGAGCCACCCTGAGTAATGCAGGTCACCACCATTGCTCTTGGTTGTCTCCCAAAACCTCACAGTAAGACCCTGCTGCTGAAGAAACCACCCATCTGGTCACAAGACATGTGGTCAGGAAGATTCTCTGCTGGCTAGCTTTCATAGTTCATAGTACTGGAAGATGCTATGCAGACAGCTAGAGCAAAAAAAGTCTTACTAGCTTTCAACCCTGGGAGCTGTAACAATGTCAAGTGTGACAAGCTATTCCCATGGATGCGATGGTGGCCCAAATATTACACAGGTAACCAACCATTTTCTGCTTGGAAAGTATAAAACTATCTTCTAAGTCTGTATCTCTGTCCCTACAGATGGATGTAGTTCTGACCTCAACAGATATGTCTTTGCACAGTCGGCTGATGCCAAAACTCATGACTGGTCAAAGGGCAGGAAAAAAAAAGTGTCAGTGAAATATTCATCTACTTCCATAGATGTAACATCTATACCACCTGCCACCCAAATCTTAAAGGCCATCAAAGAAAAGGAGACAGGAAGACTGCAAAAGCTGAAGTCATGGAGGACCAGAACAATACAGTATCTTCTGAACATGACAGGACTGTGGCATCCACGGACTCATCGCAGCCATGGGTGCCTGAGAACCATACAAGATCAAGATATGTGACATCCCAGCGTGGTTTGGAAAATGTCCAGGCCTAAGAATGTATGGATGGTTGATGCCTTCTAGAGGTTAGAGTGAATTTTCTTTACAGGCGTGGCCTCTGGCAGATGAAGAACTCTCTAGTGGATGGCTCCATACATATAATCATATGGGAAGCACAACCTGACTTCTTGGTTATTTGCAAAAAAAAAAAAGGGGGGGGGAACACGGGAAGCTGAAGAGTTGGAGAAAAAGGAGATAAATTTGGGAGGAGTTATAGAAAGGAGTGGAGGGCAAATATCATCAATATCCATTGTATTAAATTCTCAAGGAATTAATAAAAATATTTAACTATTTAACTACAAAAGAGCACCGTCAAACAGTTTGAATGAGAATACCCCCCACAGGCTCATAGGTTAGTACTTAGTCCCCTGTTGATGAGCTCTTTGAAAGAATTAAGAAGGATGACCTTGTAGGAGTACCTGTCCTTGTTGGGGTAGGCTTTAAGGTTTCAAAGAGCCATCCTAGGTTCAGAGTATGTTTCCCTCTCCCTCTCTTCCTTCCTTCCCCTCCCCCTCCCCCTCCCCCTCCCCCTCCCCCTCCCTCTCCCTCTCCCTCTCCCTTCCCCTTCTGCCTGCTTCCTGCTGCAAAGCTCTCAGATATTCCTCCAGTGCCATGGCTCTCTGCTTCCTACCATGATAATAAGGGGCAAACACCGTGAGAAGGTAAGCAAGCCCCCAATTAAATGTTTTCTTTCATAAGACTTGCTTTGGCAATAACTAATATAAGCCCCAGGTCCATAATCTCATTCATTGCTCCCAAAAACCTATTAATATGATTTATAATGCTGAAGGAATTGAGATTTAGAGAATTGAATGTCCCAGAGTGAGCAAAAGGAAAAATATTTGAAACCGAAGCTGGAGTAAGCCAGATAACTCAGTCATTGCCAATGTGCTTGCAGCCTAAGGTGGAGGCCCTGACGTCAATCTCACACAAAAAGCCAGGCATGGTGGTACATGGTTTAATCCCCACACTGGGGAAGTAAAGACTGGAAAAAACCCTGCAAGCCAGCAAGCATACCCAAATCTGTGAGTCCCAAGTCCCAGAGCATTAAAAAAATCACTGTGAACAATAAGATTTGCTAACCGGTTTCTGACTTCAACATACATATACATGGATGGAGATGTGTCTGTGTGTGTGTGTGTGTGTGTGTGTCCACACACCACAGGAATACACATACCTGCATATGTACACACACAAATATGTATACGCACACACACACACACACATCTACACAAAGAAAGATGATTGCTAGATGATAGACAGACATTGGTAAGTGGATAGATACATAGATGGATACATAGATTTGAACCCAAGTCTCTGACTCAGAAGGCACATTTATTTGCATCTCTGCCCATGGATGAGAACCAAGAGAATCCTTTGAGAAGGTTGCCATGACATTCCTGAGGCCCTTTTCTTACTCTCTATCCCAAAGAAGCAGTTGTTTGACACTGCTATGAATTTAATGAGGGTGATGTGATTTCTCAGTCTCCTCTCCCTAGCCCTTCCCACCAGGTAAGAAATCACAGCCTCAGGATGGAAAGAGAGAGAAGACATCAGAGAGCCAGACAGCTCTCCTGTCACACAAAGCTAAACTCTATCCACTGCCTGCCTTTCTAACCACGATAAACATACTTGGTGTCTAGTCCAACCTTGGCCTTGAACCATCTACGAGGCAGATGTAAGCACCTCTGTGAGGTCTTACAGTGAAAGTGAGGGGCCTCATCTCACACATCGGAGACTGAATAAGAAGGGGAATGAAAGACTGACATCATCAATCACTGCTCCTTGCCCTTCCCAAATAGGAGGAGGGGCAACAGCTTGTTCCTACGGCCATGAGTGCTGCCTTCCCTGCCGGGATGGAGCACCTTGAACCACAGGCCAAAGTCAGTCTTTCTCTATCATTGACTTTTCCAGGCATTTTGTCACAGAGAAAAGAAGCGTGACAGAAGTGCAGAGACTCAATGACATAACATACAAGACTCGCCAGAGACAGTTTCTTACAGGTAACTCACATACTAGGCATTTTGTCACAGAGAATGGAAGCATGACAGAAGTGCAGAGACTCAATCACATAACACACAAGACTCGCCAGAGACAGAGACAGTTTCTTACAGGTAACTCACATACCAGGCATTTTGTCACAGAGAATGGAAGCATGACAGAAGTGCAGAGACTCAATGACATAACACACAAGACTTGCCAGAGACAGTTTCTTACAGGTAACTCACATACCCTATGTGCAACCAAACACACTCATCTGCAGACAGCAAGTCTTTAATTGACATGAATGCCATGTCTTCTCAGAATTGTGCTCACTCCAGTTAGCAGCGACAACAAATACAACCCCAAATCTGGCTGAAGACCCAGTCTGAGCAAGATATTGTTGCATGAAACAGGGTCCATAAATCCCACCGTCCTCCAAAAATTTGCCCCCACCCAGCACTTATTATTGCCCATTTTACTGATGATAAGATCGAAGCTTAGAAAGAGTCAATACATTTTTGCAGTTACATGAGGCATGTTACTAAGAGGTCCAGAAGTCATTATTTTCATTTCCTAGAGCACACTGTATGTACACAGCATGTTATCAGATCTGGAAGTTATTGTGTTCTTTCCCTACAACATACTGCCAGCCTTTTGTTTTATCTAAAGGACAGTGCCCAGAGGGAGTCACTTCATACGGTGTGTTGGAGAGAAGACTTTCCATCCTTCCAGGTCCTGTAGAACCAGTTTTACAACCAGACCCATCCCGCACTTGACACTTAATTTCTTCTGAGATGTGAATATGCCAAACCACCATGCCTTGCACTTGACTGTTGTTTTACTATTTTAATGCAAAGATAAAACCTATCGGATGACCCTATTAGCCATCATTTTGATAAATTAAATTCATTTTTAAGCCTGAACTAATCAATTTGAATCTGGATTCTTTCACCTAGCATATCCATTATCTCTCCCATCTCCTTGTCACCCCCATATTTCTTTCTTTGTCATCGATTAAAGAAAATGTTAACATCATAGAATCAAGAATAGGACCTTGTAGCTCTGCAGACTTGTTGCTGGCTTAGGAGCGCTTCATTAAAGAGTGCTCTGGGAATATCATTCCTGGATAACTCATCCAACATAAAGCCTTCTATCTTGAGCCCAGTGATGTCCTGGGAGTTTTTCCAATGTCTTGCTAATCTTAAGTTGTATATATCTACCCTAAGAAAGAGAAAGAATTTAGTGAAACAGGACTTGCTCCTCAGCAACAATGAGTCTGTGTGATGACTGCTTCCTCCATGAAGGTTACGCAAGCCATCTTTTCAGTCATCTGTTTTAGAACCTTGCTCCAGAATTTTAAGATAGATCATAAGTATGTGTTTTGGGAAAATGTCATGAAAGTAGAAATAACTATCTGTAACCTGTCAGAATGTTCCCAGTCTAGAATGATGTCCTGAAATATTACCACCAATATAGTGTGTCAACATGTAGCACCTGAGCTGAGATATAACATTGAGACCAAAAGAGATAAGGAGAGGAGAGACATAGGTCAGTGGTAAAGCACTTGCCTAACTTGCACAAGACCCTGGTTTTACAGACCAGGAATATAAGAGGGGAAGGGGAAGGAGGGAGAGAAGGAGGAACAGTTTTGAGTTGGCTGAAAGCCCTACAGTGTACTCTAATAAACAGATCACCACCAGCAGCCTGACATACCCATTAGCTCTAATATACCTCTAGGTATGACCTGCAGAAAAGGCACCCAGTGGCCTTAGATGCTGCCATCAGTTTTGGAGTTCAGAAAAACAAGAGATTTGAAACATCAATGGTATCAGGATCTTCCCAGGCCTTATTTAGATGTAGTCTTTGAGTCTGCAGGCCCCAGAAAGCCCTGGATCAGTCCTTGATTTTTGGAAGGATGATTACAAAGGACCTCGTGCCTGGGACAGGGTCCATCTCAGTTGCATGATACTCAGGTTTTTGCAGTTTTGTCTTTAAGCATCTTTGTCCTCAGATTATCTTCCCTGTCTTTTCACACTGCACTAACCTGGGACCCAACCACTGGCCTAGTTTAGCGGTCACCTTCTTATCAATGTAGCAATGTTTATTGTTACATCGATAACAATGTAGCAATGTAGCAATGATTATTGTTATTTTGATAACAATGCATCAATGTATCAATGTTTATTGTTACATTGATAACAATGTATCAGTGTAAGTAACGTTGCTTAAAGCATATAACCCAATCCTTCTTCTTTTATCCATCTATTAAGATCTTTTCTAAAGTTATTTTTATGTTTGTGGGTATTTCGCCTACATGTATGTATGTCTGTGTACCACTTGCGCTTCTGGTGCCTGACAGACTCAGAAGAAAGCACACGATCCCCTGGAACTGGAGTTGTACGGGGTTGTGAGCCATGGCGTGGGTCCTAGACATTGAGCTGAGTCTTCTGAATTCACAGCCAGTGCTCTTAACCACTGAGCCATGTTATCATCCCCATCTATTAAGGTTTCAACATTCACCATGTAAGATGCTCTGTGTCAGGGCTTCTCAAGGGCCCAACCACACTTTACTTGGGGAGAGAAGAAGCAAACATAAACACACACAGGTAACAAAGGACAGTGAGCATCCTGGGCTGTTTGAAAGATCACACTTGAGAGTGAGAACTCAGAGGACCAATGGGAATTCAGCTTGACCCTAAAGTTTAATATGGATACATAGAGACAGTGTGAGAGAGACAGATGATGCCTGTCGGTTTACCCAGGACTTACTTTACCAGCCATCCCCAGAGCATCTGAGATTGCTGATTCCTCTCTGTGAGACAAGCTCTCGGTAGGAGAGGTGAAGGATGTGGCTAGAGAAGGGTCAGGAAAAAAACAGGTCAGTGGAGGAATGAAAGACAATCATCCTAGGGATGTAGAGGCAGGAGCCAATGCTACAGGTCCAGGCAAAAGGTGTAGGATAGGCCTGGTAGTAACAAAGAGCTATCAGAGATTTCAAAGAAGGAACCATTTGAAAACATCAGGCAGGCAGTAGTCCACCTGGAAAACCTAAGTGGAAGGAAAAAATAAGAGGTGAGACCTCAGAGAGGGGCACAGAGCAGAAAGCCCAAGAAAGGCTAGAAATTTACATACACAGCAGCAAGAAAGGATACATATTTACATACAGAATCTGTGGGAATCGTGATGCTCCCAAGGAGGCTCACATCACATGCCCAGGCCTTCCTCACAAGCAGGCCCTCACTGTTACCACGCCTTCTTACCACGGCTTCCTAGATCACCGGGCCACATAAAAAAGAGTGAGCTTAACTGCAGGCAAAAACCGATTGTCTAAAAGTAAAGCACCTTTGCAAGCAAACGCAAAGTAGAAAAGAAACTCAAGGAGTGGGCATACACTGTGTAAGCCCAAGACCAGATATTTCTTGAGGTCTCCCCAAGAGAACAGCACTCTGGGTATGAGGGGTGAGGATAGCAGAGTGGAGTTCATTCTTGGGATTTGCAACCATTGAAAACCTGAGACATCTCCTTCGGAGGCTGTGGCTCTACTCGCCAGCCTTATTTATACCACAGCCATCTGAGCTGAAAATTCTTCTAGCTAATTGACTTTCCGAGGTGGCCTTCTACACAAAAGGGGCTATTTCTTCAGACAGATCTAAGGTCCAATTCCATTTGTTCCCTTAACCCTGACAGACACTAACCGCCCTTCAGGCTCGACGTGAGTGTGCTCCAAATGAGTATAATCCCCATGGTTTCCTGCAGCACACAAGGTTACTCTCTTGTAAAGATGAGAGAAGGAACCAGCTGGTTTCAATGCTCTTAAATAACAAATGTAACTTGCCTTTCTATGCATAGCATTTTCACTTTTTCAAATCTCCTTTCCAGCCAGTGCCTCTTCGTAATCCTCGAGGCAGGTATTAAATGAGCCCACTGTCCCCATTTAATGGAGAAGGAAACAGAGGACAGGAAAGGTGAAGCCATTTTGCCTGCTATCCGACAGTGACACATCAGGATGCCTTTCTTCGTGCCATAGTCACTATCCATTCTCCACAGCTTTCTGCTCTGTCAGGGTCTGAGCCCCATAACAGAGGTAAAGCTAAGCAGTTCCATCCTCAAACTACTCACATTCCAGTACATCCTGCACCTTTATAGCATTAGCCAAATTCACACGTAAATACACACACACATATACACACACACATACACACATACATACACACACACATACACACACACATACACACACACACACACACATACACACACACACACATACACACACACATACACACACACATACACACACATACACACACACACGGTATGCAAGCACAGAGGTCAAGCAAGACCACCGAGAGCTTCTAATGACAAATGAATGGAAGAACTGAAATTTCAGTGGAGGAACAGTAACCTTCCAGACCTGCGCTGGCCAGTTGGTCACCATTAACTACATTTAACTGACCGAAGAAATGAGAAAAATTATATGGGTCAAATGCACACAGGGTTTCAAATAAGGTATCATAAAATATATAAGAAATCATGAATATTTGATTATGATTATAAGTTGAAGTGATAGTATTTAGGTTATATAGTAGGTACATTAAAATTAATTCTATGTTTGATTGTGGTATTTTTATTTTTCATTTTGTTTTTAGTTTTAGCCTGACTACCAGAAGATCATAAATTACACATGTGGCTTGGATTATTTTTTGTTGTGAGGTTGTTCTATTCTAGATAGTGCCATTCTTTGTTTTCACAGGATTAAGCCAGAATATTTTGTTTTCCAACATTCATAATGAGAATTATGTAAATCGGTGTTTCCACAGAGGCATAGTCATAATATTTCTCCACTTTTCTGGAGATGTCCTGGCTGCTTTGTTCTTTGTGTTGGCCCCCTTTCCCAGATATAATCTCATTTTTCCCTTGTCATACTGAGACTGCCCCTACCCACCCAGCACCCAGTTCCACAAAGAGAGCGTCCATTACTAAATCTATCCCTGCCTCAGTGGGCTTCCAGGTTCTTCCCTAAAATAGAAGACAGTGAGCAGGGTTTGGACAGAATCAGAACAGCAAACTCTAACTAAAATTTAGAGGCAATGGTCATAATCTCCCTGTATGGTAACTTAATTAATTCAGTGCTTTACATACTTTGCCTTAACTTCCACCAAACTGCCCAGGCCTGATTTATTTTCCTGCCAAAGTAGCTTTCAGTGGACAGTGTGGCCATCCACAAGCCCAGGGAACAGTTGTCACTCTCAGATCTCCTGACTGACGCTGTTCCTAAGGTTTATTTATGAGCAGTAGGCAGAAGACGCTCATAAGCAAAGTAGCAACTTCAAGGAAGAAAGGGGCCCTTGGATGTGCCAAGCAAGTATCAGAAGAAAATGCCAGATCACTGGGCAGCAGAGAGGTAAATGACTGGAAAAAGAGAAACCGTCACCTGTGTGGAAGAAGAGCAAAAAGAAAAGAATAAAACCTGGAAGACAGGAGGAAGAAAGGGCAATGGAGACAAACTTCTTTTCATGTTTATTTTCTGAGGGAGGAAGGGATAAGGAACCCAAGTCCTCTCTCTGGGGCACAGAATACCTTTCAGAACTTTTGCCCTTTTATTTACCTGTGAGAACCACAGAGTCAGTGGGCATCCAGCGAACAACTAGTGTCCCCCAAATAGAGGTGACGCCAGTCTGCAGTACAGGCCCAGGGATCTGGTTCTGATTACTTGAGACACAACTTTTAAAGAACTACATAAGCAAACGACCCCCAGTCTCATTCCAAAATATTCCATAAACTAGACACTGAAGGCCATGGAGAGCACGGGTGATCTCTCATCCAGAAAGAGTTACCTGGTGACTGGATCTGGCTACTGTTGGCTCTCCTTTATCCTGACCATTTCTCATTTAAGTTCAATTGGCATACTCATTCTTAACCTCACAGTGTCCTGCCACCCCTGCCTCCCTCCCTCTCTGTTCCCCTCTCTCCGAGAAACAACTAGGTTTTATCATAGGTTTGTCATTTATAAAGAGCGCTAGATTTAAAGCCCAGTTTTAGCTTGCCACATGTCAAGTGGGTGGCGTGAAGCCAGATTCACCTCTTGAAGGCTACACAATGCTTATATTATGCCACCATTAGCCTACAAAATGTAACAGCCCCATTATTCATTCTATCGAGTATTATGCAAATAACCACGAAGAAAGTGTTACATAGGTACTAGACATCAGAGGTAAGCAATACCAAAGCAAAAAATTTATCTCTGTGCATCTAGCATTCCAGTCGGGAAAATACAGTCAATAATTACAGTGAATAAGTAAATTATGTATGCCATAGAAAATGTTATGCGTGGAAAAAAACGTAGGAAAGGGGCAACATATTTTAGTAACAGCAACAAAGTAAAACTTGAAGACATTGAGGAAACAAATTGAACAGACATGGCACAAGAGTTTTCGAGGAAGGGGGCTCTACTACAGAATCTGGAGACTCGTATAAGTAGGTGAATGCCCAGGAGGGAGCCAAGAGTCGCAGGAAAAGGTGAGCAGGCTGAGCCTTGGCTGTGCTTGGCACTAGACAGGAAGGCAAGGCGGAAGTGACAGGCCCTGATGATGGTCAATATTGTACCTGGTGTGATCATAATAGGAAAAGAAAGAAAGCAGAGAATCGATGTGAAGCTACTGCAAAAACCCCTCGAGGAGTCAGGATGGCGTGCCTGACCTCTGTCCTACTACAGGCATAGTAAGAACCAAGCATCTTCATTGACACGCCCAGAAGTAATGGTTTTCCAGCTATCTGGGCATCTCCTAGCCTAGACAAATTGACCATTATAACCTACCTTGAAAACTATTGATATTAAAAGTACAAAGTAATATGTGAAAAAACACTCGTAAAGACCAGGGATAGGAGTCTTGGTATAAACTTAATTACTAGAGTTTCACTCACCTGCAGCCCCGTGTAACATGGTCTATGACCTAGTACCCAAAGTCTCCCCATTCTCCTGACATTGGTCTTTCTGATGCTCGTTTTGATCTGGCTACTTACCTGACTAATTTAACAGGATGTGATAATCAGTCATCCCCAGGACTTCTGGGCTAAGAAAATACAATATATACCAGGACCTTGTAGCTTAAAGCTGGTATCACACTCCACTAAACACGAGCTCCATACAAATCCCTCCCACACCAGCATAGAATGAACGCCAAATTTTGAGCACATGAACAAACACCACGCACTTTGGCGAAATACAACCCAACATATCTCAAATGGTAGAAACCACACTGGGTCTGTTCTCAGGCCATAGTTCAATTAAAGTACAAACCAGTAATAGAAAGGCAGCTGAGGACATTAAACAGTGCACTTCTGAATAACAGTAGACAAAAATGAAAAGTGGATATGTTTTTCAAACATTTCTAAATTTGAATAAAAATAACATCTCATCAAACCTTGTCAGATGCACCAAAAGTAGTAGTTAGGGGGGAAATTATAATATTAAATGAATATATTAGAACATAAAAAAAAGCCAAAAAGCAGTAACCTGGACCTACATGACAGAAGAAGAGATCCAACTCTTGCAAGTTGTCCTCTGTCTCCAACCTGAATAACGTGGCACATCCATGCCGTGGATAACACATGTATACACACACACAAAAAAAAAATTAAAATGTACTTATTTTTTAAAGTATGAAAGGGCAAACTTAGAGGAGGATTATCAAGAAAAAGACACACATTGCCAATGTCAGAAGCGTTCATCATCATTGATTGATCTGACAGGAAAGGGTGAGAACCTGTGGCTACAGTCACTCTTCACCCAGAGAGCTGAGTCTTCCTATAAATGGCCCGGTTCTGACAACGGCACAAACTAGAAAATTCACACAAGGAGAAACAACCTAAAAATCCTTATTCACATGAAAAAAAGTTGAATCACCAATTAATACTCTTCTAGAATATGAATCAGTGGTCCGGTGGGTGGGTGGGTGGATTCTACTATCAGATAAAGAAGAACCCACTACACATTTTCTCCTCAAGCTCTTCCAGAAAAATGGAGGAAATCTGTGAGGCATGAATTACTCCAATGCTCCAAACCAGATAAAGACTTTCCAAAAAAAAGGAGCTACAGAGCATGCTTTTCATAAGTGGATCCAGACGTTCCCAACCAATAATAAATCAAATCCAACAACAAATAAAAGGCATTGTACCATGGCCTTATGGGATTTCTCCCATATGCATGAAGCTTGATCCCAGAACTTCAATCATTGTGAACCTTTACAACAACAGGAAAAAAAATATTGTGGTTGTACCAATTAATTAAGAAAAGGCATTTGACAAAATCCAAAATCTATTCCTAATTTTTTAGGCAGTAACTAAGCTGGTGCTAGAAGATATTTTTTTTATCCTGAGGTTTGCTTATTTTATTTAAAAATTTTTCATACAAAATATTTTAATCATATTTTCTTCATTCCCAGCTCCTTCATGATCCTCCATACCTCCTCACCTCCTAACTTGATATGCTTTCTCTCTCTGTCTCTCTCTGTCTCTCTCTCTCTCTGTCTCTGTCTCTCTCTCTGAGTCTCTCTCTCTGTGTCTCTCTCTCTGTCTCTCCCTCTCTGTCTCTGTCTCTCTCTCTGTCTCTCCCTCTCTGTCTCTGTCTCTGTCTCTCTCTCTGTCTCTCCCTCTCTGTCTCTCTCTCTCTGTCTCTCTCTGTCTCTGTCTCTGTCTCTGTCTCTGTCTCTCTCTCTGTCTCTCTCTCTCTCTGTCTGTCTCTCACTGTCTGTCCCTCTCCCTTTCTTTCCCCTCTCTCTCCTTTCTTCCTTCTCCTCTTCTCTTCAATTCCTTGTCCTGTTTCCCTCCCCTCTCCTTTTGCCTCTCCTCTCCCCTTTCCTTACTTCTCTCTCTCTCTTTCTTGAAAAAACAAAGACAAAAACAGCCAAACCAGCCTAGTTCTTGGGCCTCTATATGAACTTCTTATCCCTCATTCTTTCTCTATTACTTTCCCCTTTAGAAATTTCTAGCATGATACATAATGCAGTTTGTTAACTGACCATCACCCACTAGTGAATAACCTCCTAATAAACCCGGGGCTCATTAACCACTGTCTCCTCAACACACTGTGTGCACTTGGTAACAATGTGCCTTGACTGAATGCTTCTGTTTGTATCTAGAATGCTGTAGGAAAGAGAATGTCCTTGTCAGGGCTTGTATATCAAGCCTTCAGCTCTGTGTGTTCTCCTGGACAGGATACACCACGGAGAATGTCTCTGACTCTTTCCCAGGATTCACTTTCATGCTGCCAGGGAGCTGCTGCCAGCCTCTGAGGCTGCTAACTGGCTCACCTGTGACAAGGAAGGAATGCTTCTCAGTCTCCGCCTCCACAACCATCTCCAAACCTGGAGTGGCTTTCTGAGCCAAGAGGCCCATCTGTGAGCATGGCTTAGAAAATAGCATCCTGCGAATGTTTTCATTCAACAGCAAAACCATTTGATTTCACTCAAGCTTGTCTTTGCAAGGGCAAATGAAGCCAGCTTGACAGAGAGTCGTTAAATAGACTAATTAGGCAATGACTTAGAGAGGCCAGGAGTGGGGAAGAGTCAAGGAGCTAGGATTGGGTTCTCTCGGTTGCTTAGAAGCACTGGGACTTCAGGCAAGGCTAGCATCCTTTACTGACATGTCTTTAACAGAGGACCCAAGTAATGATATTTCATAAAGTTATGTGAACTCAAAATAATGATACACACAAAACCTGCTTTGAGCACTGGAGAGATGGCTCAGAAGTTAGGAGCGCTGGCTGCTCTTTGGGAGGATCTGGGTTCTTGATTCCCAGCATCCATATTGTGGCTCACAAACCATCTTTTAACTCCAATAGCTGGGGATTTGATGCCCTCTCCTGGGTTCCACTAGTATCAGGCACCCATGTGGTTCATAGAAACATGAAGGCCAACCACCCACACACATAAATAAGACAACTTTTAAGTACAGCTGATTTATAAAGTAGAATAATTACCAAAAGCTATGTCAATATTATTTTTTTTGTTATTGTTATTTGGAAGAGTCTCCAGAGTAGCAAAGGGGAGAAACTCACAAATCAAGGGCACAGTACAGCAGGACCAGGAATCGGCAGTAGCTGTACAGGCCACTTAGCTGTTTAAAACAGTGAGCTCAGCCTTCACTACCCGGATGTACATCCTGGATCAGAGGTCGATACGCAGCCCTGGGCTAATGACTGTCCTTTCTCTGTGCTTCTGAATCACAGAATAGAGATAATGAAAGAATTCGTTTCTCGGGCTCGCTGGGAGGATTGCAAGTGTTTAGAACAGTGTCTGGCATGTATAAATCATCAGTAATAATGAATGCTAATATTTGTTTAACAACAATAAATAATAACGCTAATCTACTACAGAATACCAACACAATCCCACACACCCTCTAGCTCATAAAAGAGCTACAGAAACACCACTAGCAAGCAATGCTAAGAACAACGAAACAAAACACCCTGTCAGCTCTCAACACTGACGTTTCCCATTTACTCACCAATCCTGTTTCTGAAAAACACAGGTAGAAAATGCAAAACCCATGCTTCAGGCTTCTCTTCAACACACGGCCTGTTCCCTTGGCTGCACGGATGAAGGCCAACACCACCCCTCAGAAGCAGACTCCCCAAAACCCCAATCCCTGTGTCTGTTATCGGACTTTACTCCTCTGCATTTTATGTTGCGTTGTTCGATTGGCTTGGCCTTTACGTTGCCAACAGAACAGAACAGAGACCTGCTGTGTTCCCCATGGAGACAGGAGAGTACCTGGGACACAGACAGTGGACATTAAGATATCCATTATAAGGAGTGAGACAAATAAAAATGTGTCCACCCAGAGATGACTCAGAAGTTCATCTAGATTGAACGTTTGACACTCGTCGGCCAGGCTACTTTTCTCAAGTCCAGGAGGACGTGCTATGCACACACAGAAGCTGTACATCCAGGCCTCCGTTCTCGCTGATGGATGGTAAGTCTTCAACTGCCTTTTATCTGTAAAACACACTCCACGACACTCCATCATTCAATTAGGATGTTAAAGGCTTACAACAAAATTAATTTGCTTATCACCAGGGAAATTAAAATGTCTGCAAATAAATTCTCTCCCTGCAGCCCAGTTTCAGGTGGGTGGGTGATACATCCGATGTGTTGGCAGCACCGAGAACCAAGGGGAGAGGATTGGGAAAACCACATTTCCAGCTGCAGGGAGAAGTCCAGCAAAGATGAAAAGAGGGAGAAGGGGAAAACCATGTTGGAGGCTGAGTTTTTAATGTCTTTTCCAAAACAGAGAAATGATTTAAGGAACTGAAGGTCAGGTTAGCCAGATAGTGGCTCACCTACAGCAGGAAGCAATTCGGGTATTAATTCTAATGCAATGACTTGGGCCCCATGATTTAGCATTGCATTTAAGAGTATTTAGTTTGCAATTAAGTAAACATAAGTCTGGATTCTACCTCTGACATTTAGCTGCTGTGTGACCTTGGAATAGTTACTAACATCTCTGAACTCAAGTTTCCATCTGATTAAAGGGGAGTCTCAAGGTTAATCTCATGGGGCGTTATTACACACAAAGCAAAGTAAGTGCACAGTACAGAAATGTGGTCTTACTATGTTACTGATAACCATTAGCAGTGTAAAACAATGATAATAATAACCATAACAATGGACATCCCTATGTTAAGGGATGGCACTTAGCACGAAGCAGAAAGATGGGCACAAAATCCCACCAGAAACTCAAATTCTCTTGGAGATTTCTCCTTGAACATAAGCTCTATGTTCAAGATCCAAGACATAATTCCCCCTGTTCTAGGGCTGCAGTGAGGTGTCCTCCAATCATTATCGAGAGACAAATCCACCCCATGTGACCAGTTAACAAACCCAAAACACCCAACCCAAACGCCTCCTTGACCTGGCTACTCAGCACGCCCTCTCCATCTGCCTCTTCCCAAACAGGACTGGAGTAAGTCAGAGTGAGCCGAGGCCTCCCAGGGCATGGGGACCAAGAAAATGAACGTGAGGGACCAGAGCACCAGTGGGATTGCTCTTGAGAATCAAAGACAAAGGTGGAGAGCTGCCAAGGGAAGAAGAGAGAGAAGGAGGATGGATCTCTGCAGAGTTGCTCTAAGGAACCTGCATCACAGAGTCGGGTTGGAATGCTCCAGCCTGCCTAACACTGCCCCTCTCTGGAGTGCTCTCCATTTTTCCTAAAGTCGTGAACCACTAAACAAACAACTTCCACACCTGAATGGAGCTATGTGATTTTTTAAGAAGAGAAGTAAAAACTGAAATGGTCAAAGCCTGGGCCAGAGGGAAACACAAGAGCAAGCCAAAGCTTTGGATATGGCCGATAATGGGAAAACCAACTCAGTGCCAGGGAGCCAAGATTAACTGAGGACAGAGTTTAAGGGAAAGAAAATACTGGGACTGGGATGTAATGTGGTGGTATAGTGCTTGTTTGACACATAAACGACCCTAAATCCAACCCCCCCAACACTATAACAAACAAATGCACACATTTAACTTGCCTAGAGTCAGCAAGTTTGGGGGGATTTAAAGGGAGAGGGAAAAAAGATTTAAGACAAAACTCCCTTCTCCCCAGTCCAGAATCCAAATGTGCATCTTTGCTTGTTGTGTGCAGTAAGTGGGGCATCCTAAACAACTGAGCAATCTGAGATGAGTGGACTTGTTCCCGTGGCTCAAGCAAAGTCTCTGGCCTAACATACCTCCCAAAAGTGGCTCAGCCCAGGCAACAGTGTCTCCCTCAACAATGGCTCAGCCCAGGCAACAGAGCCTCCCTCCCTTTGTTACTTTGAGACCCTTAGGAAGAAGGAGGGCCAGAAGAGGGGCTGCTGAACTTCTGTGCTTAATTGCAAGGCTGTGGTAGCATGCAGCACCATGCCATCAGGGAGGCTGCACCAGGTGACATTTGTGCAGTCCATATTCATTCACAGCTGCGGGCGGGTTGATCCAGGGCACTAATTATCTAATTGCTACTAATGTTCCATATATTTACTCAGCTGCAAATTTGCAAGATGGGGCCTGACTCACAAGAAGGGGAGAATAATGGAAGATATATTTCCATTTGAAATTTCATGAATAAACAGCAAGCACCCTGTTTATTAAAATTCAGATGCAGATAAACAATGAGTATAGTTCCAGGAATAATTGCAGGGTTTCCACAGTTACAGAAAACCGGTCCCTTTGTTAATACTCCATTGTTCTATTTATACCTCGGGAGATATCACACTAGGTTTCTATAAATACAATGGAAACTCATTCACCTCAAACCGTCTCACGTGTCAAGTCTCAACCTTCTCCGCAATGAAAGAGCTGCATCCCGAGTGTCCCTGACAGTAGGTCTCAAGACTGTCCTGCATGAATCCTTCCTAATATAAGGGATGAAGCAGAAGCATGGATTGGGCTGGGCAGAGAGAGAGCAGCGTGGATTCTATTCCGGTTACAGAAATAGGTGTGGAGCAGCGGCATTTCAGCTGCTTCACCCCCCACCTCAGAGCCCCAGAGTTTTAAGAATGTCAGCCATTAAAAGCAGAGGAAATCAACTGTTCAAGGGCTCCCTCTGCCTCTGTGCGAGCAGGTAAAACTCATCAGTGACATTCATTTACATAAGTTTCCTTCAATAGGACTGGATCCTCCTCTACGGATGAGGATCTTCTCTTCCATCCTACTGCAACACTTGGTAGCAGTCAGGAAAATCTACTCTTATTCAGCATTTACTCTCAGGGTGCCTAGAATTATACTTGGTACTTATGAAGTACTGCCGTCCTGAGAGTCTGGTTTGATGAGCTGTACTGATTCCAACCAGTGCCCAGAGCATCCCCACAAAAGTTCCCTGTGCTGACTCCCGAGACGACTAGTCTTTATAAGGTTACCATACTTAAGATACTATTTTAAGTGGATTTCACTATATATGAAACCTAATAGGCATACTAGCTTTATGAATTAAGTCCTGTTTTGTTTTCTTTTTAATATAGCAAACTACAAAGGAAAAAGCTGTGCAGACAGAGTAAATACCAAAGCCAGAATTTGAACCCACAACTATCTGAAACTCAAGTCTGTGCTCTTCACTATCTCAAAGCCAAACACATCAATTTCACTCATATACATTTAAAAGCATGAGTACCCGCCTCTCTCCACAGTCCCTGGTCTGCAAGAACTGACCCTCCAACTATAGCAATCTCCCATGTGCCGTCATTGACCTGTCTCCTCATGTGGAGAGGAAAAACTGATCACAGATGTATAGAATTTCTACACACTTGCCCACGTGCAAGTGCATTTATGTAAAATAGACATCATATATACATATACATATACATATACATATACATATACATATACATATACATATA
>NW_021604568.1:7899055-7949283 GCF_004785775.1 Grammomys surdaster | reverse complement strand
ATATACATATACATATACATATACATATACATATACATATACATATATATATATGCATGTGGGTAAATATATGTGTTCTTGTCAGTACCTCCTTACAGGTTGGGTAGCATTACCCACAGGGAACTGAGGCAGTGTCTGAAATGGGGCCCAGATGTACATGTAACACCTCTTGCCAGCTGACACTCCATATGCTGCAGGGGAGCCAGATTCATTAAAGGGCTTTACATGCACAGACTTCAGTACCAATGGCCTTCTTCAATGCTAAGTCTCTCCAGAGTCCCCAGCCCCTGAACATGCTTGAGGTTCAGAGCCAAGGCAGAGGGGAGCAGAAACAAGACGCAGTAGCAGGGAAGGATATCCAAGGAGCTGGGGGAAACATTTTATACTCTGCTCATCAGCAACAGCTGGCAGGCTCATCCAGAAATCTGTGCCCAGTTCATTAGAGAGAGATTTCTCTTCACAGTCTCATTTGGCAGATGGCAGTATAAGGTCTAGCCTTCTGATCTGGGCCCAGCATCCCTACAGATAGAAGAGATGCCAGTTATCAGTTCAAAGACTGGGGGTCCTGAAAGTTTATCACGACAGGCTCTTGCATTTGAATTCTAGAAGGCTTTGAGATTCTCCAACAAACTATTGAACATCTATTTAAACACATAGTAGCTCAGTTTAGAATGAACCCCCTTGTTCTCCCTTGATTCTGGCCCATTGCATGCTGGTCCCGCCACAGGAGTCACCTGTTATTCCACTCTCATTAACTTAACTCTTGCTTTCCCCACCAGCTGAGTGATGTTTACAAAACCCAGTTGTGTTTGCTCTCAGACTACTTAGGGTCATCATGTTTGTTATTATAACTGCATTGTTCAATTAAATAGTGTGTAAATCAACAGATTATTAATACCAAAAGTCCATTTTCCTATAAATGTTTATTCAAATGTTTTGCAAAATCTCGATAAAGATGAGTCACTTTTTTTTAAAATGTAGCTTTTTCAGGGCTGGAGAGTTAGCTCAGTGCTTAAGAGCACTTGTTGCTCTTGCAGAGGTCTCAGGTTCGATTCTCAGCACCTACAGGATGTTTCACAAGTGTCTCTAACTCCAGTCCCAGAAGATCTGGCTCCTGGGAACGACAGGCATACAGTTGGTACACATACAGGCAAAACAGAAGATAATAAGATAAAAGTTCTTAAATGTATGTTCACTGGACATGATGGTACATGGTTGTGATCCCAGCATTCTTCAGGATGAGGCAGGAGGATTGAAAGCAAAGTTAAGCCTGGCTATCTGGTGAGATTCTACCAGAAGGGAAGTGTAAAAGGGGGTAAAGGGGCAAGTGACATAGGATGTTTAAATTAGGTATGAACGGGCAAAATAGAATACACTGTCCGAAAGAACTGCAGAGACAAAACTGGAGAAGAGCCTGAGGAAAAGGAGGTCCAGTGACAGGCCTAAGTTGGGATTCAGCTCAGGGCGAGGCCTCAAGGCCTGACACTATCCCTGATGCTATGGTGTGCTTACAAACAGGGGCCAGAGAGCTGAAAGAATCAGATACAGATACTTAGACCCAACATATGGACAGAAGCTGCTGATCCCTGTGGTTGAATTAGGGAAAAGCTGGAAGAAGCTGAGGAGGAGGGTGACCCTAGAGAAAGACCAGCAGTCTCAATTAACCTGGATCCATGAGATTTCTCAGACGCTGGACCACCAACCAGGCAGCATACACCAGCTGATATGAGGCCCACCCCTCCCAACACATATACAGCAGAGGACTGTTGGGTATGGATTCAGTCTGAGAAGATGCAACTAACCTTCAAGAGACTTGGGGTCCCAGGGAGTGGGGAGGTCTGGTGGGGTGTGGGGGGGACATCGTTTTGGAGACTTGGGAGGGATGAGGTGTGGGATGTGGAACAGTGGGAGGGTGGACTAGGAGGGGAATAAACTCTGGACTGTAAAAAAAAAGATTAAAGAATTAAAAAAGAAAAGTAAAATAAATAAATAAATAAAATATAATTATCCTAAAAAGAAAAAAAATATCCTGAGAATGGGGACAAAGAATCCAGACTCCTTCCCACTACCCTTCCTCCACCCCCCAAAATTAAGAATCTCTAGTTATAGATGTGAGATAAATGTGATTTAAATAAGAAAGACAGCCCAGAGCTCTGATCAGTAGCTCAACATGCAGACTGTGACCTGCCTCTCTCAAAAGAACCAGCATGTATCTCTAAGTCTATGCCTGAGGCTAAACCAGCATGTTCATAGCATCGTGTATTTTTTATGACTGCCCAACATTTCAGACAAATTTTTCAAAAAGCAGCAACAGGCCTTCTTTTACGAGACACAAATGACCACAGTTAAGTGAGGGCTGGGATAACAGCACATTTGAAGAAGTGAAGAGAGGTGTTGGCTATTTGAACTGGATGGTGGGGACTGAGGTCCAGGAGGAGGATGAGAAAGCCCCTCAGAAAGCCATGACCAGACCTGCCTCTATTTTTAGAACCTGCTTCCCTTGCCTGCAGCACTTGGTAAATATCGCAGGTATGGGCTGGGATGGGACATCTGTTCTAACTGACAAGTCCACAACGGGCCCAAGGGACTCGGTTTAAGTATCTGTATTCTTTCCCTCCTGTTTGGTGATATTTCTTTATGAAATGGACTACTTCCCCCAACCAGCCCAAAACCACTGAAGTGGATGGTAGATCACATTACCTGGTATGCTTCTACACCTTTCAGGAAACCTCCTAGCAATCACAGTAACTCCATTTTTTTTCCAGATGGTTGCTGACAGCCTTTCAAAATGAATCCTCCTACACTCCTATTCTTACCCTTGACTAACTGACTTTAATGGTAATCTCCTTAGGTCTGGAGTCCAGATGGAATGGGAAATCTCTCTGATTTCTTTCAGAAGGGAACTTCACTAGAAAACAGGCCCATCTGACCACTAGTAAACTGTTTTCCCTTGCTAACCTCCCATCCCAACATTTACCATCTTGTCTCTACCACTCCTCTGGCATTCATGAGAACACAGTCCTTAATAAAGAGGCTGCAATCCCCCCTAGACTCTGGTGTGATTTTTGTTTCAAAACTGGTAGTTAAGCTTGTATAAAATCAATGGATTTGAATATTTAACTGCCTTTCATCATTTGAAGGAAACCTCATAGCAAAAGCTATAGTGGAAAATAATTGCTCAGTAAAGGCAAACAGGATGGATGGATGGATGGATGGATGGATGCATGCATGCATGCATGCATGCATGCATGGGTGCATGCATGGATGGATGGATAATTCTCATGACAGCCCTTTGGAATGAGGAAAGTTGATATTTTTACTGATGTGGATAGTTACTTTGCTCAGTTATGTGTTCTAGAACTCTGTGATTATTTGTATGATAGCATTCCATTAGACCACCCACCTAAATCCCAACACTAGCACAGGAAGGGATTTTATTTCTTGATTTTACTTCTGTGGAACTAAAATCAGACCTGATCCAAGGTCAATATAGTCCGTAAGCCAGAAAGGTAGTCATAGAAACAGAGCCTTAAATCTTTGACTTTAAAACTCAATCTTGTCACAAAGATCTGCAAGGAAAACAGAGTAAGCACATTGGGGAGGTGGAAAGGCAGAGGAAAAAAAAATGTGTATTTCATCCAGGGTCAGAGAGAGCTATAGGGACAGACTCCATAGAATGTGCACCACTGGTCGATGAACTGACTCTACTGGCCAAATTTAGCCCTCTACTTATTTTATAAAAGATGCTTTCTTGAAATATGGGGTCTGTCAATCAGGTGTGTACTGTGTGAAGCTTTTCTTGCACAGTGGCTGAGTCAAGTAGCCCACCCTATGGCTGACAAAACTTAAAATATTTACTATTTGCACCTTCATAGACCATGTTTTTCAGATTCTGTTGCAGGCTCTTGAAAGACACACACACACACACACTCAACAGCAGCAGAAATGAAGGAGCATGCTACTGATGTTCTCTGGACTGAGAAGGAACATTTTTCTGCCTCATACAAAAAAGAGGAAAAAAAAATCACAAAACCAATTACCTCAGTACTTGATATCTGCTTAGAGGCCTCTTGTCAATAATATCTACTCCTGCCTGAACTCTTGAACCAGCCGGCCACTTTCTTCATTACCACTGCATTTCGGATTAGCAATCAGTGGAAAAGCTACAGAAAACAAACTTTTTTTTTTCACTCCATTTTCAAAGAAAAATCAGAGAAGTGCACACTGAATGCAGTGCTACAATAAATGGGAACTCTGCATGCCTTGTAAAACGGTCTAGATCTCATTAAATGATTTCTGGGCTATTATCCTTCGGGCTCACCAATGGATTTGAATGGACTCTCCAGTAAATGTGGATGTTTAACGTAGCACTCTTTTGAAAGGAAATAGCATATTGGAATCAGAAAAGATGGAGACTGATTGTTAAGAGCATGATTTGAAATTAAGAATGCCATTTTCTGTCTTTAGGCTTTGCCATGGATAGTCCCTCACAAATCCTTTAACCCTCCTTACGTCTTACTTCTTAAACCCACTAAATGGAGAAAATCACACCCATCTCCTAATCCTTTCCTCTTTGCTCCAAACCAGTGATTTGGAAAGGATGCACACAGTGCAGAGCTGTGGGCTTCTAAGGCCCCTCGCAGGTAAATGTATGCTGTTTTTGCCAGCTCCAGGGAGGTAGAACCCGCAGGGAATGCGAACATGGCCCCAAGTACAACAAAACTCAGGGTTTCAAGGACAAATAGCATATTAACTCCTGCAAAAACTTTATTCTGCATGTAGTTAATCAAGAATGAAAAACTTTCTACAGATGACACTATTTTAAGAGTGAACTTCAATATCTTCCTAACAAGGGTAAAAAGCCTTAATGAGCTTGCATTGTTTTTGTAGGGTTCAATCCAACCTTATTTCTGATCACTTTCTGTGTTGCAGCCTAGGCTGAGGCTGAGTCCTTGGCTTTTATTAAGTGTGGGGCTGGCTCTGTGGAGCAGAAAGTATCTACAAACAATGCCAAGTGGCTTTGCCCTGGGACAAGATATCAGTGGGAAATCCCACTGCCTGTCCCTGCTTCCTCCTCCTCCTCTTCTTCTTCTTCTTCCTCCTCTTCCTCATTCCATTTCATTTTTATGTGGCTATAAATCAAAACCCCTGCCTCTACAAACTGACCAATTAAACAAAAGGTAGATGAGTATTCAGAGATACCAATTTCAGAGATGAGAGTACAAAGATGAAGAAAAGGGAGAGGAGAGGGGGAACATGATTGACTTTCTATTGGTCCAAACAGGCTCCAAATGACCGGTAGTCACTTTTTTTTCTACACAGAGGCTGCTGAGAAATGGAGGTAATACTGAGGAAAGCAAGTCAGAAATAGAGAAGAGACTGACTTATGACTACACTGCACCTCTAAATCCAGCCCTGGCTGAAGCTACTTCAATTCTATGATTTCAAATATCCAGCTTTGAAAGCTATCTAAAAGTCATGGAAGGACACCCTTTGTCAACAGTCCTCTTGGATGGGCAGTTATTATGCTTGTTTTTAAAGCTGTGTGAGAAATAATTTAGAACAATTCAGATTGTATTGACTGCAACAAAATCCACATTGCATCCAAGCACAATTATCCTGATAAGAGAGTCTTCCATCTTTCAAAATTTTTGGCATTTTTAAAAATCTATTTGCTTCTAGTGTTGTTTAATGACGATCAAGAATTTCTGACAATCTTTATGGCACTTAAACACTTTGTGTCCACGTTTTTTTTTTAATTAAAGATGAATTTTTTCAGACAATGTATTCTGATTACAGTTTCACCTCCCCCAAGTCCTCCCAGATTCTCACATTTACCCATCCACCCAAATTTTTCTCTCATCTAATTAATAATAGTAGTAATAGTAATAATAACATAAAATTAAAATAAGTCAGACAGGAACAAAACAAACAGAATAAAAATGCCAATCAAAACAGCACAAAAATGCATACGGATGTAGAGACATTTTCTCACACACAGAAATCCCATAAAAACACAAAACCAGAAACTATATATATTTGCAAATGACCTGTAAGGAAAACCACACAACTTAAGACAACTGGGTTCGTTTTGTGTTGGCTGTCTACTACAGAGACTCTCTTTGAATGTAGTTTCTATGCCCCATGAGAGTCCATTTGAAAAAACTATTTTTTTTCTATGTGATCAGTAACCAACTGAAAATGGCTTCTGAGTTAGAGAAAGAGGTTTGTGTCAATTTCCCCTCTCAGTGCTGGCCCAGAGCTGTGCAGCCTCTGCCCTTGCTGCCACAGTCTCTGTGAGTTCAAATGCGTATCAGTCCTGCTGTGTTTAGAGGGCCTCATTTCCTTGGTGTTCTCTGTCCCCTCTGGCTTTTACAATCCTTCCATCTCCTCTTCCACAAGGTTCCCTGAGCCCTGAGAGGAAAGATTTCATGGAGATACTCCATGTACGAATGAGTGTTCCAAGGTCTCTCACTCTTTACGTAGTGTCCAGTTGTGGGTCTCTCTATGTGTTTCCATCTACTGCAGGAAAAAGCATCTCTGATAAAGGCTGATCTGTGAATGTTGCAGACTGTCATTAGGAATCATTTCATTGCTACATTTCAAGAACAGTAGTAATTGGTTTTCCCACGTAGCTCCCTGACCTATCTAGTCTTAGGTTCTTGCCTACCCAAGCAGCACTGGGTATGACTCCATATCATGGGTCTTAAATCAAACCACTAACATATCTTGCAGTAGATCTCCATGGTAGATTGAAAGGTTTGTAGCTGGGTTGGTGTTCACTTTTATCCTTTGGTAGCATGTCAAGTACCTTCCAGTACCATAAACACTAGTCTGTAGGAGTGAAGGCTCTAGGTAGGCACCGTCTTGACTCTTCCATTTTCCATGAGTTGTGCAGGTATTATCTTCAGCAGTAGGACTTTACTGTCAGTTTGTGAAGAACAAATAATAGTCTTAGCAATAGCCTGGGTTGTTTGGGGTTTCCCATGGGGCCCCTTTAGCCAACAACTGAATTAGATGTAACCCATTTTCAGTACTGGAAGTTTCATTTGGTGATAAACTGTAATTCCATCTCCCTGTTATTTGGCAACTTCATTTAGATCACTTTCATATATGTATATATTTTATATACTGTATAAATTATATAAATTGTATAAATTGCATATATTATATATTGTATAATATACATATACATATACATATATATTAGGAAGCTTCTACTGCATTGAGATTTCCATACAACCTCTAAAATGCCCTTAATTTTAGCTACCTTTCTTTATATCCCTTCACTAGTCTCCCTCTTCCCTCCTTCATTTAATTCTCCTGTTCCAGTCCACCATCTCATCCACTCATAACTGTCTATTCTATTCCCCTTCCTATAGAGATCCAATCTCTCCTTGGTCCCTTACTCTGTATCTAACTCTGGGATTAAATGGACTGTAACTTGTTTATCAAAGACTTAACAGCTGACTCCTACATATAAACAAATTGTGTCCAACCTCTTAGAAACTTTAAACTAACACTAAAGACTACATATTAAAGTTCCTTTCTCTTCCTCTTCCTACTAGCCAAGAAACACCTCAGTCCTATGGAATGTAGGTCTACTCTTCCAGCTATGCCTTCAAGATGTAGTCGTGTCCCAGGTTTGTACACTCTTCTAACCATTTCCTTTGGCCTTTTATAGACAAGGGGCATCATAAAACAATGGTTTGGCCACTCTGTAGATTCCTAGAAGTGTAGAGAAATGATCAGAAGCAATATAGGGGTTCAGTTCTCCTGATAGATGTCTAACATTCCTCATTGAACCCTAAATATGTGAAGTTCACAGTGTACTAGAAATCCCTGACTTTCCCCAAACCCTTCATCCACATCTGACCCAGAACAATCTCTCATGTGTAAGAATTTAGACCTCACATTGTTCTCCTGACTCCTCTATTCCACAAGGTTCCTATTTTCTCCAAAATCCTCAAGAAGGAAGGCTCCGTGGCTCTTTATGGAAAAATGATGACACATTTCTTTATGCTGGTTAAACAGAGTTTCCCACGTCTCCAAAAAGATTGCAAGTTTCTCAGGGCAAGGACGACTCTTTGTATTGGTTTGTCCGCTGTGGCCAGCCCAGGTTACATGAAATAAATATTCAACAGTCATTTGTTCAATTATCTGTATACTTATGCTTCTTTTTAAAATTTATATTTTTGTGTGCTTATGTTTATGTTCATGTGAATGCAGGCAGGTGCACACACATACGTGTGAGCATTTGAATGGAGACCAGAAGTCAGCACCAGGGATATCCTCAATTACTTTCCAATGTCTTTTTACTTCTCTCTTTTTTTTTCCTGGAGTTCACCAATTTGGTAAAGAAAGCTGGCTTGCAAGCTCCAGAAATCAACTTGGGCCTGTCTCCCAGTGCTAGCATTAAAGGTGTGTTACTATGCCCAGCTTTAATACACACCCAGCTTTAATGGATGCTAAGAATCAGATGGAACTCCTCAGGCTATATGGCAAGCATTTTACTGACTGAACCTTCTCCTCAATCCCTGATTATATTTCTTTTAAAACAGTTTTTAGGGAAATATCAAGTACTGTTTTTACATTGTTTCCAACTACTAGTTATCCCTCCATCTCCTCCCGTACCCCCACTCCCTTTCAAACTCATCACCCCTTCTTTATTTTTTTCATTGCACACACACACACATACACACACACACACATATACACATACATACACACACACATACATACATACATACACACACACACATACACATACATACATACACACACACATACATACACACACACATACACATACATACATACATACACACACACATACATACACACACACATACACATACATACATACATACACACACACGCACATACACATACATACATACACACACGCACATACACATACATACATACATACACACACACACGCACATACACATACATACATACATACACACACGCACATACACATACATACATACACACACACACGCACATACACATACATACATACATACACACACGCACATACATACACACACACATACACACACATACATACATACATACACACACACACACACACATACCCACACACACACAGAGACATATATAAGTACAGTCTACAGAGCCATTTAGTATGCCCATATGCATTTGTATTTAGGGATGACCACTTGGCATTGGATAACCTACCAGGGGGCTCGCCCATAGAAAAGACTGATCCTCACTGTCTCAACAGTCATTAACCACCTATAGCTCTGTATCTAGAGATACGGCCTCCTGGGATTTCCCCCACCCATGTTGAGATGTCAACTGGTGTTGTTCAAGTCCTGTTAGGGCTATTTCTTCTTAAGTGATGTATTTTTTTCTTCCTAAGTGCCATGTAGTTTAATCCCTGGAAGCTGTTACATTATGTTTGTATGCTTGTCTCAGTGGGACTGGTCACCCATAAGCTAAACCACAAGAGTGACACAGAAAAAGTTTTCTGAACACCACATGCAAAATAAGAAATCAGTAAAAATTTTTACAAAACTCTACCTGTATTTGCATGTATTAACCCTCTTTGTGCTTAAGATATGTGATGAGATGACCTATGTTTGTCTGAATGAACACCACTTTGATATGACTACTGAGTTGTGTGTTTTTGCAGAAAATCATACAATGACTACAAACTAGGCAGTCTGAGTTCATGGCTCTGGTCCTTTTCTTAGTGCCGTGTAACTCTGCCCTGGCCATGAAACTCACCCAGTTCTATGTCTGTAAACTGGGTTACTAAAATCAGCCTGCTTCACAAATACTATACAAAGGAACTGTTGTTTTGATATAATAAAAGACTGCTTAGTAGACTCAGATCTGTGGCTTCCTGTGAACAACTGACCTAATTAATAACTTTAATAACTCACTCCTCTGAACATGTGATAATTTGGTACCTCCTCCCAAAAAAGTGGGAAAGACTCTTCAATGCTGTAAGACAGGAGCATATGCATGCTGGCTCTGCCTGGATTCCCAGGTAATGGGATTAGAAGACAAGCAAGACCGTGAATATGCTGAATGGCCTCATTAAGCCGGACTCTTTGGCTAAATGCATCAATACTGTTGTAAATAACTGCTATGTCACCGAGTATATTCTGGATGCATTTTGAAATTAATTATTCATAAGTGATCATGCCCAATGCTTATTTGCATGTTAGGGACTAAGCACCAGGTCATTGCCACCTGCTATATCTGAATGAGCTCCTTGTTGTAAGGTCTAAAGCACTTATGAATATTTTAACTGGTGTGGGAAATAGCCCAGAGGTCATAAATGAGGAAACTCAGGTCACACTTAGATACTAAAACTGTGAAGAACACTGCAGGTATCCTAGGATAAGTGAGAGAGAATTCAACTGTGTGGCAGAGGCCCCTTCCACGGCATAAAGTACATACAGGAGGACCACGGACTCGAGAATGAGGGTAATGCCCTTTCTTATCTAATATAGCTTCCATGTGCCAGCCTCTGTCCCTTTTCAGATCTTTATGCGATGCTCAATAAGTACCTGGGTCTGCAATCAGCACAGCTCCAACCCTTCTATCTCATCCCAAGCTACGCATACTCTTCAACTCAACTCCAGAGTTATTCACACACACTCACCACTGACGTACAACTAGGCATAAGTGGACAGACAAGTTTAAGTGGCATACTGAATGTGTTGAAGGGGACATTTACTGAGGCATGGTTTACCATGCTGAAAAGCATGGACGGGCTAGAGAGATGGTCCGGTTAGTAACTGTACTCATTGGACAACCAAGAAGACCTAAGTTTGAAATCTCTTCACCCATGTGTTAAAAGAAAAACAAACATGCCACATGCCTGTAACCCATGCATTGGGGGCAGAAGGGCACAAAGAGAAGGCAGATTCTGGTGGCCTGCTAACCAACCACATTACTCAAATAGGTTCACTGAGAGACCCTGTCTCAAAAAATAGGGTGGAAGTAGTGTCCTCCTCTGACCACTGCAGATGCACACACGGCCACCTGCAACCCCACACACATATAACCATATACACAACACACATATAGACATAAAAAGAAAGGAAGAGGGGAGGGGAAAGGGAGAAGGGCAGGTCAGAGCAAAGCCAGATGTAACCTGAATATCACTGAGCTGTTGTCTGTTTACTTTAAGATACTAAACTGACAAAGATTCTATACATTCAAATGTATACTGTGGTGGTTTAATACATGCAGATTTCTGTATGATTTCCCAAATTAAAGAAAGTCTGTCACCACCACCCCCAAGCTGTGCATCACACTTGAGAATGTTTTTCATCTCACAACTCAAAGTCTATGCCCTGTGACCATCACCTCCCCACCCCCTCCCCGTTCTTCCCACCCTGTCCTCCCCGTTCTTCCCACCCTGTCCTCCCCGTTCTTCCCACCCCTTCCCCGGGCAGGCAGCTGCCATTCTGCTGCTCTCTGTCATATGAGTTCAGCGTTTTTTGATTCACAGAGCATTTATTATTCCGTTTGGCTTATTTAATTTAGCGGAAAGTCCCCCAGTTCCACCCATTTTGCAACAACCAGGGGGTTTCTTTCATTTTATAGCTGAGAAACATTTCACTGCATGCATGGACCACAACTTCTATATCTATTCACCCACCAGTGCGAACGTCTGCTGCGTTGATATCTCAGCTACGAAGAGCAATGCAATGCAGGTCATTGTAAATAAACCTTAGTGCAGCTGTTCAGTGGAATGTTGCACACAAGGCTTAAAGAGAAGTGAGCAGATAATATATGTGTATATGTATGTATGTATATAAACACCTAAAGCGATATCTTATGACAAACAGCAGGAAATGCAAGTTACACGGTAGAATTCATGAAAGGATTCATTATTTTGTTTCATGCATGTATATATACAGGAAGACACATATAACTATGAATGTATACACATATAATCTTTTATAAAGAGAAGAAATACACAGAAGTTCCATGCTGACTTGTGACAGTGATTGCCCTTGAGTGACAGGACTCAGCCAGGGAGCTGAGCTACAAAGAGGCCTTTCGCTAATAAAGCACACATTTAGAAATGCTCTGTCCTGCCTCTTCCTTTACTGCTCCTACAGAAGCACCTACAGAGAAACACCTTCAAAGATGTGCTTTTGAAAACTTTACCACATCCTCTTGACAGAGCTTCTGATAGCCTAACCATTCTCAATGGTCACTATCAACTAAGTACCTTACCACTCCACAAACCTACCACCACCAACACACACACACACACAAATAAACATACTCACGTACTCACACACACACACACACACAAATACACATACATACTCACACACACACAAATAAACATACTCACATACACACACAAATACACATACTCACATACTCACACACACACACACAAATACACATACGTACTCACACACACACACACACAAATACACATACATACTCACACACACACACACAAATAAACGTACTCACATACACACACACAAATACACATACTCACGTACTCACACACAAACATACACACACACAAATACACATACTCACATACTCACACACACATATATATACTATATACACACACAAATAACACACACACACACTCCACTATTGCACTCTTCCTCACTGACATCTCACTAAAGAACTGTGTTTGTTGAATCTCTTCATATATGTGAACATGTCTTTGCGACAATCCTCTCCCAAAGTGTAGGATCTCTTTATAAACAGAAAAGAAGAAAATCATCAGGACTGAAGTTCAGTTACACAAAACTCATCTGCTGGCTGGTGTGAATCAATAGGAAGTCAGTCTTCAGACCTCTTAAGAATTTCTGTTTTCTCTGAAATGTATTCCTCCCTGATCTTGAGGGCATACTCAATATTTTCCCAAGAATACAGAAATCTTGCCTTCTCTAGGAGTCCCTGTGAAAAAGTGAATGCTGATAAAACACAAGCTACCTTTTCAGGGGACAACCTCCTGTTTTATAAGTGCTAGGCCAGGTATGTATAGCAAAGATTTTGTTTAATTATCACAAAACCCTGGGTTGGAAACACAGGACTCAGAATCCAGGATTTACCTGTAGAGAATGTGGTGAGGTGAGTGCTAAGGGCCAGCATGAAGCAGGGAGAAGGCTGCCAGAAGGCAGGAAGGCTGCGGGACTGTGTAGGAGTTGGTGTATCAGCCATGCTGAGGCCTCTGCCCATCCCTGAGCAGCTCTTGGAGCCCACCTTGAGGTAACATAGTATTACCTAGGACACAGGCTTTCCACACAGGGACCAGGCTTGACCTAGGCTAGGAAGCTGTCATGGGCTGAGGGCTTACTCCCTGGCCCAACTCCCAGAATCTGAGGGCAATTACAGCCTACCTTAAAGAGGATCAAGGGGTGAGGGGAGATGAGAGGGAGGAAGTGGGAGTGGGGAGAGGAGAGGCTGAGGTTGGGATGTGTTGTAAGAGAGAAAAAAATAAGAAGAATAAAAATATCATTGTCATACAAAGGAAAAAGAGCAGATCTGGTGAGGCGCCATGGTGCCCCCTACATTCACAATTCTTGCTTTTTTTTTAATTGGATATTTAATTTACATTTCAAATGTTATCTGTTTTCCCCTTTCCCCCCTCACACCCAGAAACAGCTTATCTCATCTCCCCTCCTCCTGCTTCTATGAGGATGTGCCCCCACCCACTCTCCCACCCACTCCCACCTCCCCGCCCTCAAATTTCCCTACACTGGGGCATCTAGCCTTCACAGGACCAATGACCTCCTCTCCCACCTAGGCCATCCTCCCCTACATATACAGCTGGAGCCATGGGTCCCTCCCTGTGGGCTCCCAGGCTGGTGGTTTAGACCCTGGGGGCTCTGGTTGGTTGGTATTGTTGCTCTCCCCATGGGGCTTCAAACCCTTTCAGCTCCTTCAGTCTTCTCTCTAACTCCTCCATTGGGAATCCCATGATCAGTTCAATGGTTAGCTGTGGGCATCTACCTCTGTATATATCAGGCTCTGGGAGACCTCTAAGGAGACAGCTGTATCAGGCTCCTGTCAGCATGCACTTCCTAGCATCCACATCAGAGTCTGCCTTTGGTGACTGCACATGGGATAGATACCCAGGTGGGGTAGTCTCCGGATGGTTCCTCCTTCAGTTTCTGTTCCACACTTTGTCTCCATATTTGCTCCCATTAGTATTTTGTTATTCCTTCTAAGAAGGACCAAAGCACCCACACTTTGGTCTTCCTTCTTCATGTGCTTCATGTGGTCTGTGAGTTGTATCTTGGATATTGCGAGCTTTTGGGTTAATATCCAATTATCAGTGAATGAGTACCATGAGTGTTCCTTTGTGATTGGGTTACCTCACTCAGGATGATATTTTCTAGTTCCATTCATTTGGCTAAGAATTTCTCGAATTCATTGTTTTTAATAGCTGAGTAATACTCCATTGTGTAAATGTACCACATTTTCTGAATCCATTCCTCTGTTGAAGGACATTCAGGTTCTTTCCAGATTCTGGCTATTATAAATACAGCTGCTATGAACATATTGGAGCATATGTCCTTGTCATATGTTGGAGCATCTTCTGTGTATATGCCCAGGAGTGGTATAGCTGAGTCCTCAGGTAATGCTATGTCCAATTTTCTGAGGAAACACCAGACTGACTTACATTCACAATTCTAAAAGCCAAATCCTAAAATAAGGTAACAGCCACCAAGAGAAACTGAATTACTAAACCAAAGCAACCCAGAGGTGCAGAACTTAGATTCCTGAGGACTCCAACCATGTTAACTTCCCAAACTGAATGTCCACTTGGGAAGTCGAATCCAGAAGCCTTAAGCTTCACTTTAACACCTGAATTTCATTTACCCATGGAGAAGGAGAGTAGAAAGGCATTCCTGAATCTAATCTTAAATCTAACAACTGAAAACATCTGCAGAAAGCACTGAAGAAAACCTTCCCATAGAGCTACACGGATAATCAAGGTCTCATTGCTTTGTAATTACCAGCTACCTGGTGCCCTGCATAGACACCTTGACTCATGCGGCATGTCTTACTGATGAGGAGTTTGGTTCCAAATGCCTGCTCTAAAAACCAAACGAAAACTATTGCACACCATTTCCCCTCTCCATGTCCGATAATAAACTACCAAAAATAGAAGCATCGCTGACTAAACTGGATGAGAGAAGGCACATTCTGGCACACAGAGGAAGAGAATAAAACAGGAGACAGGAAAGAAGGAATCATGTACAGTGCTTCCAACCAAGGGACAATGGGCATCAAATCAAGGCTCCATCAGTTACCATCTGCAAACCCTGGACGTGTTCTTGAAGTTATTTTCTGAGAGTATATAGCCCCTCATAAAGTCAGGAAAATGAGGAAGTTCACGACATGAGCAGTCAGTGTTTAGCATTGTGCACACACAAAAGCGGAACCTACTAGTCATCAGTTGTCAGTGTTACTGTCTGGGATGTTCTTGCCATCAGTAACACACTCAATCCCACTAATATGGCACAAGCTGTTGGCAGGATACTGGTAGAGGTTTTCATGAACTTCCTGCAAAGCAAGCTGGCTTAAAAGTGGCTCTGCTTTCAGATTTGTAAAAACATTCTCTTAAATGGAAAGTCCTCTCCCAAATCATCAATGTTCCCTTGCATGTCATGGCCTCCGACGTGGCCCCTGAGAAGACCTAAGCTCTTGCCCATTCATTATGAGGATACAAACCTCAAATATACTTCCAGAGTGTCCTCACTTTCCGCTCCACATTAGGGAGTTCAGTCAAGTTGTCTAGCCTGCTTAACTCAGGGGGAAATTGGGGGGTCTAGAGATATGACTCGGTGTTTAAGAGCCCATGCTGCATTTCCCAAGGTCCTGAGTTTGAATCCCAGCACCCAGATCAGGTGGCTTACAACTGCCTGTAACTCCAGCTCCTAGAGTATCTGACATCTTGGATCTCTGTGAGAACTTGCATTCAAGTGCATGTACCCGCCAACACCCCCATCTGCACACACACAATTAAAATAATTGAAATAAATCTTAAAACAAAACAAACAGAAAAAAAGAATGAGAAAGGACTGTATTGATACCTCCTTTTTTATTGGGTATTTTATTTATTTACATTTCAAATGTTATCCCCTTTCCTGGTTTCCCCTCTGCAAACCCCCTATCCTATCCACCCTCCCCCTGCTTCTATGAGGATGCTCCCCCACCCACCTATTCCCACCTCACTGCCCTGGCATTCCCCTACACTGGGGCATCGAGCCTTCACAGAACCAAGGGCCTCTCTTCCCATTGATGCCAGATAAAGCCATCCTCTGCTACATTTACAGCTGGAGCCATGCAAACCCCTTCGTTCCTTCAGTCCTTTCCCAAACTCCTCCATTGAGGTCCCAGTGCTCAGTCAATGCTTGGCTGCCAGCATCCACATCTGTATTTGTCATGCTCTGGCAGAGTCTCTCTGGAGACAGCAACGATACTTCCTGATCTGCTGGGGAAGGTTCCTGGATCTGCTGGTCCACAGAGCTGTCCTTGGTGCTGTAAAACTGATGTACAATGCTCTGCAAGTATTGCACACTTTGGGGTTTCTGTATGTGAATCCATCACAGCTGTAGAAATGTCCCATGGGGAGAGCAGTGGTGCTATGTGAGCCTCCAGCAATCTGTACCATAGTCCTCATCTAGGGAACTTTGTCTGGAATGCTGAATCTGGTGACTCAGAATCTTTAGAGTGGTCATCAGAGTCTGCACACTTACTCAGATCCAAGATCATTACGTTTCAACCAAAGTCTAAGGTCCTCAAGGTTATATATGCAACTTCTCTGGGCTTCTATGATGGTCATGAAAACAGACTCATGCTTTTCCAGATAATTTTGGTAATCACTACCTTACTAACGATCCCACCCAATCCCCAATAATTGCCCCTGCATTTCTCAGTTATTCACTCAATGATCAACAAATCCTTTACTACTGTTGGAAATGTATAGCCTATGAGGGTCCCTGGAGATAATTATTTTTATTTAACATATATGGAGCACCTACTCTATGCCCATTCTGTGTAGGTACTGTGAGGGACTAGGAACCAGAAGCCATATCCAATAGTGCAAAACCTCACTCATCCATCTTGACAAAACATCCTGAGAATCATTCTGTATCTCCTACCGTCTAGATCTCTAAGACATCTGTGGTCCAGACGTATGTCTGAAAGGGTAACATCTCCACTCCTTCCTCTGCAACTGTGGTCCTATCCTCTCTCCTACCCCCACCTCTGTGATCATATCCTCTCTATCCACTATGCCCTTCCTCAAATGATTAGGGAAGATTGATTCCTTTCCCAGATCTATAAAGACAATTCTGTATAATAACGCTTTCAAAGTTTTTCAGGATGTGGGGGATACCTCTATCCTCAAGAATCTGTAACTAGTTCCCTGAGCCCAAATAAAGTCCTGATGGATTTATGGACATCTGGCCAGTGTCTGAGCTACCAGAAAAAAATAGCAAACACTTCTTTGGGGAAGAGGGTAAACTCTAATACAGAAAGTAAATACACACCAGAGTCCTCTGGATTGCTCACAATGAACACACATCAGAATGATGGAAAGCCACATGATGGTGTCAAGGTGGATAGGGAAGGAGCAGCATCTGTTCTCTGTCTTTAATCAGCACAAGGGGTGAGAATAAACAAAGGGAGAACATCAGGCATGTGTTGTCTTCAAGGCCCAGGCCAGAAAGACCAAGAATAGAAGCAAGTGATTCAATCATCAGGGATGAATCAGAAATAAAGGCCTGGCCAGATTTATATATCTCATTGTTTATCCAGAAAGATATCTCTCTGTTGTTTTTTTTTTCTCCTTCTTTTGAAAAAATTCCCAACCCTACCCCCAACAACATTCTACACCAGCTTTTTCATGCTCCTTCCACCAGCTCCCCACCCCCATCACGGAGTCCCACCCAGTTGTCGATGCAGTAGCATCTGATAGGTCCGGGGATTCCCTGTTACCAAGTGGCTGTAAATTCCGTTATTTGGTTGCCATGACGCTGGCTTTACAGACCTCTGGCTTTGTATCCATGTAGAATCTCTCCTTCAACATCCTTCACTACAAGTGAGGAGGCCAACAGTTCTGCAAGACAAGCTGACCACAGGGCCGGCCAAGCCTTCTACTCTGAACACTGACCTAAAAGGACCAATGGTCTTAACTGCTGAGATCACACAGCTGGATCGGTCAGCAGAAAAGTTTTCAAGTGAACGTCTCACATGGTTAAACATAAAATAAGAATCTGTGTCAGAGGGTGGGCTAGATATACTAGCAGAGTTAAAGAAGCTTGCCACCAGGCCTGGTAATGAGTTCAATTGAGTTTGATCTCTGAGATCCACATAGAGGAAGGAGGTAGCCCAACTCACACAAGTGGTCCTCTGACCTCCACAGGTGTATCATGATGTACATGCACACACAGTTAATAATTAGTTAATTAAATAGTTAATTTATATTAAAATCTGTGTTTGAAAAATCCATGCAGTGCTCTTTTCCACGGAGGAATTAAGTTGTGGTTAACAAATGGGATCCATCAGCCCAGCCTTGTCTGATGCTTGAGGTGTAATCAGAAGTCAATAGTGCCCGTGGACCAAGATTCAGAGAGAAAAGACTCACTGTCTGCTCCTTCTCTGGCCGAATTCAGTAGTTCCATGATGCTGATGAAGGAAAGAAAGGAGCAAGCTAGAGGAATGACCTACCTTTGTGGACTGATATAAGGGTCCTGAGAGCCCGATGGTCGTGTCTCTGATAATATTCAATGAAGGTCTATCTATGATAGACAAGGCACCCAGATGAGAGGGTGAGAGACCAGAGTCTTGAATGTAATGTCAGTCCTGCCTCCAGTCTAGGCCCTGGACAGAGTACTTCTCGTGAGCCGTGGTTTCTGCATCTGAACACTATGGTGCTCTGAACAAAAGCTGTCCCCAGGCCTTTTCAAAAATGACATTATTCACCACTTGCTTCAGGGACTTATGTCAGGGGCCTCTAACACAGCTTTCTTGAGTGGTGCATGACAAATTATAGCTACCAAAAACCAAGTTCTCCAAACATGCCTTCCACCCTTGTCCGGAGAAGTCTCAGGGCCCAGACAAGTGCTTTATCCCAAGAACAGGTTGCTTACTGCTATCCATCCTAAGTCAGGCATGTCTGTAAGGGCACGCTGGCACAGGAGGGATGAGATTTCACATTCAGAACCAGAGCTTCCCAGAATCACAGCTGCCCTCTCCCTAACATCCCACTTTCAGAGGATGAGCCCTTTGGCCACACAGCAGCCAAGCCAAACCACCTCACAGCATACATTAAAACTGCAGCATGCAAGGTTTGGGGTGACTCATCCGATAAAGTGCTTGTCATGCAAGCTTGAAAACCTGAAATGAATCCCCAGCACCCTCATAAAAAGCGAGACTCAGGGGCATGTGCCTGAAATTTCAATGCTACAGAAGTAGAAATAGGCAGGTCCCTGGAGTTCAGCAGATAGTCAGGCGAGCTGAGTTGAAGACCCTGTGTGAACTGTGAGTCTGAAAACTAGAAAATTGAAGAAACCTGATATCAACTACGAGCCTCCAAATGTATGTATGTATGTATATGTGTGTGTAGTGTGTGTATATATGTGTGTATATATATATATATGTATATATATATACACATGTACCTTCACACACATGAACACACACACACAAATCTAAATTGTTCAAAAGGAAAATATGATGATGCCACTAAGCAATCTGTTCCCCGACTTGCCAGTGTCATGACTGTTCATGGTGTTTGCTGGATCCTGTAAGCTTCAAAGAAATCAGTCCACACACATCCTGTCAACACCATCCTGGAGATCCTGACCTGGAAACCCTCAAGCCTCAGGGTTCCACTCCCTGGGCATAGATCATCAGCAAATGACACTAGTCCGGATGGGAAGGACACAGTGATGATCCAGCTGAGAGGATTCTCACTCACAGGTGTTTACATCCTGTGATGAAGACTGACAAACCATAACAGACTTCTCAGATAAAACAAGGTGCCTCAATAAATACTCACTATAGTAACAGAAATTGGAATGGGTGGTTTCCAAACAAAACCACCCCCACAGAACACTAAGAAGAAGGGGTGTTCCCAGAACAAGAAGCATGTGCAAAGACCCTGTGGCAGGAGTAACTGAAAGGCATAATTCAAGTTGGGTGTGGTCTCCATGAAGAGCTAGATACACAGCCAACAAATGAAAATCCCATACAAGTTAGAAGGCATAGAAACATCAACAGAGGCAGAGACATCCCTGAAGGCCAGGCCAACAGGGCAGTCAACTGGACCATCAGGAGAAGTGGCATTTGCTGTGAACTGTAGGTTCACACTCTGTAGGTAGATCCCACAGAGGCAGGAGAAACAAGCCTGGATGTGTAGGGGCCACACGGCATTTTTACAAAATGTGCCAGTTAATCTACCTGGGGGACCATGTAGAAGGGGGAACTAAGTAGAAAGTATAGCAAGAAGAAGAAGGAGGTGGGCTATGAAGGCATTCTTACTAAAGAAGGAAAAACACGGAGCCAGAGGTTATGTTCCAAGCAGAAAGAGCAAGGAAACACTAACTGGACTAGAGGCCATTCTTTTCTGTTTTTCTTTCTATTTTATGTCATGTACAAAGGCATTTTGCCTGCAGATATGTCTGTGCACTAAAGGCCCATAGACTCAAGAAGCCATAAGAGGGTGTTGGAACCCTTGGAACAGATGATTATTACAGATGATTGTGAACTTCCATATGTATGCTGGGAATTGAACCTGAGTCCTCTATAAAAACGGTCAGTGTTAGTAAATGCTAAGCCACTCTCTAGCCCCAAGAAGCCATTCTTAAATGTCCTCAAACTGCTGGCATTTCTGAGTGACACATCCCAAATCCACTGCATGGATGTCAGTCTGAAGGGGTCAGGGTTGGGTTGTGTATAGATCACACAGCCTGCCCTGGTGGTTCCTGTCACTGTGGACTCCAGGCCATGCTGCTGAGTGCTGGCTACCTTATTGTAGCTCCCAGGAGGGGACAGACAGAAGCCCACAGCTTGGACCAGCAGGTAACCAAGGATGTGTCAGCATCCCACCTACATTAGATCCCTAGGAAATGCAATCACAGGGGGGATTTGAGGGAGGAAAGAACATGTAGTAGAAAAGGAAGAAGAGAAGATGGAAAAAATGAGAGGAAGCAGAGGAGATCAGGAATGGACACACACCAGCCACACGGGCAAGGTCTGGGCTGCACTGGCTTTTTCTTCAAGAATCAAATAGAAGCCCTGCTTCTGTGCTCCTGCTTAACGTGACGTGGAGCATATCACATGCTGCCACTAGCTGCCCACAGCCGGCTGGCAGGAGCTACAGTTGGCAAGTGCTGATTCACAAGGCCCTCAGCCTGCACACCCGCAGGTTTCAGTGCCAAGGCTGGGTACACACGCAGATGCAGGCATGCACAGCCCACTCCTGGATGCCTCTTCTCTTCTTCACCTTCCAGTCTGCAGGCTGCTGGGTGGCGCTCTGCACTTCACGAAGATCCATCTCCCTCACCCACCTTTGCAACTGTCCTAGTCAGGACCAAAATGGAGGAGGCAGCCTCGAAACCTACTTCCAGGGTACTGACTGAGGATTGAGAGGCAAAACACAAGATAACCGGTCAAGCTTGAATTTCTCATTAATAACACATTTGTCTTCATTTTCATTTGCTAAGGCTGTTGATGCTGTTGCTGGCAGTGCGAATGTGCAGTCCTCTTTTGTCTCTCCTCTCCTGGAGCTTCAGGTGATGGTAGGCATTGCACAGCAACACTCTGACATCAGTGGGATTGCTATCACCTCTGTTTACAGATGAAGAAATTAAGGCTTGGGGTTTGCTGAGGGTTCCCAGCTAGGAAGTTCAGTCTGAGACCAAGTCTTGGATTTCAAAGTCTGTACCACTGGAGACAGGCAATGGGAACCAGCAGTGACAATAAGCCAGTGAGCTCTCACGTCCAGGTTACTGGTTTGGGTCTGAAACCTGGTGCCTCTTCTCTCCTGCCCCGATTTTGTGTGGTTCTCACCTCATACCCCTGGCTGCCCTTACTCTAGCCCCAGTGCCCACATTCAGGTAAGACCCTCACATAGACCCTTCCCCCATAGTGTGTACTAATATTTTCAGTGGCCTCTCCTAGACATTTACATGTAGGTGGTCACATACAGAGAAGAGACCTGTCGTCCATCATTAGAGAAAGCAGACACTGGAGCCTGAGCATCTAGTAATGCTCAGTGGTAAGCCTGGAGGTAGTAAGATGATGCAAAAGAGCCAAAGAGTTCTTAAAGTACACCAGCGATCCTTCACTCCCCGGGGCCAGTCAGTCTAGATGAATGTTGAAGTCTGAGTCATGGGCACTGCCCTGAGAGCAGCTGGGAAGAGTGTCTTGGTAGTGGGAGATTTGAGACTGAAACAGGTGAATGTATATAACAGGGGAAATGAAGGTTTGGGGGGTATGGTCAAATGATGGACCGGTAGGTAGATAAATGGATAGGTGGGGAGACAGATGGGTAGATGGGTAGCTGGATGATACACGGGGAAGGGATGAGCTTGCAATCTTAAAGGAGGCCACTAAGTATCTGAAGTTCATCCCAGAAGCCTGGGTCTTTTCTGTCATGTTGAATGAAAGGTTTTAAAGACAGGGAGAGAAGAGGGAGATGTAGGGACCAGATAGATGGGAAAGTGTAAGGAGAAAGAAAGAAAGATGAAAGGGTGGGATTGTAGCAGTGTGGCCTTCTTAACTCAGTGGCTCTGTCCAAGGTTCTGACCATTCCTGGCTGTTAACAGCACAGAGATGGTCACGGGGACACAAGATTTTCATCTCTATGATTTATTGGCCGTGGGTGTTCTGGAGCTCACGACAATCGGTTATTTGTCACTTTCTGTATCCAGGAGGCTGGGACAAGGGTGAGTCAGGAGGGTGAAGTCACTACTGCAGTCTGAGTCTGCAGCAGCTGGTGGGTCCCCTCCAACACCTCTACATTCCCTCCCCCAGCCCCAGGCTGGTCACCATGGCTCCAGTCATTCTTCCACACCCAAAACACCACCTCCCCAAACTGAGACACAGACAACACCCCTACAGTCCCCGCACATGCCTGCAAGAAAGCTAGGCTCTTGTTCGGAGCCTTATTTTCTACCCCCTCATCCTGACCTTTATGGTCGCAGAGACTCCTATGGCATAAGGGAAGATTCAGGAAGGATCAGAGCCAGGTCTTTTAAAAGATACTTAAGCCATCTGTGACTGCTCCCCCCTACTTTCACCCCATTTCAGGGCACAAGACCTCACAGCTATAAGTAATAAGGGACCATACATGGGTCTGGAAAGAGGTGACATTAATCCCAAAGAGGACGGTAAATAAGCAAAGAAAACCAAGAGAGCAAATGCAAAATCTATGCCACCTTATGAGTGTTCCACCCATGAAGTATATTTATGGAGACGAATTAGTGGCATTTACAGGTGAAACCATGGATACTATGTCCTGCTAAAACATCAGTCATTTACAACACTATTCTCTATTCCCCGAAGCCAGCCAGACCCATCACTGAAAAGTACGACACACAGGCAAGTCTTTTGAGTATCTGAAGACATACTTCGGGGTTAAACGTTAAAAAAAAAAAGTCAGAGATTGAGGCAATCGACTAAAGCAATCAGTGAACTATAAGAGAGACACTGATGAGCTTAGGGATGTGTGTGTCTCAAACAGAGACAAGAAACGTGACGTAAATTAGAATGTGCTGGGGTGCCACATGCAAGTGACCCTTCCAATGTTGCCTCTCCATCAGGACTTGGCAGCCAGACTCAATCCCAGGCTCATTGGTACAATGCCCACTCTTAAAAGAAAGCACTTGTAGATGGTGCTAGATACAGTACAGCAAAAGATTTTTTTTGAAGGCTTGGGGGTAGGGTGGGGCCCAAGAAGGATTGATAAACTCATCTTTGGACACAGAGAACTGCCCCTACTTTGTGTCTTGCAGACAAGGTCTGTTTCTCCCCCTGAACTCCCACAGTGCTTGGTTCTGGCCTTTTGGAGGGCTTAATGAACTGTGTGCCTACTTGATTGATGTTCCATCACACCAACTATTTATCAGTGCTAAGGTCTACCAGAGATTGTCTGAACTACTAGCATCTTTACAGAGACTAGCTTATGCAACCCCCCCCACTACAATGTAAGAACTGCATCATCACCATCATCATCATCATCACCATCACTTTTCGGATGAAGCACATGAGTAGTAAGAGCTGCAGGATTAGGAATGAATCCATTGTCTCCTGCCCTGGTTTAGCTCCTGTGAGTGCCACACAGTAAGTACTTGGTAGATGAGAACAAATGGAAGAAAGGAGAGAGGGGACAAGCTTTCCTGGCTGGCTCTGTGACCCTATTACAAAGGATGCAACCATGTCTTGAACTAAAGAAAACAATAAATGAAGCCAATGAAAACCATTAAGGGCTGACAACGGCTCAATTCACTGACACACAGCAAGTCTATCTTGTGAATGTCATCACTTTTAATCCATGCAGTCACCTGTGTGGGGGAGGTAGCATGATTCCCAAGGCACAGCTGAGGAGTGGATGCTCACAGTCCTTGTTAGTCCAGGGCCCTCCCTGGATAGAGGCAAGAACAGAAGGCCAGACCCAAAGCTGAACCACTAGGCTTCACTACTGTGAATCCTGGAGGCTTTAAGACTCAGTTCTTTCTCCAGCTCATGCGTAGATTATCCTAATGTGGTTCTCTGATATCTACAGAACTTTCTACAGAACCCTAGCATGGAACTCTGCAGGATTTCTCAGGTTCTTTCCACAGTGTGAAAATCTAGAGCTATCACGTATTTCACATAGAACTCAGAGGATGGAAAAAGCACTCATAAGGCACATGCTGATGGAGTAAGCTGGCTGACCATCATCCATCCAGTAAGACTGACAAGGTATGTGGGGGGATCCTTCCAGAGCTCGAAGCCTACCGGTGTTGCTCAGTGTCTCTGCTCTGAATCCTATGGATAGACACCCCATAAGTACCACATCTAACTTCTCCAACTTCCTCCAAGCAGCTGTTGGCTAGATAAGTAAGAAACACAAGCTGACACCAAAAATGGAGGCAGCAGCAGAATGTCAAGGCCAAGGGGCAGAAGCATCCTTCACCACTGCTCACCTTCCTAGTCAGGACTCATGCAGAAGGAAGACAGTGCTCAGAAGTTGCATGGACCTGCCAGGTGGCTCTTAGCTGGTTCCTGTCCTTCTTCCCATGAAAGAAAAGCATGAGAACTATCAGAAGTCAGACATCTAGGGCTCACTCTAGACACAGCTTTTCTGAATCCAAATTACTGAGAAGAGTCTGCGTTCTGGCCCTAACAAGACTAGTTCCTAAGGATTGGGGGTAAGCAAAGGTTTACTCTCCATCCTAGTCAGTATTCTATTTCTGTGAAGAGACACTGTGAACATGACAACTCTTACAAAAGAAAGCATTTAATTGGCCCTTGCTTACATTTCAAGGTCTAGTCCATTATCTTCAAGATCAGGAAGCATGGTGGTACACAAGCAGATGTGGTGATGGAGGAACTGAGAGTTTACCTCAAGATACACAGGCAGAAGGACAAGAGAGAGCCTATATCTAGCTTGGGCTTCTGAAACCTTAAAGCCCACCCCCAGTGATACACTTTCCTCTAACAAGACCATGAATACTCCAACAAGGCCACACCTCCTAATAGAATGATTACCTGGTGACCAAGCATTCAAATTTATGAGCCTTTTGGGGCCATTCTTATTCAAACTACCACACTTTCAAAGTTATTGTTTGAGAACTGGGCCCCAAATCATCAAAGCTTTCTCTTTTTGCAAGTCTTCTTTGGTTTTCTGGATTCTTCAGTACCCAGCTCCTGTGTCTCCTTGACCTGAATTGTTCTTTACAGAAGTGTCTGAGAGAGGCACAGAGTAAAAACAACTGTCCCTAGTCCTGAAACATTAAGACTTTCCTCTGAGCTCATAGAGGACCTGGGCCAAAGTATGATGAGACACTCTCAAAATCCCCAGAACCCTGTCTAAGAGCCAACAGCCTGCAAGTTGCCCATAATATCAAAAAAAAAAAAAAAGATAAGAGGTGGCCCAGGTCTTGGCTATACTTGGGAGCAGAGGCAGAATGCTTTAGACACTGCCTCATGAACATCTATCCCCAAGACTAGTCCCTAACTTGAATCAAGATTTCAACCTTTCTCAAGATTTCAAACCAAGAGGATCTGAGATTCTTAACACGGGCATCATTTTGAATAAATACTCTTCTCCATGGACATTTATTCTCCAAAGACTTAGGAGCATACAAATTGTTAACAATTTGTACATTTGCAAAATGTATAACTCCAAAGCAGATTGCAGGGCAGGTAGTGCTAACCAAACCACTATCTTCATGATAGTTTAACTTGGCGGCTTAACCTGAATCCCATAGTAGGCATCCTTCTACCTGGAATTAGAACATTAGACCTAAAAGAACACTTTAAAATACTGGGTAACCTTCTGAGCACTTACAGGATCTCAGCTTTATTCAGACTTGAATGGATGCCTATAGCAGACAATCTTGCAAGGTATTTATGCCATTGTCTCCTTCCTACAGAAAAGGGAGCCATAGAATCAGAAGGATGGGCTCCACATCACGGCCATGTGCCTGGACCTCATATTTTTTCATTCACCAAATAACTATCAGGGACCTACTTGGGGACCAGGTTGAAAGATGAGCCCCTCCTAAGTCATCCTGAAGATTTCTTCCAAGTAAACACACAGCTCTCTGGAGTGGCCATCTCTTCTCCCAATTCTGTGGACAGGAAGAAACAGGAGCTTGCTCAAGTGTTTCCCCTGCTATACCCCCCTACTTCTGTCATGTCTGACCCACTCAAGCAATGCACCCTGAGAAATCTGAGGCAAACTAATACATCCTCTGTCTTCATGGAGTTTTCATTCTGATGCGGCAACAAAAGACAAAGTGGCAATCTGGACAGTGGGAGACATCCTTATAAGGGAGAAGAGCAGAGCACAGGGAGAAGGTTAAGGGCATGGAAGAATGCAGTTTAATTGATGCTGCCATAGCAGGTCTCTGAGAAGGTAGCTTAAGTAAATACTAGAAAAGGTGGTAGGATGAACCACTCATCTCTATGGGTACAGAACATTCTAGGGAGCTAGAACAGTCAGTGCAAAGGCCCTGAGACCTTGGTGCTGTGTTATGGAAAGACAAAGTAGGCAAGGAAGCAGGAGACATCATGAGGGTGAGAACTTTGCCCATCATTACATCACTGGTCATAACAAGGACTCAGGCTTGGCTCTGATGAGTCCCCCTCACAACTGATGAGGAACTCAGAGTCAGGAAGGGCTGGTGATTTGGTAAAATATGGCTAGGACAAGACTTAAAACCAGAGCCTAGAAAGAAAATCAACTTAAAACACTCATCCCACCAACCAGGACACTATGGCCTTTTCCTCCCATCCACTGCCCCAGGCAAGCCATTATTTCTCGCTTAAAATAAATACAGTGGCAACTGATATAAGGAAGGCAAGCTTGGCCGTGTTTCATGGAGGATGCTGGGAGCTCAGTCTCAGAGGCTTCCCACGCTACGGTCAGAGATAGGAGAAGAGGACGTCTTTGGAGCCAGAAACATGGGAGCGATGGTGGGTTCTCCTCTCTCCTCACCTCTGCAGCTGTAAAAAGCAACCACCTCTCCAGGAAGTGGGTTTGTTTACTTGAAGAGAATCTCTGGGATGATTCCTCAGCGTCTTAGACATGGACTACAAATAAAACTCACATTTACCATTTTAAAGTGGGAAACACAGACCACAGAGCAGGGCATGAGTTATGCCCACACAGGAGTTCATCTTCCTCAGAGAAGGAACTGTGGGGAGCATTCATGACTGAGGATTTGGGGAGTATACCATTGATTCTGCCAACCCTTCCTGATATGCAGAGGCCTCCTGTCAGTCCTGAGGCTGGCCTTTGGAAGGTGTCTGCTGTGGCCCTATCTTTTTCCTCGTCTTGCTGTTTCTTCTCTTTATGTTTAATGCAGTCCAGAGCTTACTATGTAAACCTGGCTAGCCTTGAACTTGCAAAATCTTCCTGCCCCTGTGTAGCCTATGTGCCAAGATTACAGCCATGCATCATCAGGTCATCTTGAATATACTTGATAAAAGCTCTCAAGGGTGTCTCCTAACCTCACTTGGGACTCACCTGCAGTTTATCTGCCTCTTCATGGAGCAAAGTCTGGACAGAGCCCACCAGAGAACTGGGGTCTACAGCAGTAAAAATTCCCCAGAGTCGTGGACAAAGGTCTCAATACAAGTACAGTAATAGTCAACATGTCTACACTCCAGCACTTCCCATGGAGCAGGGACTATTCTGTTCCACTCAGGTGCTTTGGCTACTTTAGCCTGTCCATGGTCCTATGAGGAAGATTAGATGTTTATCATCTATTTGTTCAGATGAGATGTTATAGTTCTCATCTGAATGTCAGCAGAGTCGTCCCCCAACACACACACAATTTGGAAGGCTTGATACCTCAACTGCTAGATCTCTTCTCTGAAAGGCTGTTGGCTTACGAAGTCTCTGACCTAAGTCAATTGATTAATCCACAGATGGATTCATAAGTTGATGGACACATTGCAAGGCGGTAACAACTTTCAGACATGAGCATTCATTGGAGGAAGGGGTCCCTAGTCACATGGTCTTGGGGTTTTATCTTATTCCAACCCCCTTACCATCCTAGCTATCTGCTCCTCAGCTGCCTTACACTAAGCAGTCTCCGCCACACTCCTGCCACAGTAACAGTCTGCTTCAACCCCAAAAGAAAGGAGCCAGATGTTCACAGAGTAAAACCTCAGAAGCCATGAACCAAGCTGAATCTTTCCTTTTAAATCACGTCTTTCAGATATTTGCCAAAGGAATGAAAAGCTAACCCAAGAAACTAGGGCACAAGGAGGTGAAACAGCTCACCCAAGTCCACACAACTGCTGAGGTAGCAGGGCTGAGTTTGGCCCCAAGCATTTGGGGTCATCTTGTAGACACTCTCTCTAGAACAATGCCCACGTCTTGGGCACTGATGTGAGTCAGTCCCATGGAAGTAAGAAAGATGCCTTGAAATCAGGACATTTTGCCATCCACAAAACATAATAGCTACTATCCAGGCTACGACTCACCGGCCTGCTCAGTTTGGCTGCTGCTTGCCTGCTTGTCATGCAGCTCTGACCTGGCTGGCTCACTCATTTGTCCCACCCATGGCCAGACCATGTGTCCTTTGGGAATCTCTGTTCTATGCAGTGATCCTCGGAAAGGCACTGTAAAGGTTTTCAGAAGCGACCTGCACATCTATGCCAGGAGAATTAATGGATAGTTCTGTGGATGAATGGATTAGCTTGGTCCATGTAGATGTTTTAAGCATCTTCTTTCTAAAACATGGAACATCACAATGCCCAGGTCAGTGTCTGCTGGCTGCCTCCCACACAGCCTCACAGCACGACCAAAACAGAACAGAGATGTATACGTCTTCTTTTTATCCTTTTGTTGCACTTAAGTCTGTGTTTCACTTTAATTTAAAAAAAAAAAAAAGTAAGCACAATAGGTTCCAGTGTTGGATCTTCATACACTCTGCTGTTCATGAATATTTATTACCCCAGGCTATATAAAATTGAATAATTATTAGCAATTAAAAGAAGGTCAACAGAAGGCTTTCCAGAACCCTCCACCGAGGGAAAGAAAGAAATGGAATGCTGTGATGAAGAGCCTTCGGCAAGGACTCTGCCAGAAAAGGGAGAGAGTATTGGCTGACGAGGCAAAAACCTGAGCTTCAGGCTTAGGCTGGTTTGAAGCAGGAATGCTCTACTCAAATGCCATTTATTTCAGTGAGGAAGATGCACTAGGTGTGAAGAGGGTGCATTTGGCAACATGGGTTTTAAGAGATTACTGAGACTGGAAAAGGTGAGTTTAGGCAAGTTCCTCTGCCTGCTTGATTCTGTTTGCTTTCTGCTCCTAGTCTCTCGATCTAGACCTGAGTCTGGAGAAGCACCTTGTGGTGTTCATGGCGCACGGCGCGTGCTTGATGAACGGTGGGCCTTTCATCCATCTTTCAAGATGGACAAGAGCCTCAGCAGCTCTAATAGGCCTGCGTGGTTCCCCCCCCCCACTGTATCCTTTAATTCTCTTCTCACTAGAAAGAGACACCACTCCTCACGTACACTGACTCCTGAAAAGCCAACCAATCGCTGTTCACACTTCCCTGTGGCAAAGACCATCCTACAGCCTGACAGAAATCAGCTCCTCTGCTATTGCCTATCACCCACCAAACTGGTACCCTCCGGCCAGAGAAAAGATCCCTATGCCCCTTCTACACAGAGGCATTCCAAATGGAGCTTCCAGACTGTCTTCTCTAAGTAAGCCCACACTGTTTATGAATTGTTTGTTTCAGAGAAAAGGGCCAGGGTCCCTCCTTATGTTATGTCTTTGAATAACATTGAATGACTCGACTCATCTGTCCTGAGCTTTGAGAAGTGATCACTGAAACCCTGGACCAATAATAAAAGACCAAGTCTTGAGCCATGTTCCTGTGAATGCTTTAATCTTCAGATGCTATTAGTTGTAGGGCTATCACAGCTCACAGTTGACTCCAAGTATTTCAACATTATATTTCCAGCTCATCAATGTTCCTGGGGGCAGAGGCTGCTGGGAGAGCTAGGCTCTTGTCTTGGGAGGCTAACACTGGGGAGAACAACTCCTGTGTGTGTTTCCATGAGATCATACTCAGCAACATCATAAGAAACTGTAAAAGGCTTAAAAACAAAGGTCACCCCAGTCTCTTGCTTTTTCACACTGTATATTTTCATACTAAATGTTACTCTATTACCCTAGGGACTGGGTTACTAGACACAGATGGGCTTTAATTTTACTTCTTTTTTTCTCAATAGTAATACGCACTAATATTGATAGAATAATTGCTGTGTGGCTCTTACCTTCAGAGCCTCACATGCATAAACTCACTTAATAACTGCCTTCTCGGGTCTGAACTCTAGAAGTAAGTCACCCAGCAGGAAGAATCCTCTACCATGCCGTCTAACTATAAAGACATGGGAACCCCCTTACGTGGACAGTAACAGTTACTAATCTATAGCAGCACAGGACCAAGCCTCCTGTCACTGTCCACATGAGCACCAGCTCACTGAAGCCAGTGAGCTAAAAGCACTAGGCAGAGAGTTAAAACTCAGGCAACAGTGAGGTCCCTCCCTTCACGGCAGCTGCCTAACCTAGGGCCTCTTACATGCTAAGGAGGCGCTCTGTTGTTTTCCCACATATTGAGATATGCTCTGTAACCTTTCTCTGCTTTTTGATACACAGTCTTGCTAAGTTCCAGGGCTTGCCAAGAACTCACTGTATCCCAAGCAGGCTTTGAACTTGTGATCCTCCTACATCAGCCTCATCAGTACCTGAGATTGTAGACCTACCACCAGGCCCAGCTCCTGGCTTCTTTTTAAAGGGTCCATTGTTGCTGACTGACAGGATGGGTACCTAGTTAAGAAATTAAATTTTAGGAACCTTGTGGTTGTTTATTCATTTGAAGACCATGTACAGGTGTGTATCTGTCATTAATCTTGCTTCTATCACACCTGCAAATCAAGCTCCAAGAAACTGGTTTGTCTGATACCTAAATGAACTTCTAGTTGCACATCATCTCTCACATTTTAAAAGGATATTTAAGAGAAGGGAAATTTTTAATTCTCAGAGAGTTCTGAGGGACTGCTCCGCTAAGTATATATGTGCAAAGTCCCAGTCCTGTGCATTCTCACTCCTCTCTCTCTCTCTCTCTCTCTCTCTCTCTCTCTCTCTCTCTCTCTCTCTCTCTCTCTTTCTTCTTCTTCTTCTTCTTCTTCTTCTTCTTCTTCTTCTTCTCTTCCTCCTCCTCTCCTCTTTCCTTTTCATTCTCTCCTATTTTCTTCCCCTTTCTCTCTTCTACTTTGTCTCATCTTCTTCATCTCTTCCTCCATCTCTGTTTTGATTTCAGGAATAAGATAGATGTTGCTGGATAGTACATACTTCCACAGAAGGTCAGCCTCAAGAGAAAACTAGCCAGTTTAAGGCACTGACCATAGACACGGAGTGGAGTAACAATTACTGATTTACAGTATGACAGGACAATGGTCCCATTGCCACCATACTTTACCCTCTGACACAACCACTGTCACAGACAGACCAGTTGACCTGAGGTGGCCCATGCTTCCTCAGTGAAGAAGCTCAGAAGCCAAACTTTGCACTCCAACCCTCAGCTTCTTCCTCAAAAAGGGTTCCATGACACAGAACAAATGTTCCTGGTTCACATACAACTGTGACAGATTAAAATTTTCACCCAAAGCAGCATCCTAAATATTTAAAAACAAAGCCTGGGTCAGTGAGATGGATCAGCTCCTAAAGACACTTATCTTCCAAGCCTGGGGACCTGAGTTCAATCCATGGAGCCCATGAAAATGTGGAAGGAGAGAACTGGTCCTACAAAGTTGAAATTTGACCTCTACACATAAAGCCTAGAATATGCAACCACATGTAACACCTGTATACACACATATACACATACACATATACACACATACACACACCTTCACATATGCACACATATACACATACACATACAATTTTCAAAACATTTTTAAAGAAATGCAAACTAAGTCTTACGTGATGGTATATGCTTTAAATGGCATGACACAGGAGGCTGGGGTAGGGGCATCTCAGTGAATTCAAGGTCAGCCTTGTCTTCATGGTTACTTTAAGGACAGCCAGGATTTCACAGTAAAACTTTGTCTCAACAAACAAGAGGGTAAACACTTCTTTATTTTGCATTTTTAATCTTTTTAATGATGACTTTGGCTTTAATCTTTTTCATCTTCTATGGAACTATTCTAATTCAATCAAGACTAACAAATGGAAACTTTGGGTTAAGCTCTGCATGGAAGAAAGCAGGCTAGCAGGAAAAAGTGACATTCTGCAGGAAACTCAGCCACTCGGAGCCCCACCCTTCCCAATATCCAAGTTAGGCACAGACCAGAGTCCCCTTCATAAGACACAAGCCTGCCCTGCCATCATGAGTGTCTGAGTTCTCAGGCATGAGGAATTGGTTTAACCTTCACTATGTTCTGAAGGTTACTCACCTCTCTTATCCCATAATCACTAGTGACTTCTGGCAGCTGTGATTCAGAGAGGTGATGCCACCAAGAATCCAAGAAGGGCCCAGACATAGTCATTAATCTCATGCCCAAGTCACTGATTTGAGTGACCAGGGTCAGCTGGCATTATGTAATGGGTGTCTCAGAAGTTGAATTAAAAACAAAGGCAGCCCAGGGCAAAGGAGCAGAGAGAAGACTGTAACAGATGGAAAAAGAAGCCATGTGCCACTACTGGATCTGAGATAGAAGTGGAATCCAAGATCAAAGTCAAGATTAGATGGAGACAGAGGTTAGGAAAGAGACAGAAATAAAGATGGAGAGCTATGGAATAGGATACAATACCACACACATACACCAGCATTCTGAAGATTCTGCTCTCTTCCTTATGGACCTCCCTTTTAATTTATTCTCCTCCTCTCAGTGTAGTAGGAAGAAGGAGGTCCCAGTGGCCAGAAGACCCAGACTCTAGACCTTACTAGCCATGATCCTATCCCAATTTATCTCAGCTCTCAGAAAGCAAAGAACTTGGGGGGGGCAATAAATCCTCCTCTTAAGCCCTTTTGTACCACAATTTGCTTTCTTCCTTGTCTTGCTGCTCTTGTTCTTACCTAGGCACCATTACTATTCTTTCTACATAGACTCTTTTATCCTTTCTATATAGAGACATTGTCAAATGTTAGACCTGAAAGAGTCTTTTTATCTGTGTTCAAATAAAAGATACCTATAACTACCTACAGAGAGCATGATGGCTCCCAGTGAAGATCTGAACATCTTCCCCTGAACTCAGAAACAAGAGAAAGATGGCCAGGATCATCACTTCTATTCAACACTGCAAGGAGGTCATAACCTGTGCAATAAGGGAAGAAAACAAAATGAACAGTATGAAGCAAAGGGAGGCTCAAAATGCTCATTATTCACAGATGCTATGATGGTATGCAAAGAAAATCTAAAAGAAGCTAAGATAACACCAGCAGAAACAAAATCTGAAATGAATTATTTTAAATCCCCTCTTTAAAATCATATCAAACGGTATCAGACTCCTAGGAATAAGTCTTTTGAAAGGTTTATAGGATCTTTACATTGAAAAGAAATTAAAGAAAATTAAGCAGCAATTTCTTCCACAGATTGATTTATATAATGTACTTCCAACCTACAATCACTGCAGGCATTAGGGGAGCAACTGAGAGGCTGATTCTCAAATGTATCTGGAGACACAGAGTGTCTAGAACAGCCAAGACAACCAAGAAAAAAGAAGAAGAAAGATGGAAAGACTGGGCTGACAAATGGAAATGACTGAAGAATTGTATTCATTATAAAGCTGCAATAAGGGGCGACATGGGAATTAGTGCCAAGATAAATAATAATTTCAATGGACCAAGTAGAGAAGTCACTAAAAGGCACATGCAAGATAGCTGGCTTGCAACAGAAGCCGTCCCTTAATCAAAAGTGTTGGAGTTCTAGGTAAGTAAAGGAATTTGATCCATTTTTTAACTCACATAAACTCAACACCTAAAAGAAAAAAGAAATTCCAGATAGATATCAAAATCAAAGCAATAAAGTTTTTAGAAAACTTTGTAAAAGACAAAGGAAAAAATAATAAACTACATTTCATCTAAATTAAGTCCATCTTCTTACCAAAATATGAAGTGCAATTTAACAAGGTATCTATAGTCAGTACATCTGACAAGAACTCCCACCCTGTCACCTGTCTTTTCTACTTTGTGGGTTCTTGTTTCTTCCACTTTTCTCCACTCTTATTTTTCATCCTTTCAACCTCTTAACACTAGATAGGAGGAAAAAAGTTAGAGAAGAAAAGAAAGAGATCCCTAAATACAGTCAAGAGTTGGAAAAGGGGTGGTGTTATTGTTAGACTACTTCCTACTGATTAGGGCTATCTAGTTCTAGTTCCTTGGAGCAAGTTTGATTTTTGCTGTCAGGATATTTACTTATTTCTTCTTCTTCTTCTTCTTCTTCTTCTTCTTCCTCTTCTTCTTCTTCTTCTTCTTCTTCTTCTTCTTCTCCTCCTCCTCTTCCTCTTCTCTTACTTCTCCTTCCTCCTCCTCCTTCTTCTTCTTCCTCCTCCTCTTCCTCTTCCTTCTTCTTTGCACATGACTAAACAAACCTCAACCAACAACCAACAACAACCTACCTATCAGATTTTAGCATCCTCATCCTTTGATAAGTCCTCAGAATTTCAAACATCACCCAATCTCAGAAACTATCTGCTCCTTGTAAAATTACACCTGTTAGCACATGAAGCAAATCATGTCACAGCATGTCCACAGTAAATTAGCTGCTGTGGACAATGAGAAGCAGCCCCATAATCCCATATCTGGGATTAAAACAAACAAAAAAAATTCTTACCTGTGTTTCTGAAAGAAACCAAAATTCTCACTACACACCCAAGCTATAAAGAACTAGGACAAATCTGGCTTGAGAATAGAAAATATAATACAAGGTGGGCAGAATACATAAACAGGCATTTTGCTAATGACGACCTCCTAGCATAGGAACATTGCTCAATATCTGCCACTAATCAAATCAAATACTACACTGGGACACATTACTACACCTGCCAAGATGACTAAAATAGTGTGTGTGTGTGTGTGTGTGTGTGTGTGTGTGTGTGTGTGTGTGTGTCTGTGTGTCTGTGTGTGTCTGTGTATATGTGTGTGGCAATAATGTGGCATAATTGTGAATCCTATGTATTTCTGGGAGAAGTATAACTCATATAATGACTTTGGAAACTTGATTAGAGGATCTTACGTCCACTCTGTGGCCACCCAGCCCAATCTTAGATGCAAACTCAAGAGATATGAATGCATATGCCAAAAAAATATACAAGGATGCAAATACAGCCCAAATTTGGAAACAGATGTCCTTTAATTATAGGTATCCTTAATTATACTACAATTAAAGAGCCTGAGCATATCTATACTACAACAGTATACAAAGCAAAGATGCCCACAGGAATAAATTGCAGAGATAAAATGCCAAGTGGTATAAATCAGACTCTTAAGAGAACAAACTCTGTACAGTAGTTACCTTTGCCTGTGTGTGTACTATTGAATCTGTGTTATAAATTGCTCTCAAACCGAGTGTCTTGAAACAACAGATACTTTGTGTTTCTTAATTTCTGCCTGTCAGTAATTCAGATGAGGCTCAGTTAGATCTTCCAGGTCAGAGTTTCTCACAAGCTTCCAATCAAGATGTCACCCTGGCTACAATCGTCTCTATACTCAACTTGGAGATTTGCATCCAAGCTCACACATAAAGCCACTGGGCCTCAATTCTTCACTGTATGGTGCCAATAGACCCTCATCAGCATGGCAGTGGGCTTTATCACAATAATGAAGGAGAGTCAGAGAGAAAGGCTGCAAAATAAAGCTAAAGCCTTTACAGATAACCAGGGAATTGATTTCCCATCTCTCTGTGTTATCATTTTTATAATTGAGCTACTGGGTATAGTCTATACCAAAGGGTAGAAATTCAGAACGACACAAGAATCAGGCTGCAGAGCCTTTGGAGCCATGTCAGAGCCCTGTGTAAGCAGTTTCCTGCCACACTGCATTAGTCTACTTATATGAATCTTAAGAATAGGTAAAGCTCGGTACAAATCAAAATATTGATCATATCTCAGTAGAGGAAAGGGTCACAGAAAGCTTTCTGGGGCGCTATGTCTTAATCCTGTTGGAGTAGTGAGGTAATATCAGTGTTATCATGTATAAAAACTCTACTGAAATGTACAACGAAATTCTGTCGCCTCTAGCTGCATTTCAGAGAATTATTAATTTACTTTCTAGCACACATACACATATAAAGATAGGGTTGGTTTTTTGTTGCATGCTATTGAAGATAAGCTGGTATGAATTCAAGTTAGATTGTTATAACTTTAAGATATTAACTAAAACCCCCAGAGTAACAGAAAATAGCTACATAATGCACATTGAGAATCCCTTATCTAAAACACTTGAGATCAGAAGTGGCTAGGGTATCATCTTATTTTTAGTTTTGAATATTTGCATATATATATATATATATATAATTTATGACATGCATAGGACATAAGCCTGAACACAGAATTTATTCATGTTTCATATGTGTCTGAGGTACAGTTGAATGGTGCCAAATCCACACAAGAGGCACCATGCCTGCACTCACATGGTTTAGGGTTTGTAGCATTTTGAATTTCAGGTGAGTGATAATAATAACCATACACCATTGTGAATATATTTAATACCACTAAACAAGATACTCTGAAATTGTTAAAAGCAGACAGATACAGTTCAGTGGTAGACAGCTTCCCCAGCATGTGCAAGGCTCTGGATCCACTCTCAATACCGAACTGGGGTTAAAAAATGGTTTGTTTATATTGAGGATTCTGTCATAATAGAAATATTTTAAATGTACATTCTCATGCATGTGGGTATATACATATACATCAGTAAAAACAATGGAGAAAAGAATCTTGTAGCCACTACCTTTTATTTTTCTCCATCTGAGAATTCAGGGACTAAAAAGATGAACTGGATCCTGGAAGATCAAAGAGCTAGGTAGCCATGGTAGGACTTGGAGAAGCCATGATGCTTCTCCCCTCCACAAAGAGCTGTCTCCTTCACCCAGCCAGCATGCAGGCATGTCTGCTCATACAGCCAGGCTGAACTTCCCTCTCCAGTGCTAGTACCATCTCAAGATAATTGCTATTTGAGGGAGGAGATTACATCTGTTTTAAGGTGTCAGGGACACAGAAGAAAACATCTCTACTATATTAGAAACCTCAGAACCAATTCCTGGCTAGAATTAGGCTCCTTCAACCCGGGTGCTTGTAAATGATGTATAATTAGAGTGCCAGTTGTTGTGACTCTAGCTTTCAATTCATGAAAGCATAGATATCATCTGTGTTATAATTCAAGTGTGTCACTGAGATCAAAAAAAAAGTTTTGTTCATATTGAAAAAGTGTAAATGGTACAAGTGGCCACTTAAGGATATTATATAAGACAGACGAGAGGACGTAACATCCCAGGTGCATTGTACTGATCCTGAGCACCAACCTTCCCATAGTAGATACGAAGATTCATTTTGTCAGCGAAGACATATAAATGCAGAGAATATACTCATCAGTCCTAGAGCCTATAACTACAGGAGGCTGAACCAACATTCAAACCCTTGTTTAGTTCATACAAAGCTGACGGCTTTAACTAACTCCTTATAAGATTCCCACATGGGTCACTTGAAATAGAAGAAGCTTTAAAGTCATTTAGTGGTTCTCTATAGGCCAGGCATAAATGGTTCTGATAGAACCGTTATAACAGGTCCAGTAGCACACACCAATAGTCATTTGAGTTACTATACATCCTAGGACAGGCACACATGGATTGTAAATGTGTTAAATGTGGCTACTATTAAAATACACACACACACACACACACACACACACACACTGCCACAACACTATAATAGCAGAGCTCTAACCAGCAAGGTGTTCGGCCAAGTCTGCAAGTCTATTTGCAGACCAAACAGAGAGCTGTCCCATCCTAAGGCCTCAGAGTGCAATGAGGGGGCCCTGAATTCAAGCAGCAAACACCACAGAGACTGAGAAGAGCCAGGGAAAAGCTCATTAAGGTGACAGCCATGAACAGCAGGTTCCTGTAGACTGCATGTGGCCACTACCACGTGGGAACCAGAACAGCAGCTCCCAGAGATGGTCCATAGCAAACCCAGGGAGGCAAAGCCTGAGAAGCAAAGAGCTAATGTAGGAACAGAACCACACAAGCAATAGCCACAACCAAGCCCTGAGCTACCCAGGCTTAGCCATTTGCTCAGGGTTGCCTATTGTTTTCTTTCGTTAACATTTTAAGGTTCCTTTGTTATTTATCCATTTAGCAGCCAAAGCTGGGTGAGAAAAGTCAGCAAAACAACAGTTTAACCATCAAAAGCCTGGTTTTTGGTTATTGGTGGTGGTGGAGGAGGTGGTGGTTTGTTTTTGTTTTCCTGGAAAGGGGGGCAGGAGTACTATCCATTATTGCAGACCTAGCCTGGTCCTTGAATAAACCATGATATGAGACCAGAGAATGTTTTATCTCACTGGTTCCCCACAGGCACCCCTGTATAAAGGGGGTATGGGGCAGGCAGAGAGGGAGCTGGAAGGATTCAGTAAAGGAGGGAAGACAGCAGGGGGATGTGGGAAGCTGGGACCCAGACAGGAGCAAGGTCAAGGAGCTGGCAGGGGGTCCTGGTAGAGTTCTCAGGCAGACATGCATGGATAAGTATATATCTTATGCACAAGTGTGCCTGTCCCCCATCAGACCTGGGTCCAAATGACTATGATAAGGCGTCCCCACTCACTCTCTGGTACCTCCTCACTGATTCACACTCTTGATTTCTTTATGACATCTATTGTAATGTTAACCGCATATTTTATTTTAAACATGTACCTGCATATATATTTAAATATATATTAATTTATACACACATACTCACACTCATACTCTCACTCACACTCACAGTGACTCACTAATATACTCACACAGACTCACACTAAGTCACTAGTTCACTCACAAACACATATTCACTCACTCACACATTCACAAATACACTCACACATACTCATTAATACAGTCACATACATTAACACACTAATAGACTCACACCCATTCACATTCACATACATACTGATACACACACACACACACACACACTAACTCACTAATACAATCACAAACATTTATTCAGTCATTCACACATCCACCGATATACTTACACACATTCACACACTCAGTAAAATACAGCCATACTAACTCGCTAATACACCCTCACACATTCACACATTCACACACTTAGATTCACACACTAGTACACTCACACACTCACAGTACGCTCACACTAATACACTCACAGACAGAGGGGGTGGGGAGGGAGGAAGGGAGAGAGAGAGAAAGCCAGAAGCTGTTTAAGAGCACAGTTCACATCGGCTGCCTCTAAGTCTCAGCTCTGGCACTTTTCTGTGTAACCCCAGGAAGGTTAGTTAACCTCCACCATCCAACAGTCCCTGGAGATTTTCAGATACCAAATGAGAACTACACAGTATAGGAGAGGTCTCATAACAATTATTCATTTTCATTTTACCCATATTAAGCAAAGTAAGAGTCCAAGATCAATAACCAGAGAAATAAGTTTTCCCCCCTCTTCCTCTCCCCTTCTTCTTCCTCTTCCTCCTCCTATGTTTCCCCCTCCTCTTCCTCCCCTTCTTCCTCTTCTTCCCCCTCCTCCTCTTCCTCTTCTTCCCCTTTCTCCTCTTCCTCCTCCTCACCTTCCTCATTCTCCTTCCCCTCCTTGTTCTCTTCCTCCTTCTTCTTTTCCTCCCATTCTTCTTTCTCCTCCTCCCCCTCGTCCTCCTTCTCCTCATGGATGAGGCCTGCTCCAATCCCCTATTTGCTAATGTTCTACATTCAAGGTTCCTAACCAAAAAATCCTAATCTTGGGTATTTTATCGGCCTTTCATCCACCCTAGCAGTTTCAATCCCCTCCTAACGTCCCTCCCCCTCCTCCCATGCTGCCTGATGCTATGATGCCACAATCCAGTCTCTGTGACTTGGTGAAATGTTTCCATGGTGATGAGCAATGATGTCATAAAGGAAGGATTGTTGCAGGGTTGAATGAAATCTGGCACCAGATGGACCTGCCTCCTTACACAAGAGGAGAGGGGAATGATGCGTGTGGACACCTCCAGAAAATGGAAAACCAAATCACTCAGTGGATGGCGAGGAAGGAAAGGCCCAGTCCTCCGCATCGGACACTGGCAGCGCAATTTGGAAAAGAACATATTTAACGAACCTCACCAAGGCAAAAATCACTTTTCATCCAAAGAATCAGAAGCAAAAAGCAAAGAGGTACAGCATGAAGAGACAACACATTCTGGTCTAGAAAGACCCAAGATGGCAGTAGCTCCATTCACCAAAGTGTCAAATAACAAATAGTTACTGAATAGAAAAGCCAGGGACCCTGCCTGATCAGAGGCTTAGACTTCTGTGTATCTTGTTTAAACAAACAAACAAACAAACAAACAGGAATCAGAACTCTGATCACTGTGCTTTGAGTATGCCTGCAGTAGAGCAACAAATCTTATCAGGAAAACATAGTAACCAACTATCTATGGTCAAACTACCCAGACTGTGCCTGACCTCATCTGATCCCAGAAGCTAAGCAGAGTTAGGCATAGTTAATACATGGAAGGAAGAGAATGTAAGTAAAGCCAGACATTTCCTTGGCAAGATCTGGTCAACGTAATCATTGTCTCTGGCTGGATCTTTCTCTGCCCGCTAATAGTTCAGCATAACTGAGTGACGGCCATGCAGTGAATATCAAGGAATAGGCCCTTTCCATAGAGGGTTTTGCTTGGTCCTACATGAGGGTGTAGGGGCTGGAGCTGTAGACGGTGTTATGGTGATTTTTTTCCACGTACAAGCAGCCGGTTTTCCAGAAATTTTCCTCTTCCAGAAAGTTCCAGTCCACAGCACTTGCCAAATCCACGTACGGTGAATGTATACTTATCCAGCCTTCATCATTATTGATGAACTAATTTCAAAGGGAAGTCATTTTCATCCAGGAAACATGACATATTCTGTGCCCACACACGCCTAGAGATGGGATAACTGCTCTCTTGTTATAGCAGAAAGCAGAAGGCAGTATTTTCAGATGTCAGTATGGTCTTAACCAAAGCACTTAGCATGTTTAAGAAAAAAGCCAGATGCCCGGAGGGCTACATTCCCAAGCCACTATACAGCCCCCAAGAATATGACAGTATCTGTTGCCATGTTAGCAAGAATATGCCCTACCAGTAGCCCCCCTCCATAGCTCTTTTGTCATAACACACTGAGGGACCCAGTGGACTGGGTGCTTCCATGACACTCTATCTCCCCAACAGTGAGATCTCTGAGACCAAGCAACTGTGTAACTGTTCCTTCCATAAGCACATGTCCCCCCACCCCCTGTGAAAACACACAGGCCAAGGTGAAAGCAAAGCTATACACCAAGAGCCCTTAGTTCAACAAATCATCTCTGCCAACTTCAAGTATTTGAAAACAGAGCCAGTTATGTATTCACGTGTACAAATGTGTATATGTGTGTGTATGTGTGTGTGTGTGTATTAGTGTGTGTATACACGTACATGCACACTTCTCTTTACAAGTTAGAGGCCAACTTCCAGTGTTATTCCTCAGGAGCAGTCTAGCTTTTCGAGACAGGGAGTCACATAATCTGAGGCTTACTGATTAGGGCTGGCTGGCCAGTAAACCCCAAAGATTTTCCTGCCTCTGCTTCCCTAGAGCTGTGGTTATAAGCATGTGTCCCAGGCCTGGCTTCATTCATCAGTGCTAGGGATCGAACTCAAGTCGTCTGGCTTACACATCACAGTACAGACTAAAACATTTCCCACCTCAAAGAAAGCTAAATTTTTTAAAGTAATTTTGAGTGAGTTGAGTAAGTTACTAGCCAAGGATCCTACCCCTAACCTAAACGCCAAAAGGTGCAATGCGCTGAATTGAGACCATGGTGCTTTGCAGATTTGGTTTCATCTGCAGAGAGATGAGGGGAAGCTTGAGCTTTGTCTGGGTTACAAATTCCCCAAAGCAGCCACCAGTATTCACCAGCCCCCCTCGAACAGGGGTGCACTGTGCCTCAGGAAGGATCACTCATGGGACCGTGTTGCCCTCTTGGGCTGCCTCTGCCTCTTTCAGTCTCACCTTAAAATCCTCCCTCATGTTGACTGTTCACAGTGAACTCCAGGCTGGGATTTGGTCAAAGGATAAATGGACTCACTGCCTGGCCGAGCTGCACTTGCTAATGGCCTGTCACCCAAAGTCACTCTGCCACTTTGCTCCACAAATCTGTGAGCCCACCCTTGACCCTGAGTCTACAAAGGTCTTCTCAAGCATTGAGTCAGTAGAGCTCAATGTATTATTTTGCAAATGCATCTTTGAAATGCAAACTCCACCACTCTCCTTGTCTGTGACGAATGCCTGATGTAAAAATTACCTACAGATACACACGTGTTTAGACACACAGCAAACACATTCAAGGAGCCTAGGGAAGGTGAGACAGTTGGGGAATGGTGGTCATGCTCTTTCCTACCAAACAGCAGAAAAATACAAAAGGAGAAGGCTGAGGTGGCCAGGGTAAAGGGAAAAGCTACCGGCTCACTCAGCAGTGGCATGCCTGTGCTGAAAGTCTATCCTGGTTGCTCAGCAACCAAGAGAAAGCATTTCAGAGAGCAAGAGGCTAATTGGACAAATGAATTAATTAGACATTTCCGGAGTCGATGTACATGACAACAGGCTTGGGTGGTCACTGTTCTTGCTAGACCTTTCTGTTTCCCCATGCTTACCTGACCATTGGTCCAGCAAATACAGGGTAGAGAGGAGAGCCTTGTAAGGATGTGTCAGGAGATATTGGAGGGTCTGCTGATGGGCAGACCCTGTGGTCTGGAGACGTTGAACTAAATAACCTTTGAGTTCTCTTTCAGCTTTTGATATTTGATCAGTTTTTGCACTGCAGGGTGGGGAGGGCGAGAAAGGAGTAAAGCCCCATTCCAGCACCCCGGAGGAGACTTAATAACCAGTCTCCCCACTGTCCTACAGGGTTTCCCTTTGCTGTATTTAACACCAGTAGCTTCCCGTGAACGCAGATAGACTGGGGGAGCTGTTAGGGAGTTTGTGTGGGAAATGAGATGTTTTGTTGGCGCCGCTTTTCCCCCTTGCTCTGCTCTGCTTCCCCTGTTGGCTTCCTTTAATTACAGCAGACCCCCACTGTTTGCTCTAATGATGGAAAGGACCTCTACTGTGCAGGAGAGGGAGCAGGCAAGAGGCACTGCTGGTGAAAATGGATCAGGCAGAGGGAGAGCATGGTGGCCAGCAGTCTCCAAAACAGGAAGGAGGGAGGTAATGTGGGCTTCTGCTTCTGGTAGCAATTTCTGCTACCAGAAATTTCTGCTACCACAGGTTCCCCTGTGGGAATTGCTGTACCTCTCTGAACCTCTGATTTCCATCCTACAACGTGGGAGGATGGTGTTTGCTGATACACTGAGACTGATCAATGTGACTGCTATTTAATTCCTGACTCCAAGGACTTTGCTTTTGGCCCTACTGTTGGTAAGATTTCAAGTTCCCAGAAAACCAACAGCTAAGTACTTTGTCACTCCTAACAAAGTGTGGAGACATAGTTAGGAATCTGCTTATAATCTTTTCGAAGTCACTCACAGTAGGACTCTGCAGTGGCCCCAGGGGCCCATGTATTTGAATGCTTAGACACCATAGAATGGAACTGTTTGAGAAAGATTAGAAGGATTGGGAGGTGTGGCCTTGTTGGAGTGGGCATGGTCTTGTTGCAGGAAGTGTGTCACTTGGGGGTAGGCTTTGAGGTTTCAAAAGCTCACTCCAGATTCAATCACTTATGTTCTGTCTGCTGCCTACAGATCAGGATTATAAAGCTCTTAGATACTGTTCTGGTGCTTGTCTGCCTTCTGCCATGATGGTAATGGACAAACCCTCTAAAACTATGAGCAAGCCAGTAAGCAGCATCCCTCGATGGCCTCTGCATCAGCTCCTTGAATCTTCTTGAGTTCCTCTGCTTACTCTTTTTAACGATGGTCTTTGATGTGCGGGTATAAGTCAAATAAACCCTTTCCTCCCCAAATTGATTTTGATCATGGTGTTTCAGCAGACCAATAAGAACCCTAACTAGGACCGACTGCATGGTCAAAGCATAACTGCCTAGCCAATCATCATGTCCTTTAATGGCAATGATGACAAGTCTGAGAAACATGCACTCAGTGGTAAAATAACTATGTCTTAAGCTCAGCACTCTATAAGCTTCTCCTATACACTAACCTCGTGATCCTCTTTCAGGAACGAAGGAGAAAAAGAATGGCTAGCAAAGGGATGGGAAAAGACAGACCACAGGGAAGAGAATCCGAGAGCTTTCTCAAAGAGTGAGAAGTGAATTCAGCTGCCTTCAGAGAGACAGAATGGTGGGAATCATATCCTAGGTGTTTAAGAGTTATGACTGCATGAAGGAGTCAGACTTAGATAGTAATGGTGGTTCCAGAACAATGTATGTGCCATTAATACTACTAAATTATATACTTAAAATGGTTCAGATGACAACTGCATATTAGACATTTTTAAGACATGGAAATAAATAAAAATCAATGTGGGGGGAAAGAACAAAGCAGCGATCTTCCCACATCCCCTTTAACCAAACCAAAGAAAATCCTGTTAGAAGCATCTGACCAACAGAGATTGGAATCAACCCTGGGTGAGAGCTCTTTGCTCTCACCTTGTAGGAGCTTGCCAAAGCTTAGATAGGAACAAGCTAAGAAACAGATATCTCTGACTATTGGTGCCAGCCCATCTCTGTCTGACAGTGGGAAAAAATAGGCAAACAGCACAGGTATGAATTTTATGTCTCAATCTCTAAAACGCCTTTCAAAACAACCCCAGTGTGTACACAAGACCTTCGTTGATCGTTCGGCAATCTAACTTAAAATGCAAAGGCTTCTGAAAAACTACTGAAGAAGTAAGAATGGAGATATAAGACTGCTTTACTTAGGATGTTCCCTTTACAGTTAGGATGGAAGAAGCTGTTCAGTAGAGGAAGGATGGGGGGAGGGGACAGTGGCTGAACACAACCCCCTGCACCCCTTGCTTTGCTTCAGGCAATGGCTGGTACAAACTCTCATGCTGAGAAGTAACCCAAGCTCTGAAGCATTTCAGATCTTCTCTGAAGTTCCATCCCTCCCTAAATGTTAGCCCATGGTGGCCCTGATCTTCTGGCTGTAAATGCATAGGAAACATAGGAAACAGTGATCTTATCAGCACACAGACAGTCAGGACAGACTATAAAAAGCAAGAAGATAAAGTTTCAGCTAAAAATCTGAAAACAGGATAGCAAGCAATCTGTCTTAGCAATGTCAGGACAGGCGTGTCGCTGTGTATATGAGCATCGTGTGCCCCAGTTTAGAGTCACCTGCTGTCCTTTGAAGATGTGCTCTCCCATCCTCCTGCCGTCCATGTTCCCTTTGAAGGAACACTTAAAGGGACTGGATAATTCTCTGTGTTTTCATCAGTATCTGACAATTTGTCTCTTTAATGATAGCCATTCTATGCAGGGTGTGGTTTTGAGCACATCTTCATATACTCGTTGACCGTTTCCCTGTCTTTTTTTAAATGTGTATAGCATTTTGTGTGAACATGTTATATGTACTTGTAAGCACGAACATGTGCACGTGTGTGTGTGTGTGTGCCTGTGGAGGCCAGAGAAGGACATCAGGTGTCATCGTCACTCACTCTCTACCTTTATTTTATGGAACTGGCTTTCTCTGTGACCCTGAAGGTTGGCTGACTGGCCAGAGAGCTTCGAGAATGAACCTCTTCTACCTTCCCACCACCCATTACTAGGGTTACAGGTCCATGCTGCTGTACATGGATTTTTCACATGCTGCTAAGAATCAGAATTTAAGTCCCCAAGCCTGTGAGGCCACCACTACATGCCCCAGGCAAGGTATCTCTCCAGACTCCTTGTATGTCTTCATTTGGAGAACATATTCTGATCATTCTCCCATTTTAACTGGACAGTTCAGTGGCTTAACCATTGAATTGTGGTTTCTTGTACACATGAGTATGAATATCTGAATAGTTCTCAATTTTAGCTGCTATGGAAAAGAGTATCAGGGCTCTTCTAAAATTAAGAATAGAACTATGCATGATCTAGAACACCTACCACTGGGCATTTATTTATCCAAAGGAAATAAAACTAGTATACCAAAGATATACCTATATTCCCATACTTACTATAGCACTACCTGTAAAAATGAAGGTAAGGAATCAACTACTATATCCAACAGCAGATGAATGGAAAAAGAAAATATGGTATATATAATAGAACATAACTTAGCCATAAAAATGGACCTGCAGCAATGTGGAAGGGACTGGAAGACATTATCTCAAATGAAATAAGATAAGCACACAGAACTGTGTCTGTCACATGCCTCCTTCCTACATGGAAGCTAAAAACATTGGGTTCCTAGAGAAAAATGGCATCTAATCCAGAGCCTGGGAAAATAAGAAGAGAGCAGAAATGCAAAGGTTTAATAACAGCTGAAAATACAGTTAAATAAAATGGATAAAGACCAGAATTCTACATCACGTGGAGGTGACTACAAGTTACATAATTTATCATATCTCTCAAACTAACTAGAAAAGCAATGTTCAAAGTTTCCCCGCACAAATAAACGGAATACACCTAAAGAGACAGAACTGATCGTCATCCTGACCTAACCGTCACAAGGCACACTAGGGTACACTGTTACTGCACAGCACTCCATAAATAAAAGCAATCGTTGTCAGTTGAGAAGTATTTCTGAAACGGAGTTGTGAACAGACAGTATCTTAGATTAGAGACAAAGGGAAGGTTGTGGATAAATCCTGGCTGGTTCCTCAAATGAGCGCTGGACTGTCGCCTATAGTATTAATTTCTCTGCAGGGTTGTCTCCTCTTTCAACACCAGAGAACTCAAAGACAGCATGCAGTATGGCTTTCTTCTACATTTAAACACAGAGCTCCACAGAAGACTAGAAAATGCCTCATTGGAAGCACACCCACTGGCAGGGAGGCCAGGCAAAGCTTCGGGACCTCTTTATCTTCACAATCACGTGTACCTATTTTGGAATATCTCCTACCATTAGGGTAGGCACCTTACCAAGCACTTTAAGCTTACCATCTAAATAGTCAAAATAATCACCAAAATAGAGGTTTCCTAATGCTGTAAGGAAGATAACAGAGTCTCATAATAGTACCTTGTCGGAAATCCCATATGTGGCTGCCTGGTCATGGGTAGATCTAAGGCTCAAAGCAAGGCCCCTCTGGTCCAAGTGCTCCCAGCTAAGGAAGCCTATCTGCATCACTACAAGTATCGTGCGTTCAAAAGGCTCTGGGCTGGGAGTAAGCAGTCTGCACGCTGATATCTATGCTTCTACCGCCTGGATGATGTGGGAATTCCATAACGCCAAACCAGAAAAGAATGGGAGCCGATCATTCTGTATTCTTTCTAGTTCTGCCACATTGTCAACAAATAATTTATACTTTAAAGGGATCTCAGAGAAGACAATTCTTTGCCCAAAGTAATTAATTATGTGTTCCTCACTTAAAACAAAAAGCCCAAAGTCCTTCTTATTCTCCCTCAAAATCCCATCACAGATATTAGCAACTCTATAATTTAATGACAGTAGCTTTCCCCTAAATATGTCTGTGCACTTGTAGCTTGTAATGTCCTCTCTAATGCACGACTTCATGCTGATCCTTGTCATAACACAAACAGGAAAGGCTGCATCTCAAATACCGGTTAATTTATACCAGCATTAGGTCTCTAGCTGTGGGCGGTAAGAGGGCTGACCTTCAATTTCATCTTAGCTACCACCAAAAAGATTGCCCTTCAGTGTCCCTTTGAACAGAGGTCTAGGCAGAGCTTAGCTCATTTAGGTAACAATTATAAGCTCTCAGCATGTCACCCCGGGTCATTCACAATGGTATCACTTGAACATATATCAGATACTATGTAACAATTACTGACTCAAGCAATAAAAGTCACTAGGATTGTTTCAACACTGACAGGAGCCAACTGCATCTACAGAAACCAGCTATGCCTAGAGCTATACACCACACACACACACACACACACACAAACACACACATTCCTGTGCACCTACAGACTTCCTACTATTCCTTATCCTTGGTTCCTGAAAAAAAAAGACACACAGATGAGCCCTTTCTTGCCAGGTAAACTTTCCTAGGCATCCCTCCATCCACCGCTACACTCAGGCTTCTTGGCAGAGAGGAATCATCTGAGAGCCGAGCTTTCCTCTCCTGCCTACCCACATTTATGTTGTAACAATGGCATTTCATACAATATAATCAACTCGGCCCCAAATTCCATTTTCTAAAAAATTTATAAGTATACAAGAAAGGAAAGGAGACACCAAACAAAACCAGAAGAGGAAAAGGCACTCTTGAAATGAAGTCAACTGCAGAAGCTCATGATCCTACAGGCACAGTAGATATTAATAATTCAACAAAATATTACAGTAATTACTATACTCTGTAAAATCACAACAGTGCACTTTAGCACAGCTACCAGTCTTCCTGAAACTGCCATTAATAAATAAAACACACGTCCCCATATTAAATTTGTTGCTTAAAAGCTAAATATTTTATCAGAACTAATATGTTTTAAATACAGTCTAAACCAAGGGACTCCCCTAACCCCATATTTCTCCCCACTTTTAAGTGAAATCCCATCTATCCTGTTAGGGCAAAAAATTAACTTGAACTCTTTAAGAAAACACAGTGCAATGGGCCTTGAAGGCCCCTGTTGAGAGGCCTGAGCACCACTCAGCTAGAATGTACTGTGAGAATCTTATTAGGCTGCCCGGAAAAACTGAGAAGGGATAGAGGTCAAAATTAATTCTTTTAGACTGTGGATTTGAACTTCCTCATTTAGCTTCAGAAAGAGAAGTCATGAATCATGAAAGAGAGAGAGGAAGGGAAGGAGGGAGGAGGAGGGATAGAGGGAGGGATAGAGGGAGGGAATGAGGGAGGGAGAGAATGAGAGAGGGAGGGAATGAGGGAGAGATAGAGGGAAGAAGGGAGGGAGGGAGGGAGGGAGGGTAGGTGAAGGCCAAGCAACAACCAAAAAGAGAAAAAGATCTATCTAAGGCCAGCTATCAGTGTGTACACAAGAAGCTAAAAACCAAAATACAAGTACTGCTTCCTACTGTTAAAGTTCTGGGCATTTTACCTGCTATATATCAGGTAGTGTTTCAGAAAGAAAGAAAGAAAGAAAGAAAGAAAGAAAGAAAGAAAGAAAGAAAGAAAGAAAGAAAGGAGAGAGAGAGAGAGAGAGAGAGAGAGAGAGAGAGAGAAAGAAAGAAAGAAAGAAAGAAAGAAAGAAAGAAAGAAAGAAAGAAGCAAATAAACAA
>NW_021604568.1:7890603-7898955 GCF_004785775.1 Grammomys surdaster | reverse complement strand
GCCAGCTATCAGTGTGTACACAAGAAGCTAAAAACCAAAATACAAGTACTGCTTCCTACTGTTAAAGTTCTGGGCATTTTACCTGCTATATATCAGGTAGTGTTTCAGAAAGAAAGAAAGAAAGAAAGAAAGAAAGAAAGAAAGAAAGAAAGAAAGAAAGAAAGAAAGGAGAGAGAGAGAGAGAGAGAGAGAGAGAGAGAGAGAGAAAGAAAGAAAGAAAGAAAGAAAGAAAGAAAGAAAGAAAGAAAGCAAGCAGCAAATAAACAACCAGGATCTCAACCATGTTTCCCCGCAGAGATACAAGGCACATGGATATGAACCTGACTGCATCTAGGCTCAGCTCAGGGTTGTACAAAGCCAGGCTGAGCTGAGCTGGGCTGGGCTGGGCTGGACTGGTAATGTGCATGTTTTGCTTGTCCCTCTTCCTCCTTGAGACCCTGATAATCCTGGCACGTTTTCTCATGCCACTGCAGAGATGTATGACAGGTGATACAAGTGCATATGCCTCTTGACAACGCCATTTTGGATGGACACGATGACCATGTCACAACTCCACCTCTTCTTGTGGCTACCCACACCACAGGGTCGGGAGGACTGAGAACAGAGAGTGCGCTGGGATATGGAAGAGTGTAAATACTCAAAGTATATAATATTATTGTATGAAAAGATTCTTATGTACAACAGTTCTGTATTAGACAGATGTACACTAATAAATTTTTGAATAATAATAACTAAGTTAGTTAGAGAAGAGACTCTTACCTGTAGAAATGTAGTACTGAAAATACCCAGGATAAAGAGAGCTACAGAAAGGGGTAAAGAATTGCAATCACATGATCAACAACATGTGCAAACTATTCCTTCAGTGGGCTTCTTCCTGTCCACCCTACTGTCACCCCCCCACAGCCTCCACCCTTTGGTTCCTCTAGCTCATGGGGTATCCAGGGTGATTCTTTTAAGATAAACTAAGCATGCCATCTGTCTTAGTTAGGATTTCTATTGCTGTGAGAAGACACCGTGACTACAGCAACTCTTACACAGCAAAACATTGAACTGTAACGGGATTAGGGTCAGAAATTTAGTCCGTTATCATCATGGCAGGAAACATGGCACTATGCAAGCAGACAGGGGGATGGAGAAGCAGCTGAGAGTTCTACATTCAGATCAGCAGGCAGCAGGAAAAGAACTAAGACCTCAAAGCCCATCTTCAGTGACACACCTCCTCCATCCCTCCAACAAGGCTACACCTACTCCAACAAGGCCACACCTCCTAATAGTGTCACTCCCTGGTGACCAAGCATTCAAGCACATGAGTCTATTCAAACCACCACACCATCCTCCCAAACAGCCTTCAAGTCTACAGTGAGGACAAAAATGACCTTTCTAACCCCTTCAGATACCATGCTCCCTGCTACAGAGTCCATGCGATCAGAACATTGCACTGTCTCCCCTTCAATTCTCTGTTGATGTCCCGTTGATTTCTCAGCTTATCCTCTGCTTCTCTTCAGCACTCCCGAACTTCGATGTCCCCCATGCAGTCTCTGGCATGTCACACACCTCCCCATTGAAGCACTAAGATCCCAGCAATGCCAGCTCCAGTACCACACAAATGTGTTCTGAACAATGAGCAATAGTCTAGTTTTAGATGTCTAAAGTGAAACCCACACCTACTTTTCTGGGTATGTTTTTTAATCTACTGTATTTAGAGAGTAAGAGCCAATGGTGTGCTGTGTGATGTTCCTCCACAGCGCAGCGCAGACTCTGAATCTATTGTCAGTTGTGCCAGGTTTCGTCAAAGAAGTGCACACCATTCATCTCAACAGCATCATAGGACTGCCATACCAGGCGCCTCTTTTTCTCATCCTTGTTGGTCCCTCATGGGAAGGGGGACACATATATACCAAACTAGTAGATGATTAAAAAAAAAAACAAGCAACCAAAGTTCTTCACAGATACGGGGCACATTGTTTCTTTACCCTAAAGTTTATTGTCCAGATGAACCATCAAGCCAAGGTAAGAGAAAATAAAATTTCAGACTATCTAAATGGTTTAAATGCATCTCCTGATACTGAGTGACGGTGATTTATCCTCCAAGCCAAGATCTTTTGAGAGTTAAAAGAAAACAATCAATATGATGCCAGCACAAATGTGAACAAGGGCATCCCCACACACAACGAAGAGTGAAATCTCAGAAGCAGAGCACAGATCCAAGAGTAAAACAAATGGAAGAAAATGGGCCCAGAGAGAAAGGAATTGGTACAATTAGGACAAGCAGCTAACATGTGTTAACGCAAAAGTGGAAGTTTCTTCTGTCTATCTGGAAAGCAAAACAAATGAAAACACAAGAAAAACAAAATGGCTTGCAAGAAAGTTAGAGCAAGGCTACCTGGGGCTACAAGCCTGCAATCCCAACTACCCAAGACACAGACAACAGGATCTCAAATAAGATCAGAACATGTTCTGTCCAATGTCACTGGCTTACTAATAAAGGATGACATTGTTTTCAATCATGCTACTAGATCTTGTTGAAATAATAAAGTCACTATTTTTAATATTTCATTTTACTTTTAATTCACTATAATCTTGCTCATATCACACATGAAACCATAGGTTTGGGGTTGTCAAGGTCTACCATGTGGGGATTCTGTATGTGCTGTGTGCTGTGCTACTGGGCACAAACTAAATGCTCCCCAAATAACCCTCTATCTGAACGGAAACAGACAGAGCCATCAATACAGATCAAGTAGTGGAACAATTTTTTTTTTTACAAACATCAAATTATTGTCCATCTGGAAATCTTATTATATCAAACATAACTAGGAATAAAGTGTGCATCATGTATGGAATACGAATCTCTGGGTCTTTATTTCAGAGTGTATGAGTCGCGTGTTTCACTTGTATTAAAGAAGGTAGAAGAAAAGGGGCTCTGTCCAGCCTCTCCTCTGTTGGTTTAGAGACTTCTGGCTCCCTGAGGAAAGAACAAGAGTGTGGTAAACCAGTCCCTTGTGTTCATATCACTCAAATTCCATTCAAATGTACACCATGTCCTGATTTAACTGAGTCATAAAGGGGACCCACAGGATTGCTGCTATTTCATGAATACACAAATGATTGACATTTACTTTGTCCTGGCATGGGACAGCACTTGTTTATACAGCATTTTTTTTCATTTTACAGATTGTGGGTTGGGAAGAATTCAAGAGACAAGTCAAATATCTTGATTAGCATTGCACTAAAGCAAACAAATTATTGAAAGAATTCGTAAAAGAATAATTACAAATATACTGGATTAGGTAAGACCAATCTTTCCATGCTTGAAAGAAGAAATTTTCCAATTTGAAAGTCATAGCTCCTTCTCCTTGTTGATAATGTAGCTAATTTTAAAGAGGAACACTCACAACTCTTATTTATAAACTAAGGTCCCGCACTTAAATGAGGTCCAAGTCCCATGGACCTGAGAAGCAGGTGACTTACTAACAAAAGTTCGTGTGAATAAGGAACTCAAACCAGAAAGTCCCAATCCCAAAGCAATAGTCTCAACAACACATCACGATGTCCTTCCGTGATGTGATCCTAGGCAGAAAAGCTAACTCAGAGCCCAGCGGCTCCTTCCAACGATAACGAACCCTAAGAACAGAGGAATCTTATTTTAGGTTGACCATCACCTACTAGCTGTTAAACATCCAAATATCATGGGGGTTAGGCATTGTGAAGACCAAGTGCATGCCCTCCTCACCTCCAAGAAATAGAACTAAAAGATAATTTGGTTGTGAGGGTCCCCTCATTCTGGCAGGTGCCAAGCAAAAGAATTCTGGGGACTCTTTAGAGGGTATAGAGCAGCAGCATCGTGATGTGTTGCTGTGACTATTGCTTTGGGATTGGGACTTTCTGGTTTGAGTTCCTTATTCACACGAACTTTTGTTAGTAAGTCACCTGCTTCTCAGGTCCATGGGACTTGGGCCTCATTTAGGTGCGGGAGCTTAGTTTATAAATAAGAGTTGTGAGTGTTCCTCTTTAAAATTAGCCACATTATCAGCAAGGGGAAGGAGCTATGACTTTTTTTTTATTGGATATTATATTTACATTTCAGGTTGGAAAATTCTTCTTTCATGCATGGGAAGGGTATGCTAGAGCCTCAGAGGGCCTGTGGCAGCTGCTGCTCCCCCTGCTGGTGCTGCTGCTGCTGCTGTTGCTGGGGTGGTCCCTTCTGCTGTTGATCCTTGCTGCTGTTGTGGCTGGTGGTCCTTGCTACTGCTTCTGCTGTTGCTGAATTGTCATCTTTGCTGTTTTGCTGGATTGGAGATAGCCTGAAGATGGAGATTGGACTTGCCCTAAGGAACTGGACACCCCAAATCAGCAGGAAGTAATCTAAAGAGGTCTATACTTCCCTTCTCCTCTAACCTTCTTTCTCTCCTACCTAGTGGTGGAGCAGTTGTAAGAGACTGGGGTGGAATAATGTTGGAAGGATGGTAGATAACAGAACCCAATAAAGTAGCTCGAAGAAGTACACCAACAGCTAATAGCTCCTCAACTTTTGGCAGGATTGTATACCACCTTCTTGCCCAGTATACTGAAATTTTATCTTGCTGGAGCTTGTGAAAGTTTGTGCAGGCTGTTACAGTCACTGTGAGCTCATTTATGGTTGTGTCTTTTCATGTCTGGAAAACAGTTTTTTGATGTTACTCAACATCTCTGGCTCTTACAATCTTCCACCACCATCACCACCACCACCACCATCACCACCACCACTACCACCACCACCACCACCACCCTTCCACAAAAGATCTTTGAGCCTTGGAGTGAGATACAAATGTCCAATTTGGGGCTGAGTAGTTAGTCTACAGGCTTGTGTTTTCTGCATGGTGACCAGTTCTCAAACTCACTGTTAACTGCCCTCTACTTCAAAAAGAAGTTTCTCTGATGAAAGTTGAGAAATGTTCTTATCTACGTGAATATCAATAAGTCATTAGAAGACATTCGATGAAAGTTAGCAAAGTAATAGTATTGGATTTTCCTCTGGGCTTAGGATCTAGCTAGCCACAGGCCTATCTACTAGTGGCAGGTATATTGTTTCATCTTACTGAGTAGACCTTAGAACCAATCAGAAAGTAGTTGGTTACTCACATAACTTTTGTGCCACTATGGTACCAATGGGCCTATCTTTTCAGGCCAGCCATTGCTGTAGCTTACAATGTTCATAGGCAGATGAGAGTGAAGTCTTCTTTTCTCCTACAGTAACATGCTTAACACCTTCTAGTATCAGGAAGATTCACCTTAGGGACAAAGTTTTCAGTTGAATACCAACTTGATGTCTCTGTGTTTTATGACTTAAGTATGTAGTGTCTTCAGCAACAGGGCCATAATGTCAAATTTTAGAGTAATACTGACAATATCCTGTAACTCTTGGGGTCAATGTGACCCCACTGAGAAATAACAGAAAAAAGTAACCCATTCCTGGCTCTGTGGTTTACATTTGCTAGCATGGGATGTCTAAACACCCCAAAACAAGATTCTTTAAGTAGGAAAAAAGTTCCTGACTTGATATGATTGATAACTTTACGTACTAATTTAACTGGGCCACAGAGGACTCAAATATTTGGTTAATAATTATTCTATCAGTGTCTGTGAGGGTGCTCCTGGGTAGTGTTAACATTTTAATCAATTAATCAATAATCTGAATAATGCAGATGGTCTTTCCTCACACAGACATGTCTCCTCAAATCCACTGAAAGCCCAAATGTAATACAAGGCTGAGGAATAAGGATTTTTTTTTCTCTGTGCCTCACTGGTGATCTGGGCACCCGTCTTCTGTCTCCATACTTGATCTTGGTCAAGAATTTACACCATTGTCTGTCTTGCTTCTTAGTTCTTAAACTCAGAGTAGAACATCTGTTTTCCTGGGTCTTCAGATTCCCAACTACACAGCTTTGACTTCTCAGCCACCAAAATGGCTGAAACCAAATCCACATAGTGAAGATACCATTAGTTCTGATTATGTAGAAGAACATTGTTGACTCCAAAGTAACTTAAGATTATCTCCCAAATGAACTACTTAAATTAAAACCCTTGTTTCTGAAGAAATCTCTTGGAATTCTGATAGGGAAGTCAGGGAGTAAAAAGGGATGGAGTGTAGACAAAAAGCAAGTAAGATGCCAAGGAAACAACCTGGGCTTATTACACTGGGGATTCTGGAAGACTGTTTAAAAAAAAAAAAAAAAACAACAACAAAAAAAAAAACAGCCCCAGAGTAGTTCTATGTCCACCAGTGACTGAGGAATGGCTTCAATCCAGTCAATGTCCAATTTGACAAAAGCAAAACTCCAGTGGTTACAAAAAGCTGGTGGGTCCTAATAGCCCCTGACGGGTAAACAGCCTGTTACTCATATTTGGAAGTCTGGCTAGCTTGCTAATAAAAAAAAGTATTAAAAAATGTACAGGATACCAAGAGATCTAATAGCAAAGATGACACAAAACTTACCCATCACTCATCTTGGTGGCAATAGACTAATATTCTTGACTTAAGATGTAGCCTTCTGTGCTAGAAACTGTACACATCATTTCTGAGCCACAACAACCTGGCAAGTCAAGTATGCTCCTAATTTTGCAGCCAGTGAAACTAAGGCATAGATACTTATTCAAGGCCACTGTCCCTTGAAGACATTTCATTTTAAAATTATGTACCAACTTAACTGGGCCATAAAGTATCCAGATATTTGATTGAATATTTGAGGGGTTGATATTTGAGAAATTTTGAGAAAGCAAAAGCTTACCTGTAAGTATGAATAGCACTGACGACACAGCACATGAAATGAGGAAGACCTCTTCTGTAGACCCTCTGTTCTTCCACTGTTACCCTGAAGACATGCTTCTCTGTATCTCTAGTTCCATTGTTTCAACAGTCTAACAATAGACAAGTCTCTCCCACCCCACAGAATCACACCCTAACATGGCGGCTTGAGCTTCTCTTCTAGTCCAATTCTGGAATTAAAAAAGAAGTTCACTCGGTCAATGTTCTCTATTTCCCACTGAAACAATGTCTTAAAAAGAAAAGGCTCAAAAGAACACAGCCCACAGAATTAACTTAGCAGGGCTCATAGTGATCCACAGAGGCTAAAGTAACATTCAGGGAGCCTATATGGATCTGAGCTAGATCCTCTACATATATGTTATGGTTGTGTGGCTGAGCATTCTTGTAGGAGTCCAAAGAGTGGTAGCAGGGGCTGTCTCTGACTTATTTATCTACTCTTGGGACCTGACTGGTTTGCCTGCTTTTCCTCCTACTGGATTGCCATGGGCATTTGCCTAGTCTTATTGAAACTTGTTATGCAGAATTTGGCTGCTAACCCTGGGAAGCCTGAAGGCAAACAAAGGAAGATCAGATCTAGAGGAAAGGGAAGTTGGAGAGAAGGAACTGGGAAGAGTGGAGGAAGGGGAGAAACTGGGATCAGAATGAGAAATATGATAGATAGATAGATAGATAGATAGATAGATAGATAGATAGATGATAGATAAGATGGATAGATAGATAGATAGATAGATAGATAGATAGATAGGGAAAAGGCTCATTTCCTATGCATCTGTATGATATTTAACCTGATTCTCACCATCTAGATGAGAACCCACCTACTTAGCCATAAAACCAACATAAGAGCTCTCAGGAGGACCAGTCAGACAAGTAGGTCCTTGAGGACCAAAACTAAACAGCTGAGCTAGATTCCAGGGATACACACTGGAGACCCAGACGTTGCTAGAGCAGGCCAGACCCTTCTGCAAACCCAAGAAATCACTTTTTCAACTAGGCAGTATTAAGTATCTGTTCCTATTCCATTCCGTTCAATAAGCTTCTGTTAACCGAACACAAGAGACAAGAGAATGGGAAGGCATTGATAAAGAACGTGCTGTAGAGATGGGAGACACAGTTGAGCACCATCTTCAGGTGAAACTACTTGTAGAGTCTTAGTTCATCCGCTCACAGGCTCCCACTTCCCTATCCTGCGAGCCTTTAATACAGTTCCTAATGTTGAGGTGACTCAGCCAACCATGAAATTATTTCATTGCTACTTCATAACTGTAATTTAACTACGGTTATGAATTGTAAACAACTGATAGGCAAGTCCCAAGGGGGTTGGGACCCCTGGGTTGAGAACCATTTGAAACAGTTTAACCATCTGACTTCAACTTTCCTGCAGGAAGAGGTAAAACAATCAACCCTGAGGATTAACCTGCCCTGTTGCCAGTCCATCACGCATTCTGCATCTGTCAACAACCTGCCATGCCATGCACTTACAGAGGACTTCGCCTTCCCTTTAAACATTGTTCTCTTTGAAACATTGTTCTCTTTGAAACATTGTTCTC
>NW_021604568.1:7862648-7890593 GCF_004785775.1 Grammomys surdaster | reverse complement strand
AAACATTGTTCTCTTTGAAACATTGTTCTCTTTGAAACATTGTTCTCTTTGGAACAACTCACATTGCAACACTTTTTCATTACTATACTTTATTTTATTTATTTTCATGTCTTTCCCAGGGCAACACTCCCTCTAGTGTCTGTATAGGGCTCTCAGGTTCCATCCTTGGTGTCCTAGATGAAGACCAAAAAAGGAATGCAAGCCAGTCACTGACTGGCCGAAGATTAGTACAAATTAATTACTGCATTTTGTCAATGTGATCGTTGTGGGAATACAAAAGAAGCTGGCTACAGATATCTGCGGATATTGTTTTCACACCACACACAGCTAAGAGGAAAAAAATGGAGCATGACGGTCTATCCTCAGACTTGGGGATAACGTCAAGAAATGTCTCGTGATTCCTGTGAGGTGTAAGCACCGATACCCAAGCCCGAAGAAGTTCCTCCCATTTCTCTGATCACTTAACCTTCCACACAATAAAAAAAAAGCCCTGGGGAAATGTTCCACTTATTTCCATCATTTACCATCAGGCTTATCGCTGATTCTAAGGAAAATTCTAAGTATAAGTATTTCAAGGAGCTGGAGCCCTGTCAGCCACCCCATGGTAGGTCTCCTCAACTGTTCCTCTCAGCACCTCATACAAAGCAGACATCATGGAGACTTGTGTGAGAACAGAAAGTATAGGATGTGACTGAAATGAGCATCCTGCTGACGACGCCTGTGTCTCACAGAGGCTTTACCATCATCTCCTTGGCAAACTGTGGGCAAGTAGCTCCTTCCTCTGCTTCAACATTCCCATATGAAAGCCAAGAGAAGAGTTGCTTCCAGACACAAAAGCGGTACCTAACCCAACCGGAAAATGTCTCCAGTGCTTGCTACATATGGGTCAGATACTTCTTTTAAGCACATTGCCTTGTATGATCTCATTTAAAATCCTTTCAACTGACCAAGTGAAGGGTGCCCCTTTGTACAGGCAGAGAGAAGGTAACAACATTCCAGAGCCACATAGCTATTCAGAAAGAGAGAGAGGACTGAGCCAAAGCAGCTGGCTCTCAAATCGACTTTTCACATTCTCTATCTATCCATTCTCAATAAACCCTGAAGAGGTTTGCATTCAGGATTTAATCCCTCTACAAGTATTAGTTCACACATATGATAAACCATATGCCATACGACTTACCCATGCAAAATAAGCCCACATTCTACATCATGTGGCATCCCTAATTATCCTGTATAACTTCAACTCCAGCTTTTTCCCTTAAGCTACATTTTCTTCAGCATTTGTGAAGACACGGATTCCTACATAGAAAGAGACCGAGTTTTATTGACCAATATCCCTGAAAGGCTGGTCTATCTGTGCTGCAAATCCCTCTCATCTCAGCCAAGGGGAAAACATTTTCCCTTCTTCCCAGCATAGACCTAGTATTAAAAATCTACATGTGTAGCCCTGAAGTTCTGGGACTTTGTCTACATTTACTAAGGCATGATTGTTAGTGTTCTATAAAGAATAGCATTTCCATAAATAATTAAACTCAAACAATCACAACAAGCAAGCAACTATATTTGATTGACTCACTAATTCAAATAGCCAGGTGATTTACCAAGGCTCCCATCAGCAATTGTTGGTCAGCTACAGCTCACCCAACATTAAGGAGCTCATTACTTACTGTCTCCAGCCACTGCAGTGGGTGGACAGAGTGACTGTGGAAAGGTTACAGCGTGGATGTGAAGTGTGCTTGAACACTTGCTCTACTCGCAATGACACTTGCAAATGACAGACACTCTTAATGGAAGTTGTGGAACCTCTGTGATGGGAAGATGGCTTTCAGAGGAGGTTCACTAGGGGTGGATCTTTGAGGGCTTTAATCTGGCAAGCTTCTGTGATTCCTTCTTTGACTCTGATGATGTGTCCAGCCACTCCATGCTCCTGCTGATATGGTCTTAGCCACCCCTGCTACCATGCCTTCTCCACCATGATGGAATATATCCTCTGTACCTTGAAGCCTAATGTGTTTTTCCTCCCTTGAATTGTTTCTGTGGTCTTTTGGCTACTGTGATGTGGAAAGCAATACAGGTCTGAGGAATCTATTCCGGTCTTGCATATAGTCATTCTAGGGCTCAGGATACTCTATCTATTAAATGGGTAGTACTAACCTTACCCAAGCAAAAGCACATGGACACTTCTGGAAGGAAAATTATTTGTTAACCTGAAGAGATAAGGAGAATATCAAGAAGGAATAGAAGAGTTTGTTCTGAGAGAGAAGAACAGTTGGGGTCCAGCTGTAGGATGTGATGTGGCTGTCTAAGCCTTGTGCTTTGTCCAGTATTGAGTAATTTGATAAAGACAGTTCCCAAGAGCACCTCTAACCATGACATTCCTTAGGTATAAGATTCTTATAGTATCTCCCACAGTGCTTCTCCTTCCTTAAAGCTCATAGCTTCAAACAATCACTCGACAATTAACCACACATCACCCTCACAGCGTCTGTCTTGTTGTCATGTGATATTTAACTTTACAGAAGAGGAGGCTCACATCCAAAGCATGCGAAAGGGACCTTGGGGCAGATGCTGTCAGGTCTTTGTTTTTCACCTCTCCATCACATCCCCATCGAGCTCCAGTAGCCAGAACAATGGCACTCGGACCTCAATTGCTCAGCAAATGGCTGAACAGCCTGTGAGAGTAGATAGCTAATCTCTGAAACACATGAGAAGTCAGAACCACTGGCTCTTTATTTCTATCCTCTGTTAAGTGTAGTAAAGATCTCACTGAATCTTGTCCTAAAACATATACGGAAGTGGCCAGGCACATGTCTTCATCAGTAAAGTGTTTACATACGGCACCACCTCTGAAGGTATCAGTCAGCAATCTCGCTCCCCTAAACATTAGAGGCTGTTGTGGAAGCTGTCAATTTCCCTGCAGAACTTGATGGTAAGCCCCTATAGCTGAAGACAAAAACATGCTTACAAACATGGAGAATTAAGCTGGCACTTGCCTGAAAGCCTCATTCCTACTGTCTAGTTTTCACGGTGCAATTTACACTGCTAGAAGAGAAAAGTAATCATCAATTTGACTCAGCTACAAACTCTGAGAGCTGATACAAGGACCAACCTGACAAGACACGCCCACTGGTACAGTAGTGGCACAAATGGTGTAGGAGTAACCAACCATTTTCTGATTGGATTTTAGCACCACTTCGCAGCCAAGAAGCTGTGGCTAGATAGTTCATGGGACCTACTACTATTGTGTTGGGATGACATCGCACAAGACCTGAGTTCAATACCTGGCATGCACATAAAAAGCTAGGCATGCTCTCACCTGTTTATAATCCCAGCACTGGGGAGGCAAAGACAGAAAAAAATGACAGGAGGTAGCTGGTTAGCCAGTTGAACCTATCAATGAGCTTTGCGGTTCAATAAATGAACATATCTCAAAAACTAAAGTGGAGAGCGATTGAGGAAGACACTCACCATTGCCCCCGACCTCCGTACATGTACACACATCTACAGGCACCTATATATGTGCGCACACACAGAGAGAGACTCACACATGAACATGAGCACACAACCAAAGAAATTCTCATGTGAAATAACAAACTGAACACTTATATTCAGTGTTATTAAGAGACGGTGTTAATCTATTTGTCATCTGAGGGTAAAATGATTTCCCTTTCCCCATAGTTTGGACACCATCTAGCTCCCCGGAGCAAAATGCTACTGAGTCATGTGGCAAGCATAGGAACAGAACCTATAATTGGTATCGAGCATTTATATAACTTAATGTTTCATCCCTCACCCTCCAAATACTGAAAAATATAAGATTATACTAACAAATGGTTAAATGTGTGGTCCAGTGTAAATTCTGTAAGTCATTAGGAAAGGGGGAGTAAATGTTTCCTGGGAAGTTCATAGAGAGGACTGAACCATGGATGGGTGCACTGTAACAGAAGCCATGTCTCAGGTGGAAGAAGTCTAGGAGCAGAGCCAATCCGAAGTCTGGGACAGGGCACACTCTCTGCAGAGGAGTTGACCATGGGACAGTCAAGTCATGGGTTGCAGAAGTAGACTCAGGACACTCAACACACACAAGTGAGAGCCCTTTAATGCCATGACATTTGGCTGCGAATTCAAGAAGCCAGAGGTCTTCACACTAGAACAGAGACATGCAAAATGAAGCCATTCCTGCTTACAGTGTCTGTCAAGTGTCATATCTGTGACGATGATTTCAAATTCCTCTGTAGATTGTGCTCCGTGAAAATGGGAGGTGCCATTCACTCATCCACTGATTTGAACATTGCTAAGTATCTAAGCAAGGCAGAACACCCCATGCTGCAGTGTCTATCAAGAATAAGAGGTCCCATCCAGTCCCTCTGCCAGCAACACACACACACACACACACACACAAGAATAATGTTGGTTAACTAAGCTCCCTTCATGCCTCAGAGTCAGACCAGCTCAAACTGCATCTTCAACCTCTTCTTCTAAAGGGTCTCTGGTCTCCCAAATCTGCTAATGAATTGTGCTTTGCATTTTCTCCCTGTAAGAAAATCTCTCTCACTATCCAAAAGGCCAAGGAAAGGTATAAAGCAGGAAATCTTTGAGTGGGTAGGTAGATCAAGCTACAGACCTCAGATGGCTTGCCCATCTGCACCTATCCCTAAATGAACTGCCGGCCTCCAGGGATGGACCTTGTGTCTCTGTGTTAGGCTCTCTTGTACTTCTCTGTGGCTTTGACTCTGGTCGGTAGATCTCAGATCCCAGATAAATAGAATAAAAGTGCTTCCTGAGCTTTCTTGCCACTGGATCCACCAACCCCCAACTCCTAAACCCAACACAATTGGAGAAGGCACCACTCAGCTTTCATTCCCTGCCAATCAAAACACAAGTTCCAAATACTGCATTTCAGCCATCAGTAAATAGGGCCTCCAGATGAAGGCATTTGCTTTTCTTCTCACCTTGGAAACCACCACAGGCTCTGAGAAGCAGATCAGAGCCAATAACCTAGCCATCAGAGGACTCTTGGAGCAGACAAACAGCCTTGGCACACCCCTCCTCCCCTCATCCCCACTCCTGGCGGACAGTGACCAGGAGCAATTAGTGCCGTTGTGTCCCAATGTGTTTCCTAGCCATGTCTCAACTGAGACGCCTTTCCTTGTAATATTAATTAAAAACAGATTTTTTTGGCAAACCCCTGAAGAACGGTTTCTGCGGCAGTCTTCTTTATTAAGCCTCAGAGGAGGCGAAATGCATTAAGATATTGTGACCCTGGGACAGTGAAGCCTAGGCAATCCAGCCAAAAGCTGTTTGAAAAAAATCTGTTTGCAAGCCACGGTAAAGATGCTCCAGTGAGTGAAATACAATGAATCTGGTCAAATCTGTCACAATTTTTGAACATTAGGAGTAAATATTTTAGATAAAGGCTAGCTGCATTTCCTAAGGGAAATTCCCACCCCACCCCCCCTCGTATGTCTACTAAGCAGCTCCAGGTCTGGCAGAGACCTGCAGTGACCCAGCATCTCCTCATGTCTCTTCACGAAGGCTTCAGGTTGGGCACATTAATTGAAAACTACCTGCCAAGTCATCCCAAGCAGACACACCACAGAGGCAGCAGGATGCAGAGGCTCTGTGTGTCAGCTACTAAGGAGAAGTGGTGCCTGACCTAAGGGAGGATACAGATAGAGGTTCATCCAAGAGAAAAGAGGTAGGAGTGAGCTGGCTGTGCCTTCACAACTTCACACTCTGCAGGGCCATCTGCCAACTCACTGAGCAAGCAAAGAAGCCTCTTCCTCCATCTGAAGGAAACGGACAGAATAATATGTTTTCCTGTTTCTCTGTAAGCCACAGGGACTGGGTTCCCCAGGGTGTTTGTGAAACTCTCTCCAACCCATTAGTCGCTGGAGACAAGCAACAAGCAGGAACAAGGGCAAATCTCCTCCAGGGCAGTGGCACCAAGGCCATGGCTACCTACCTTACCCTAGCCAAGGCCGTGTGATCAGAGTCAGGCCCCACAACTTGATGTTCTGCTCCTCCTTTCTGCCTTGTCTGCTGGTACCTCATTCATCCTCCCTCACCCAAGCAAGCCCACCCTAGTTATTACACCAAAGTAAGCATCTGTCCCAGCAATCAGAATGGGGCCAAAGGTTTTGGGCATGTGAGCCAGCTATGAGCCCACTCCTGGGGACAGTTGGCTGTGCTCTTGGCTAGCTTCGCTGTCCAGCAAGAACACAGAAGCCCTGTCAGTGTATACAAAGATCTCTTCTTGGCCCTATGCTCCTGAAGTACACACTGAACCAGTAGGGCGGGCCTGAGGATGCCCAGCTTAGATATTTCTCACTGTAAACTCTACCAGAGTAGAGCTCAGTGGTCAGCGACTCACACCCACCACCACCAAAGAAATCCATATCGAGAGAGCTGAAGTTCACTACAGGCACTGGGGGGGGGGGGGAGAGAGAAAAATCCAAATTGCTAATACTGGTCAGAGGGCCTGTTTAATGCTTTGAAAGCCATAAGAAAAGGCGGACTTGTCTTTTAGGACAGAAGACCCCAATAAGATCCTGTGACATCTCTCTCCACATAGAAACAGTAGTAAAAAGACCTCCTCACCTTCTCTTCTTGCTGTTGGCAAAGGAGGAGTTAAAGCATACTGCTGAAGCTGCTCCTAGCAACTCTCCCAAAGAGTTCTCCCTCTTTATAGAGCATCCCAGGCTATGAACAAGCTGGTTCATAGATGGCTCAAATCTCTGTGCCCAACTGGTCTGCTACCCAGGACCTTTGTCCCTATATTGATTGAAGAGGCATTTCCCCAGTGGGCACAAGCCAGACCATCCCTCACTCAACCACCCTGATGCTGGACAGAGAAGGCTGTGCATATTTGCCTGTTTGTGAGAAGTACTTTCTCTCTAAAGTCCCATCTCCAGGGCCTTTGTCAATATTTTTAAATGACTCTTAAAATTAAAGCAGAAATGAAACACTTCCGGCTGAGTGAATTTAGTAAGAAAGCCATGCATATGTAAGTATATCCCCTCCTCAAGGAGGAGAAAACCAAGAACACTCCCCCACAATTCTTAATTATCAAACTTAAATGAAGTCGGAATTCACAAGCTCTGCTTCCAGAGAATTATCCCTTCTTCTCTCTCTCCCCTTCCCTCCTGCCTCTATCTCTATATCTTCTCCCCTCCATCCCTCCCCCTCTCCACACACAAACATCTCCCTGGGACTTGAAAGTAAGTCTTCTGTCACCCAGCCCTTCAAAGGTGCACCTCTGCTCAGCCTCCCCTCCAAAGAAGCTCTCCAATCCAAGACTTGGGGGTGGTGGAGCTATCTTGATGGAGATAGGCAGATGAAACCATTAGTCACTGAGCTGCCCTATGCATTTCCACTCTTCTCCTTACAACCCAGCATCTGGTACCCAGGTTTTGCTGCCCCAGCCCCACCCCACTGTGTATCACCGACAAGGGGTAAATCTGTACTTAGTTACTGCTTGCAATGAGCTCTGCAGCCCTTAGCTTCCTTATTATTCAATGCTCAGCCCCGTGACCCCCATGCTCCCGTAAAATAAGGCAAACATTTCCCCAGGAAGTCTTTTCAAAGGCCAGTCATGAAGGGACACACAAAAGAGGCAGCACTTCCCATTAAATGAGCTCTCAGAGCTGCTTGTGAATCCCTAGTCCTCTTAATGGAACCCCTGCTCAGCTCTAAGTCTGGTTCCCAAGTGAACTGGAAAGTCATACCAGAAAAGAAAAAAAAAAAAAAACATTTGGCAAGGCCAGGTGAAATAGCATAGTGATCACAAGAAGAGGTTTGGGGGGAGCTAGTTCTTGCTGGGGATATTGAGATAGAGTGAGCCCTGATAAGCCCTGCCCATCGCTGCCCAAATTCAGCTGGACACCCCATTCCTAAGTCCTGAAGCCTCTGGAGCTGGTTTAAGGAAGGTGCCACCTCTTAATGCAACAAAGTCTTCAGGGCCCAGATGACAAGGGGAAAGGAGACGAGGTATGTTGTGTTCAGGAAAGAGCAGGGTCTCAACTTTGATCCCAGAGTCTCTGAGTTCTTTGTGAATCAGGACACAGAGGCAAAAGTGAGTTTTCTGTTCCCTGGCTCGTGCGACGTGCGAGCAGCGCAAGCACGAGGATGAGCAATGGGGAAAAGGGTGTGGAAATTCGCTTCACGCCTTAAACTTTTTTCCTGCCTGCCCCCACTGGAAAGCCTTCCAGCTTGGATGATGCAGCCCCACAGCTCCCAGCCTGGCTAGAACGTCATGCGCCGAGCAGTGACCCCAAAATGAACAAGTGTTCTGCTGTCCCTCTGGCCTCAATCGCCCTATCTCTCTGGTTTCCTTCACGTGACCCCAGGGCAAAAAGGGAGCTCCTCCAGTCTCGGGAATTTGTCTAGAGATTTCTCCACATCAGCCCACGTTTACACTCACGAATTCAAGCACCCTTTCCCCAGAAAAGAAAAAGTCGCTCTCTGCAGACCTGAATGCGGGAGAGAGCAACCACAGATCCCTCACCCAGGCAGCTTTAAGACACACTTTCCTCTTAGCTCTCCAGACAGCCTCAATACTGGGGTCTTCAGTAAACAGATGCACACGCCATCTTACAACAAAACTCGGCTAACCTGTTGGGGGCGTGAAGTGGGCAGGACAAATCCCTCTCTAAAAGTCCAGTCATTCTGATTCTCCTTCTGGACCCTAAGAAACTATTTGCCCCTCGCCCCTGGCCCTTCGCCCGCGCCCCTTTACCCTTGGCTGTCAGGAAACTAGCGAACCGTGCCAGATGGGTACTCACACTGCTGTTGTGTCCCGACCAGTGCACCATGGCTTGGTTGTGAGCTGAGTCCCCGGTCAGTGCAAAAGACGTGCTGGGCAGCCGGAGCTCCTCAGTGGCCGCTGGTCCTCCAGTCCGCATCGCCTTCACCTCCTCCCGGGAACCTTTAGTGTGAGGACGGCTTCCTTTGGCACCATCTGCGGGAGCTGTAGCCCAAGCGTCCCCGCGCTCCAGGGTGCTAGGGGGCTGCGCCCGGCGAGTCCTCCTCGCGCTGCCCGCCTGGCTGGGAGCTGGGATGCCCCGGACCCATCTCGCGCCTTCAGGCGACGTTCCCGCAGCTTCAGTCGGTATCTCCCCGCGGCTCGCCTGGGACAGTAGCTCTAGCCTGGACCGGCGTCTCGGTGCAGCGGCTCTCCGTGCAGATGCCAGCTCCTCAGACCACCGGTTCTCCGCTGCCCGTGGCAAGAGAGGAGGCAACGCTGGTGGTCGCGAAGCCGGGGACACTAGGCGCCCGGGACCTCCCGTCGTGCCCCAAGTGATCTCGGCGCCGGCCAGGACCCACGTTGACAAAAGTAGCAGCCCCGTCCGGGCGAGGGGCGCCCCGGGCCAGCCTGCGGGGCGCTCAGTGCCTGCCGCCTCCATCCCGCTGCGGCTACCGCGGCTCGGGCTGCCGAGTGTGTGGCGCCCGCCGAGGTGCGGGTCCGGCGGAGGGGGGGCTGGGGGATGCGCGCGCCGGCAAGCGAGCTAGAGACTGTGTCAGGGGAGTGAGGAGGGGGCGGCCGGGAAGGAGGTGGCTCCGGCTGGAGCGCCTCGCCTGTCCCCTGCACTCTTCCCCCCTCTGGATTACTTGCTCCTAGGTCCAGAGGGCGATTCCAAAACCCAAAAGCAATTACTAAATGCTCCCTAGCTGCTCCGGCGGGTTTGATGCTGTTGTTGAAAAGCCCTCCTCCCAAATCTTTCCCACCGACCTCTTATAGAAATTTTAGGAAAAGGAGAGTTCAGAGGAAATAAGAAAATCCTCTTTTAAAACAAGCAGTGCTAGCCGGATCCTGGAGGAGGGGCTCACAGCAGACCCTAATCCGGAGTCTCTCGGAAATCCAACCTCCAGCCAGCTTCGGGCGCAGAGTTGGGAAGGCGCTCCTGGCTGCGTTTGGGGATTCACTCTTCGGGTCTGTTCTTGGGAGAGGAAGCCGGCGTGCGGGAAGTATAAGGTCTCCAGGAGGAGAAGGAGGAGTAAATTGTTTCCACTGCCAACTGTTCTCGAACGGGAGACCAGGGCCAGCCGGGAGCTTCCGCGCTGAAGCCAAGCGCGGGATGGACCCACGACTCTGCTCTAGGCTCCCCGCCCCCGGAGGCCTGCGCCCCCTCCTGGTGCGGGGGCGCGGGGAGTGCGTGCGTGCGCGTGCGTGCGCGCAGGCGAAGGGGGGAGAGAGGGAGAGGGAGACCAGGGTGTTCCGGGGCTGGCGGGAGGGTGCCTCGGGGTGTGGGGGGTACCTGATTGATCTGGTTTGTCGGGGGGAAGGGTGTTGCTGGGTGTGCGGGGGCGCGCGGCTCCGTGCGTGCGCGTTTACAAGAGCTTGTGTGAGACCGGGGCGGGGCGGAGTGCGAGGTGCGCTCCGGCCGCGGGTGCTCAAGGATTACGCATAGGCTGTTTGCACATCCAGAAGCCTGTGAGTGGTCAGAGGCAATGAGGAGAACAAGAGTGGCATCCCTCTTCCTGAGGCACCCACGGTCCCCCAGCACCTGTGGACGTTATCAGATTAAGCTGCCTGGAGGTCCGGAAAGCGAGCCGGAAAGCAGCAGGATGAGGGCTGACTTTCTGGGGACCCTACACTAGATGTGGGAGGACAGTAGTAGAGATTCTGCTCCCACCGGGGAGATCCAGGTCCTGTTTTTCTGCCAGGGACTGCTAAGATCTTGCCCTTCTGGCCCCCAGACGCGGTTCTGAGTAGGGCCAGTTGTCTCAAAGTGCCCACCACTATATGGAAGGTCCCCTGCCCAACGCAGCGTGGATTTTTCAGATCTCCTGTCCCCCGTCGCAGGAGGGTATGCGCGCCTGATGCGACTGGGACTCTTCCAGACAGCAGGAAGACGGAGACTTTGGTGAGCAGGAGAGAGGGAGCTAAGCTTAGGACCTGCTGGAGATGCAGCTTACAATCGTTAGGACAGGTGGCCTCCAGGAAACACCCGGAAAAGGATCAGGGTGGTGGGGCAAGGCTGAGTGAGGAGCACAGCCTCCAAGTTGTTCCTTCCTCTTCGGAATTAGAAGAGATTCTTTGTAGAAGGTGAAGGCTGGCGATGGAAGAGGAATTGTGGTTGGAGGTGTGAGTGAACAAAGCGGGGAAATGGAAGAGAGGATGGTGCGGGGAAAAAACACTAGGAACTCTGAGAACGCCCTGGGAAAGATCAGGTGTGCTGCGATGCGAAGGCGCCTGGTTCTGGGCCTGCGAGGGAAGGATGAAAGCCAGGGACTCCCGGGAGTCCTCACCTTTTGAACTTTCTTTCTCACCAAAGCTAAAATGAAGAGTGAGAGCAAAGGAGATGGCTAGGCTGGACAAAGAAGACAGAAACAATTCCCATCCAGAGTGAAATGGACCTGGTATTCGTGGATTTTCCCAGATGCGGGGCAGCATGCTGATGTGAGAAAAGTTGCGAAGCTACGGGTCCAGGTGGACGCTGGAATCAGAGCTGGGAGAGAATGGGCTATCCGTTGGTGCCCAGCGCCCCTAGCGGAGAAGGCTGGGAGCTGCAACCGCAACCTAGTGAGGTTTACCTCCTCTGATCTTTAGGCAGAGATGCGGTGATTTAAAGGATCAGTCTGTCAGTTCACCTCTGAATAGAAGTCTCCCCACAAGGGAGGTGCTGGCCAGTTTCCGCGCCACTGTCTCTACCCTCAACACATACACACCACACATACACAAGGAAAGCAATCTCCGAACGCCTAAGAGAGGTTACCTTTCTCTTCAGGAACATCTACCCCTGTCATTCCCAAGAGAGATCTTCCAGGCTGACTGAGCAGCTAAAATGTTGAGGGCAAAGGTGTACAGAAGCTTCTCATGGGGGTGACAGTTCTTACTGTGACAAAGTCTCTCCCAGTAAAGTTTTTCTCTGGTTTGCAAACATGTTAGGACACCCCCACTGCCCCCTATCCCAGGCTGACTTCAATTACATTCGATCAGCTTCTCCTGTCACTGATGAGTAAGCACATTATAAAGAAAATGTTTGTTTTGGCTCACAGTTCTAGGAATAGTGGAGGTCAAGATTGGACAACCACATATGCCGAGGTGACCATTCCTGTCACAGCATGAAGGGTGCCATCACAGGTAGGAGTGCATGTGAGTGACACAAAAGAGATCGCTGGCTTCACAACAACCCATCATCTCAAGTATTAATCTAGTTCCTGCAAGATCTAGAACTCTCTCAAAACTGCATTAGTTATAAGGCTGATAGTCCCACTGCCCCCACTTTATTCTAGCAGGGAACTAAGACTTTGCATGAGTTTTGGAAGGAAGAATCACATTCAAACCAGAGGATCTGAGTGCCTATGCTATAGAGTACATACATCAAGACCCTGCAAGATCTTAGTTATGTAAACACACGCCATGTGACCTTAACACTTACACCTAACTCTTAACACTTGTCAGTTCCAACCTAAAGTGGCTTCGCCTGGTCTCTCGAGTTCACACACTGTGGTGATTCTAACCCACAGCGTCACTTGTCTGAGAGTTGACGTAGCCGCCTATCATTTCTTCAAGTCTTCCCTTCTCAGAGCCAGCCAGAATAAGGCAGCAACAAGATATGAAACTCTTGAGTAATTGTAGTGAAATTGTTTTTAAATTTTAATGTGTCAAATTTGTCAAACATCTACATGTCCACTTATGACAGCGTTGAAGTTGTTAAAACGTTTTTACATGTTTTGTACCAGGTCTTCACAACCAAATTCATATTTTACCCTTATAGAAGAATTCAGACTACCTACATTTTGAATGTTTAATTATCATATGTAACTGGTGGCTACTGTTTTTAAACACTATAGCTTCAGACACAACTTGTTATGCGTGAGGAAGATGATGTTACGAATTGACCCCAAAGTTCTTGAGTGATAAGTCACTATACATTTCTTAGAATGGAATTCAAAGTTGTGTGCACTGTTCCATCTTCATGACCCTTCTTACTGTGTCCCTTAAGGCTAGATTATACCTTCTGCTGTGGTTTTACTGTAGTTTCTTGTCTGCCCCAGTCCCATAGTATCCACCACTGGATACATAATCATGATAATCATGTCAGCATCTTCACCAAACTCTTTGTTTTCTTACCTTGTCCCTTTGAAATTCAAAGAAAAGGACTGTGGTCTAAAAGTCCCCGTCTCTTTTGTTGACATAATGCCTGGTTCAGCTGAAAAGAACAGGTTTATAGATAAGACAAACCCTCCCCTTTAACCCAAGGGAAAAGCAAAGGAGGTCACATAGAGAAAGGATTTTGTCACCAGACCTTCTGTTCCTATTGTAGAAAACTAGAGAAAGCAAATTATACTTTAAGTTAGCCATGAGATTAGGCTGAAAGTCTCTCTAATCAGTCCTGGATATTTTTTGTTGTTGTTTTTTACTAACCATTACAGTACACTCACACATTGATAAAGTGCTCTGCTCCCTTTTGAACACCCACTGCAGGTACATATAAGGAAGTATTTCACTTATGTTCCCGTAATCAAATAGTCAGTACTCCTTTTATGAAGACTGTAATGATTTCAATGAGAAATGTCCCCCATAGGCTCAGGTATTTGAACACCTGGTCTCCAAGCGGTGGCGTTGTTTGGGGATATTTAGGATGTCTGGCCCTCCTGTAATAAGAATATGAGCACATCTGTAGACAGATGTGAGCACTCATAGCCTTGACCCACTTCCAATTCACCTTCTGCTTTCCACTTGTGGTTGAAGATACGATCTCTCTGCTTCCTGCTACTGCCGCCGTGCCTGACACTGACTACTATGCTGCCTGACCATGATGAACTCTTCTCCTACGAAAACCATAAGCAAGAATAAACTCTTCCTTCCATAAGTTGTTTTTGGACCCAGTATTTTTATCACAACCACAGAAAAGTAACCAAGATGAACTTGTCACCGCAAATTCTCATCCAAAGACTTAGGGCCAGGAATGTGGGCTTCTCCCCTGTACTGCAGCCTTTCTGGAGCGCTTTCTTGAACTGGCTCGTCTTCTCACTCTGTCACCTTCTTGACCTGACGAGCGGAATGCCAAGGTCTCCTGCTCTAATGGACTTCTGGACAGAATTTGTGTTCCCTTTCACTAAATGCTGCTTGATTTTATTGTTTAATGGTCTCTGAACTTTACACGTGTTTATTTTGGGTAAGTTATTTCATGACCTTTGTACAATTAAGAAAAGTTAATTAACATCAAAATAACCATCAGTATTGTAACTCTGAACTTCTTTGGGGGAAACATTCATAAACAAAGTCGGAACTCCAGACAGATACTGCTAAATGACCACTAAAGTCAGGATTCCCTGACACTCTGTGCCTATGAAGACAATTAGTGACTATTTTTGCTCAATATTGTATCCCCAACTTTAGTCTAGTCTCCATACTGTGCTGACCTGGTGCCTGGCTCAGACTGACCTGCAATAAATGTGCAACACACGACAGAACAGATTACTGTAAGTAATAGTGCTTCGGCCACAACCACTAGCCAACTGTTCTTTTGATCATGCAAATACTTTCTTAATGCTTTTCTTAAAATGCAAACGTTAGCAGATTTGATAGATACGAGTGTCCCCTATGGTGTCAGATGGTATTGTAAGCAACAGAACGAAATTCTACTTTAAACAGCAAATTACATTCACTGAATAGATAGTGTCAACTCCTAGACTGAGTTGAAGGGCTAGAAGATCAGATTCAGGGTTCTGTAGGCAAAATGAAACCTGAAATCATGTCACAGAACTGGGCCCAAAGGGATTCTTATTTCAAACATCATCAAAGCTAGGATGCCACAACTTTGACCAACACCCACAGACACTGACTGTTACAGCCACCGTAACTTTCTCCATTCCCCTCCCCCCAGAATCTGACTGCCACCTCTGCTGTTACCACCTCAATTTCTAATTGCTTCTTTGTTGTTATTGGTCAAGCCTGGAAGACCAGCCTTAGACATGCAGTAAAGACTATGATTTAGAACCCAGAAATGTGGCTGAATGGTACTACTTGGTATGTATGAAGCCTTGGTTTGATCTACAATACAGCATGTACAGCTACACCTGTAACCTCAGTCTTCTGGGAGGTGGAGAGAGAGGATTAGAAGTGCAAGGACATTCTTTGCTATAAAGGAAGTTGGGGTCCAACCTGGGCTAAAGAGCCAGAAAACAAAGGGAGCTATAATCAACCTGAAATAAGAAATGTAGAATAATGTTCCAGTACACAAGAGAGAGCTCATCTGTTGGGCAGCCACCAAAATAAATAAATATCCATTTATACCTATTATCCAAAACCAATATTTCTTAGAGGAAATAATAGGACTCAATTCACTTCATCAAAACCTCTTCTAGTAGAGAAAACTGAAACAAAATTCTCATGTGATAGCATTTCAAACAGTACCTGTGCAGAGCTGGATATCTAGCCAACAAAATCCTTTTCTGCTGCAGAGGCCACCGACTTTGGTTTGTATGGTGATACGCAGTAACATTACAAATTCTGGCTATTGAATAGTCCTAGACCAGCACAGCCTTAAGCATTCTAGCACACTGATTAGAAGTCCATGCTTTAACAAAAGTATCTGTGTTTCAGTCCTAACCCTACCAACCACCAGTCCAGTCGCCTTAAACAAACTGCTTAGCTTCCTGCCCCCAACCTTCATCTGCAAACACAGGTGCTAACTACACTTAACGGCACAGGGTGACCGTGAAGATCAAGTAAGTTAATGTCCGTAAGCCATTTGGAGTGCAGATGAAGTGCTAGGTAAGTTTGACTGTGGAGACGGTCTTCTCTGTCGCTTTAAATGGGTTAAAAACACCTAAGAGACTGGGAGAGACTGCAGGTGTGCTTCTGATTGTGTTTCAGAAACAAGGTGTTTCAAGAACTCCTTATGGCTCTGGCCTAGTCAATGAACTATTATTTCCTTGGTGGAGTCATTAATCTCGTTGCTGTGGGTGATGATAAGGATGTGAGGCCCTTGGGGAAAGTGAGTCATAGAAGACTTGTCCTTTGGACTGTGTCTTGCCACAATCTCAAGCTGCCCTGCTTTATTCCTGTCTGCCCAGAAGTGACTAACAGCCTCCTGCATCGCTTGCTTCCCCTCCATAATGTTCTGCCCAAGTGTGCAGTGCTGAGCAATCATGGACTGAGCATCTGAAACATGAGCCAAAATAAATCTCTCCTCCATTAGGATAGCTGTGTCATGTGTCTGGGCCATCGCTATGTAGCAGTGAGTAACACAACCATGCTTGTTTTCCTCTTCATAACTGTTCTATGGAAAGCATGGGTCTGCTCCCACCGCCAGGAAGAAGACATCTGAGTTGGAGGTTGGGTTGCAGATTCTAAGGGACAAAACTTTAGGTTTGAATATGTATCTGTCTGACATTGGAGCTAAGAACTTCTCTGTGGTCTGTCTTGTATTCCTGTACACATAACACCCCAAGCCATAGTCATCGTTTTAATTTTAGTATATCTGAGATGAAAGTCAGGACTGTACTGTACTTCCCTGGTCTACACACTATGAAGACTGACACCTGTAACTGTTCCCCAGTAGGAACATGGTTCTCGCACCTTGTCCTACAGTCTGAGAAGAGGATGGTGATTTAGTGGTGATGTTCTTGTCCTTACATAACACTCTCTTAGTAAGAAAGAGAAACATCAGTCTGTGGATCCCAGCCTGTGTTCGGGTAGCAAGTTCAGGCTGAAGACATCAAGCCAAAAATGGAAAGTTCATCTCCAGGAAAGAACACACTCATTAAACGGCTGAAAGTCATCAGCAATTCTGTCAACATTTTCCCTGTAGTCGTGGCTCTAAAGGGAAAGGGTGGGTTCAATCTAATGAGCTGGATGCAGATAGAAAAAGACGTCTGGCCGGAAAGTAGGTTTCTGTTTTCCTCCTCCTGATGATTCACAGTGCAGAGCAGCATTTCCTTGAGCAAACGTTGTCTTTTCATAGCTTGGGCCATAGAAACATCCAACTGGGGTCCCTGAGATTGGTGAGAGGATGGGGCAGGGGGACAGGTGGATGAGACTGAGGAGGGACAGACTGAGAAGCACAAGGGCAGCCATGGCACAGGGCACATTCTCAAAGCACAGGAATGAACAATGGTGAATGAAGCCAATGTGATGGCTTTCATTTTACACAGGTTTTATGTCGTGTCTAAAGCCTCGGGAAGAGGTAATTTTCCTGAAGGGGATTTTCCTGTCAAGGTAATTTACAGGTGTATTTGGCTTGGCTTTTCTAGGAGTGGGACAATGCTATGCTCTTATTCTTTATCAGAAAGCCTCCTACTGAATAGCAATCCTGTAGGCTTAAGGTTCCTAGAAACAGGTTTAGTTACCAATTAATGATGTTCCAGGGAGGTCATGATATTATAGCTCTTCTCTGGGGCGGAGATATAAGGCAGGTCCCATTCTTCTCATCAATAATCACTTCCTAGAGCTGAGACTTTTGGTCTTTAAAGCTTATGGTGGAGAAGTCCAGCCCTAATGTCTGCTAATTCTGCTGTGATCTAAGTATCTTCTTCATGCCACTATGTATCTGTTATCCTTCCAACGACGTCCTCATGCAGGGCTGCAGTGCACTAAACCTTACAGCCAGTGGGTTAGCCCTGTACAGCCAAGCTGTGGAACACTCTTCCCATCTCTGCACGACCCTCTCACCTCAGCCTTTTAGAGCTGCACCTGCTTCTCACCTGTCCCCATCTACACCTTTGTGGCCACCTGTGTCCAGAATCACTAGTGTTCTCTGCTGTGGAGGTTTTTAATCCCAATCTGGGGTTTCTACCCAGCCTTGATCATTCAATTTCAGGATAAAAGACATATACAACCATTCTATTTACAATAAGCCTTAATCGGCTCTAGAGCTGGTCAGATAGCTACCCTCTATGCTATTAAAATCTATTTCCTGTCAGTATCCCTGAGTTATTACTTACTATGTTTCATCTGGGCTGCCCTTTACTCCAATTCCTCAGCCCTCAGGGCCATGTTTTCTAGACTCCTAACCCATAGCGACTTTCTCTTCCTCCTCACCTTCTTCTTTCTCTTGTGGTTCTCCTCAAGGATTTAGAATTCCAAGCCCTGGAAGCCTAAACCTCGCCTATGTCTCTTCTGCCCAACTATTGGCAGTTGGTATTTTTATTTACCAATCAGAAATAACTTGGGGGCAAATTCACATAGAATCACTTGGGTCTCTGGGGCAACCGGGTATGGGGTGTGGCCTACACTTAGCGCTACAATACACAGCAATAGACCAAACCCCAACAGTTCTCTACTCCTGTAATTCTGTCATTACAATGGCCTCCTTAAATAGAGCCATACACTGTGAAACTGATGTGATTGGCTTTTCTTCACCACTTGACACAACTCCCTGAAGATCCATCCAGGTTGTCATGTGCATCTGTGGTCTGTTGTGATTTAATCCTAAATCACATCCTAGGCTTTTCCTCAGCCAGAGTTTATCAACCTTGTTGAAGAAGCCTGTTGAGATGTTTGGATGTATCAGGAGCAGAGCTACCATACACATGCATGCACACGTTTTCCGCAAATATAAAATTTTCATTTCTTTGGGAGAAATCCCCCCAAAGTGTCGTGGATACGCCATTTCACATTCCCACCAGCAATAAGTGAGAAGCAGATTTTCTCAGTGGTTCTCAGCAGTTGGTCTTACTAAGTCTTACTTTCAGGTCCTCTGGTAGGTGAGCAGTGGACTCTCCTTGTGGCTTTAATCTGCACTCCCCAGGGCCTAAGCCACAGCTTTCTGGGTTCAGGTCTCCACCTTTGTTTCTTCTGCAGGGAAATACCTCCTCATTCTCTTGCAGACAGCCGCTTTGCATATGATTGCCTCCTGTTTTGTGGGCTTGTTCTGCTTGCTCAGTTCATGATTGTTTTTTGTTAGAATCTTGGGATTTCACATCTTGTACAAATAGAACAACTTGACCAACTAGACTGCTTCTTTTCCAGTCTGCTTGTCTTGACAGGTTAGCTTAGCGATGGGCATGGCTGTCTCCAGTCTGTATAGCTGGGTTTTTGTTTTCTTTTGGAAAGTCTGCTGTATAAAATAGGTTGACCTTAAACTCACCATCTTCCTGACTGTCTCTTAGGGCTGGAATAATAGACGGGGCTCACCATAGCCAGTCTTCTTACCTTTTAATTCATTCTCTTAACTTTTTGAAATGAGTATAACTTCCAGCTGTATATTGAAGACAGGTATGAAGACAGGACATACCAGCCCTGCTTCTGACTTAGGTGAAAAGCATTCAGTATTTCACCACTGACCACGATGTTATCTGGAGGTTTTATTGGAGTTCTCCACCAAATAGAAAAAAAGATCCACTATCTTCCAAGTTTTCTAAAGTTTCATCATAAATAGGTGTAAGCTTTTGTCAAACTGTGTTTCTGCACCCATTGATGCAGTCTGTTGGTTTTTCTTCTTTAACCTATTAGCATGAATTGATTTCCTTTTGTTGAACCAGCCTTTCCTCCAACAGAGCTCACTTAGTGACAGCATGTAGTTGCTTTCACACGTTGCTAAATTCTTTTTGCTAACATTTTAGTAAATATTTTTGTATTCCTATTCATTGATGATGTTGTTCTGTAGTTTCTTATCGTTTTTCTGCTAGTATCTGTATGCTTAATATCAAGACAATAATAATTTACAAAGTAAATTGAGATTTATTTCCCCCTTGTCTCCTTTTTGGAAGGGATTAATTTTTCCTTAACTATTTGTAGAGTTCTCTGAAATTTTCCGTTGGGACAATATTCTTAATCTGTGAGTTTGGTTTCCTTAATAATTCTAAACTTATTTGAATTAAACAAGCCATACAGCAATCATTAGTATATTTGCATGTATGTGAATACTTGTTCATATGTATGAACATGTTCATATGTAGGTTTGCATATGTGGGGGTGCAGGAGCATGTACACATGTGTGAACGTGTATGTGGAGGCCAGAAGTTGATATTAGCTGTCTTCCTCATTCCCTCTTCATCTTGTATATTGAGGCAGTGTCTCTCACCGAACCCAGAGCTCACCAATTCTGCCAGTCTAGGTAACCAAGGTGCTCCATGGATTCCCAGAGCTCACCAGTTCTGCCAGTCTAGCTAACTAACGTGCTCCATGGACCCCCTACCCCCGCCTCCTGCGTGCTGCTATCACAGGCCAACCACCAAGCCTGCTTAGCATTCGCACGTGAGCTGGACATCCAAACCCCAGTCCTTGCATTTGTATCGCAAGTCCTTTCCTCCCCAAGTCGTCTCAGCCTCAATGATCTTTTTTTTTTTTACAAAATACTTTGAAAAATGATTTTGTCCTAACTGTCCAACTGTGTGTGGAGCCCCAAGTCATGTGTCGTTTCTTCATCATCCACGTGATCCCTGCAGATCCTGTCGTGGCATCCCCACTCATGGCATTGCTGACTGTTCCCTCTTCTTCCTCCTCCTCTTCAGCTGCCGGGTTTGTAACACCCACCCCTACCCTCACCTCCTGCCACTGCCCATTCACATTTTTACCAGCTTCTGCTTCCTTCAGTGCTTAAGCTTGGATCTCCTGGAACTAGAGGCCAGAGAGGGCTTTGGATGCCCTAGAATTAGAGTTATGGATAGCTGGGAGCCACCAAGAGGGTGCTGGAAACTGATTGTGAGCCCTCTGCAAGAGGAGCAAGTGTTCTGAACTTCTGAGCTGCCTTTTCAGTTCTCTGAGTTGAAGACTTTTAAAAAATTACTATTCTCTCTCTCTCTCTCTCTCTCTCTCTCTCTCTCTCTCTCTCTGTCGTGTGTGTGTGTGTATGTGTGTGTGTGTGTGTAATCTATCATAATCTGATTTCTTTAGTCATACTGCTTTGGGTAAAGTATAAGAAACACACACACACACACACACCTGCTTTTCCCTTACTTGAAATGTGAATATTCTCTGCACATAGTTTTAGAACCATTTCTGACAGTGGAAACTTTTGCTTCAGTAACTGAACACATTCAAAAACCAAAAGGAAGAGTGAGCACTTATTTTACCTTCGGATACAGCATGCAATATTCCCTATCATTTCCTCTCTTTACGCATCACTTCCTGTAACTGGTCACTGGCTTGGATCTTTTGGTAGCAAATCTTGCTAGTTGTTCTTCATCTTCAAGTGGTTTGCCTTACCTTTGATTCTTGAAGATATTTTCATTGACTGTCGAATTGTGGGTTGGCGTTGGTTTACTTTCAGCACTTGGGAAGTATTACCCCCCCTCCCCCTCATGACCTCCATGGCTTCTGATGAGAAAGCTAGTGTTGTTTGAACTCTTTTTTCTCCAATACTTCATGTGTCTTTTCTCTCTTGCTGCTTTCAAGAGTTTTCTATCTTCCATTTTCAGAAATTTGATGGTGACGAGGCCTGTTGTAGATTCCAATGACTTTATTTTGCCAGAGGTTTGCATTGAGGTTTCTTGGATATGTAACTACTAGAGTATTGGTACCCAGAGACCTGACTCCAAGGCCTTCCAGCATGTTGGGTGTGGCCACATCAGAAAAAGAAAATCCAAAAGAAAGCAAACAGAGACATGGTGTAAAAAAAACGAAAGGGTTTCTGTCAAGGTGGCAGGATGTGGCAAGGTTTAAGAAGATGCAGAATTGGGGAGAAGAAAAGGAAGTATGCATAATCAAGCAATCCTGTCACAATTTGATTTGGATATCAGTTCAAGTTTGCAAGGTGACCCTGAAGAAGTATGTATCACTTGAAGGAATGATTTGTTCCCATGAGACAATGGCTCCTGTTTGGGGGTGCTCTCAGCATGGGGTGATCTATCTGTCAGACTCTACGGTTCCTGGAATCCAAGGCGACTGCAGGCTTAGCACAATGATTAGAGACTTCCAGGCACCTTTTGGGGGGTTCTGGAACAGACATTATAAAAGCTGACAGTAAGATGACCCAGTTTCTCTTATTGTACCTTTAGCCTTAAAGGAGGAGGAGAAGGTTAGCTAGACATTCCACAAACGATTAGCATGCCTATGTGCAGAGTTAAGGAGGCATCTGACCCAAACTAAAGGCGTTAGATACAAAGGGAAGCAGGAACACCAGACTTTCTGCCTTCATTGTTTTTAGAACCCTAGCAGAGAATCCAGTGCTTTTCCACAAAAGCAATTCCAAGCACCTGTGAACTTGCTCCTCCTCCTCTACTTCTTCCTTCTCCTCCTCTTCCTCCTTCTCCTCCTCTTCCTCCTTCTCCTCCTCTTCCTCCTTCTCCTCCTCTTCCTCCTCCTCCTCCTCCTCCTTCTTTCCCTCCTTTTCCATTTCTCAATGATCTTTGAGGTCTATTTGACAATGTATTTATTTAAATTGCACAATTTGTTTGACACAGACACAACTGGAAAATAATCACCTCAGCTGATTAAATATCCGATACCTTAGATAGCTATAGCTTGGGAATTTGGGACATTTTATTACTTTCCCACTCCAGTCCCTTTTCTTGTTTCTTTCTATGGTTCAGAGAACATGAATCCTAGGTACCTGAAAACCTCTTCGACTGTTCATATCATTTTGTTTCTATTTTCTCCCTATTGTTCATGATGGGAAATTTCTACTTGTCCGCCTCTAAGTTCTGATTTCCTCTGTCTCCTCTACACTCTTATTAAATCTACCCTTTGAAATTTTATTTTTAGTCATTCTCTTCTACGATCTCCATTTTATTTTCCTTTGCATCTATTTCCTCTTGGAACTTCCTGCATTTCCACGGATTTCAAACATGTCTTGATTTGTTCAGGGCGGTGCTTTTACAACTGCTTTCAAATCTTGCTCAGAGAGTTCACACATCTCTCTCACCCTGGTGCTGGCATCTAAGATCTTTCCTGCTGGGCCTCCATCAACTCTAGGGTGGTAGGGTTGGACAGAGAGGAGAGTTCTGCTGAACAAAGCTGAGAGTTCTCTGTCTCCACCAAGCCTCAACAGACAAGAAAGTGTCAGTTCGGTGGCCTCCACTGACAATAAAAAAAAAAAATCAAAAACCATTTTAAAGTGGAAGGGGAGGGGGATGCTGCATTACCACCATGTTGTGAAAAAGCTCCAACTGCCTACAATATTGCATCTGGTACCAACCCAGCCGTAGGAGGTATGGCCTCAGCCTCAGCCTCAGCCTCAGCCTCAGCACTGGAAAAAGGATGGCTATACTAACATACTCAAGAAAGCACTACCTACCCTTCCCACTGGGAGTGTTCTAGTTTGGTTTCTGCTGCTGTGATAAACACCAGGGCCAGAAGTAGTTTGGGGAGAGTGGGTGTTTATTTCAACTTGCAGGTTACCATTCGTTACAGAGGGAATCTGGGGCAGAGACTCAACGCAGAGATCTAGAGCAGAAACCAGTGGTTCTTAACCTTTCTAATGCTGTGACCCTTTAAAACAATTCCTCGTGTTGTAGTGTCCCCCGACCATAAAATTGTTTTGTTATGACTTCATAAGTGTAATTTTGCTACGGTTATGAGTCATAATGTAAATATCTGATATGCAGGATATATGATATGTGACCCATATATTGAGAATCACTGGCTTACTGGCTTGCTCAATTAGTTTCCTTAAGCAACCCAAGCCTGCCTGCCTAAGGATGGCCCTGCTTGCAGTGGGCTGAGTTCCTCTATATCAGTTAGCAATTAAGAAAATGTCTCCAGGCCAAAGAGATGGCTCAGCAAAAGAGCACTTCTTTCTCTTGCAAAGGATCAGGGTTTGGTTCCTAGCTCCCACATGGTGGCTCACAAATGTCTATAACTTCAGTTCCAGGGACTCAATGCCCTCTTCTGAATGACTTGGATTCCAGACACACATGTTATGCGAATCCATATACACAGGCAAAACACTCATACATGCAAAATGTAAAAAAAAAAAATCAATTTGTCTCACAGATACAGCTATAGTCCAATCCTATTGAAGGAATTCTTTAGTTGAAGTTCCCTCTTCCTGGGTGACCCTAGGTTTGTGGCAAGGTGACAGCTGAAGCTAATCATGGCAAGGAGGAATAAAGGGTTACCCCCTGCCACTCCACTACAAAACCTTGTTATATCCTTGAGAGGAATGCCTCTCGGCTCCTTATGCCACTTTGTAGGTATTGGGAAGGGTGAGGCCACAGCATTTTCTGTGATGCTTGGCTAGAACAGAGACATTGTTCTCTAAAAGACCTCCAGGCTGTCTTGCCAGGCTCCCCCTGTCCTGGTCCTTCGGCTACAAACAACAGATTTTTATTGTCTGCGACCATTGGTGTTTCTCAGTTGCTAGTTTTCTCATCTTCACAGCCGAGCTGTGGGAGACAAGGAAACCCAACGAATTTACCGCCATGATGTGTGTCTTTAGCTCTGAAAGGCCTTAATTCAATCTGCCTTCTTCCTTCCCTTCAATGTCTTTCCTGTCTTCATTTCACACACAGTGACTAGATGTGTGTGTGTGTGTGTGTGTGTGTGTGTGTGTGTGCACGCTCGAGTGCCTGCATGCATGCATGTGCACACATACCAAGAGTATAAGGAAACACACTTTCTGCTCCTACTTTCCAGAAGCTGACTGTATCTATTTTTATTCACTATTATATCTTCAGTGCCACACCCTTACACCAGGTAGAAGATGGAACAGCTGTTTAATGAATAAATGAGTACAGGTAAGCCTGAGTTTCAGGGAAGACTCTCCACCTGCATGCTTTTCAGTAGACCGAGGCTCTCTTAGGCAGTAAAGCAGCTGCTTTGGAAAGTGGTAACCTTTCATTGGCTGTAGGAGGTAGATTCCTGAAGTTGAGTGTCTGAAAAGCTCAGATAGTCATAACCCTCCCTGCAGACTGTGGTAAAGATTAAACAAGGACCCTACATAAAGGCTTAGCAATGCATTGGTCAAGTTGTAACTTCTGAATAAATACTACTATTATGCAGAACATTGGAGTCATATCAATTAGGTTCCATCTCTTACTGACTTACTATTTCAGAAGTGATGCTATTCCATTTCTGGTCCCTTTGCAGCCCAACAATGTCTCAGGGTGTGTTTCTCAGACTCCCTTCCAGCTCTGGGAAAAGCCATAGGTAATCTAGAGGAGCTTGAGATTCACTGAATTCTTCTGTTCCTTCTCTCCTCCTGTGCTTGTATCACCCTCTAATTGCTCCATCTTACAAAGTTGAATGTGGCTTTCTTGAATTCTGCATGCTTGGTATCCAGCATAACTGGTTGTCACATCTGTTCGGTCCTTTAGAGAGACTGTCCACCGGATCATCATTGTTCCCATAGATATCCATAATAATAACAAAGACTCCTATTCTTGGAACATTTATGACACCCAGTCCCCCTTACAGAAATTTTACAGCGTTTCTTTGATTAACGGTAGGATACAGGCCCTATTGTTATCCCAAGTCTCCCAATATGAAAATGCACTTTGAGCTTGTTCAGTAACTTGCCTGAGATTACAGAACTTCCAAGGTTTGGGACACACAGCATTCTAAGAGGCCATGTGAAGCCAAGCCCTAGGGCTCCTGCCTAGAAAGTACGAACCACCTTCTTCAACATGGACTTCTGTCCTTACCAGTGCTGTGTCTCACAGCTTTCTCCTTCCCACTGGGAAAACAGCTTAAATCCTAAGCAAACCTGCCTGACAGAAATAAGAATTTCAAGCAGGCTAACAGGAGGAGGTCTGAGTTCTGCTTAATTGACCTTGTATCATTATTTCCATTGGATTGCCCTATATCAGGTGATGGATATTTACTAAGCACACTGGCCCAGTGGTTTCCTTTAGCACCTGCTTTAGCCTGAAGGAAGTTAATTGCATGGAAAGCACTCACCTGAATAGCTGAGTTCCTTATGCTCACCAATGCCAGAAATTGTATGCGCACACATATACATGTATGTGTACACACACACATTTGTGCGTGTGTGTGTGCGTGTGCACACACACTCACGCATGTGTGTGTGCACTGGGGTCTTATGCCAGAAGGGCTTTGCAAAAAGGCTGTGGCCCTTAGGTCAGAGATTGCTTCTGAAAGCAAAACTTAACTGGTTTGAAACATTCCAAACATCCAGAGCAGGACCAGATGTACTGCAGACACAAGAGAATAGTAAACAGTGCAGGCTAGACCACCCAGACCAAAGGCTAACCCACACAACTCCCACCCACCCCTTGGGGAGGCAAACCAGAGACAAAAGATAGATAAATATATAAGAGATAAAAGTTGTTCCTTTTTCCCCTTTGTAAATCCAAGAAGAAGATAAAGTACAGCCTTTGTTGGTAACACAATTACTTTAATTAAAATTTAGGGGGGTCAAAAAAGTCAGTTCTGAGTGTCAGATTTGCAGTGATGTATGCTAAGCCTGGGGAGATAGAAATGCAGCCCTGTAAATAACTAGCACACTGTGAAGGGAGCCATACACAGTACTGGAGTCACTGAGAGTCAGGATAGCAATTAAATGATAACCAGGGCTCTATGCTCCACTCTCCCTTGTCTCTGCCCTCATTTCTCATGCAAATAGCAATTAAATCCGTAAGACTCTGGCAGCTCCTCCCATTCCTCATCCCAGCAACAACCTCCCTTCAACTCTCCTTGGGGTCTTCCCTGAGCCCTTCCTTGAAGACTGACCCCCAGACATGCTCTGTCCTAAGCCACGGTGCTTGTCCTCTATACAATGGGTTTTCCCTCATAAGTGTACAGATTTCAGCTTTGTGCTGTGTCTGTCCTAAACAGGCATCTAATACACTCCCTAACAAGATGATAAACTCAAGAGGGAGAATGTTATCAATACCCAGACATCAAGAGATGGAAAGATCTCAGAAACTATGACGCAGTGAGAGAACTTGCCTTAAAAAATAAGGTAGAAAATGATTGAGAAAGAGTATTGATTTCAACTTCTGGTTTACACAAACACACACACACACACACACACGAATGCACGCATACACACATACGCACACACAGTTGAAAAGCAACTGTGAAAGACTCACCATTGGCCTCTCATGCCTACAATACACAAACATACAAGATGACACAGAAATATGCACATATACACACAGACATGCACATCCACATACATTACACGTGAGTACGCATGTGCACATGCATGCACACACACAATAGAAACAGGATTACAAATTATTTCATAGATTCTATGTGCGGCATTATTAATGTACCTTCATATGTGTATGAGCAAAGTCATGTGGGGGCCTACAGTCAACAGGAGTGTCACGCTTCACCTCAGTCACTCTCCACTTTAATTTTTGAGGCAATATCTCTCATTGAACCTGGAGTTGAACCATTTGGCTAGATTGACTGGCCAGGAAGCACCAGGGATCTGAGCTCAGGTATACAAACTGAGTCTTTTCCCTAGCTTCACTGTGGCATATTCACAGACACTTTTATTGATCCTCTTCCCTGATTTTCCTTACCACCCCCCACCCCTTATTGTAAGTCCCCGCCCCCAGCCTCTACTGCTGAGCCTGGTAAGTTCTCTTACCCCTTACCCCACAAACATTTTTAACATCCCACTCCCTTAAGACCTCTACATCTCATGGTCCACTTCCTAGTGTATATCATACACACACAAACACACTTGTTACACGCATGTGCACAAAGTTACACAATCATGCACAAAGCAAAATGCAGGATCCACATATGAGAGAAAACATACAGTATTCAGCTTCCTGCGTCTGAGTTATCTCTCAACATCATTTCCAGTTCCGTCTGTGGCATGATTTCGTCTTTCTATAAGGCAGAATAGAATCCCACTGAGTAACTAGATCACATTTGCTTTGCCTATACATCTGCTGATGGACACCTAGGCTGGTTCCAGTCCCCAGCTATTGTGCATCAAACACGGATGAGTCAGGATCCCTGTGGCAGGACTTGAGAGTCCTCTGGATCTTTATACCATTTGGGACACGTGGAGGCCACCACTTTCCATTCCTCCCTACCTGCTCTTTGGCTTCTTGCTCTTTTCTCATTAAGCCCTCCCATTTCAATCTGGTTGGCCTATGACTCATTTACACACAAATGGGAGGTGA
>NW_021604568.1:7852704-7862548 GCF_004785775.1 Grammomys surdaster | reverse complement strand
AGAGAGGAGAGAGGAGAAGAGAGGAGAGAGGAGAAGAGAGGAGAGAGGAGAAGAGAGGAGAGAAGCAACCATACTTTAGCTGCTTCAGTCACTAACCACACTGCAAGCCAGAACTGTTCAGCCAAGCCTTCCCCACACTGCTGATGCATAAAAATGAGGAAAATAATTAAAAAGTTGGGTTTTTCTTTGTTGTTTTTAACTTTAGTCACTATGGCAGTTTGAATACGCTTGGCCCATGGGAAGTGGCACTATTAGGAGGTGTGGCCTTGGAGGAAAAGCATCACTGTGGGGGGTGGGTTTTGAGGTTCTATGTTTAAGCTCCACCCAGGACAGAACAGACCTTCCTGATGGCCCCCTGCAGAAGCCACTCTCTTCCTGGCTGCCTTTGGATCATGATTTAGAATTCTCAGCCCTTTCTCCACCACCAAGTCTGCCTGGGTGATGCCATGCTTCCCATCATGATAATGAACTGAACCTCTGAAACTATAATCCATTTAAATGCTTTCTTTTATAAGAGTTGCCTTTGACATAGAGTCAAAGCCATGGAAACCCTAACTTAGACAGTCACCAAGTGGTAATTTGCTAAATAGCAACAGGTAAGTGAAACAATGTTTCACGGATGCTAATTGTTGTATTGTTATTTGGGGCAATATAAGGATGTCACCAGAATCTTGCAAGTTCCATAATGTAATTTTGTTTTATTTCTTCAGAAATGAATCAGGGTCTCAGAGACAGAGTCCCACTAACCAAGGTCACAGGGAACTGATTTAGCTTACAAAATCAAACTTAACAGCACAACAGGACTATGAGGGGTCCAGCATTCTATCTCAAAGCAGATTGTCTCCCTCAAGTAAGATCATTTGTTTAAGAAAGTAGAGTCCCTATGTGCTGGGGCCAGACCTGAAGAGACACCTCAGCAATTAAGAGCCCTTGCTGCTCTCACAGTGAACCCGAGGTCGCTGTTGAGCACCCACCCACATTAGGTTGCTCACAATTTGTAAAGAACTCCACCTATAGGAAATCCAATGCTCTTCCCTCTTTAGGCCCTTGTCCTGGCATGCATATACCCAAAGGCAGACACACATAACTACACCTAAGTAAGAACAGTGAAAACAAATCCTAAAAAGAAAGTGATGTGCCATCATTGTCTAGGGACCACACACACAAGAGAATCCATTGCAAGTTAGTTGTGTGATTCAAGTTGCTGTGACAAGTCAAAAGAAACAAGTTGTGATTCTCTCCCTAGACTAGGCAGCTCCTAGGTGAGATGTGTCTGTCACTTACTTCAAATTCCACTTTAGCAAACACCAACAGCACTGGCCACTCTGGCTTCGTTTCCAGCTCCAATATAATTTAACACTCCTCCTAATCATTCCATCTTTCACTTAACCTAGCAGATATTGATAAGGTTTTATGGAAAAGTGGATTGTCATAGTCTTGTTTAAGAGCAGGTTGTTCAAGAAACACTAGGTCCAGCGAAACAGGGCAGAGAGTGTTCACGACTGGGCATAAAGACAGAGTGGAACAGATGTTTCTCTCTGGGGATAATGGGCCATATCCCAGTGAGCAGGAGAGAAGTTGCTGTCTCTGCCTGATGGTCTTAGGAATAACAGATCTGTGTCTCAGATTAAAGCGATACCATTGGTTGTCTCGGTTTTTCCCAGATTCTCCACTGCTGATTAAGGCATTCTCAGCCTCCACAGTCACATGAGATATTTTTGACAAGTATTCATAACCATGTATACATATAGTAGGACTCTAATCCCCAAGGGCACAGCCTAGAGGCCCTGAAGCCCTGAAGCCATGAAGCCCACACATATCATGTCTTCCCAGGACTCTCCTGCTACAAACTCTCCCTATGTTGCTGGCGAAGTTGTGTAGCCCTGTAAGATTTCTTCTTGTTGTTGTTCAAGAGGACCAGGGTTCTCACATATCCTAAACTTCCAGGGAGAAAACTCTTTGCCCTCACTGGATACAGCTGGATGACCCAGATCTGAGGAAGTCTGGTCGTTTGAAGCACAAGCCCAAGGTTGAGAGGTGAAGTATCTTCTCATGGTGACTAAGAGCACAGTCTCCCATTATTCAGAAGTCCCAAGCTGAGGAACTAACTGAGGTCTCTCTCCTCATAGAACTCACAAATGCCAATCTTCTCATGCTTGAGTCAGCCCGGTCTGTCCACTAAGAGCTGCTCTGAAAACACTGATCTAGTCTCTTAGAAAATTAAAAACCCAAGAGTACCAGTAGATGGAGCAAATGAGTGGTACCCACTCACAGGAGATGTAGAAATGGCAACATGCTCTCCAGTGTAGGTGAGGAAGACGGGAACAGGAGGGGTATGACTAACCTTAAAAGCATGCTGTCTAAAGAGAGAGCGCATTGATGCCACCGTGACTAGGGAGCTAGTATTGGCTAAACATTGAATTTTCCAATAAAACCCTGAAATCTAGTTTTATATGTAGACTGCCTCTATTTTAAAAGGTTAATGACAATCAGACATAAAACCTTATCCTGATTAATACTATCTAAACCAAATTAAATAATTTTCCTTATTGACTCCAACCCTAGGGATTTGTATGAGATACCTCTCATCTAATAAGCCCCTCTCGGAGAGCCTGTAATCTCAAAAAACAGAAGACAATTCTAGAAACAAATATGCTCGAAGTTTTGGCTGTATTCTGTGTTCTTTGAGTAGGCCTGTGGATGCTATATCACAGGTTCTAATCACAATGTGACACTCTACTGAGAGTCCCTCCATGACTGCGTTCACAGAACAATCTTGAGTCTGGTACAATGGATTCCCACCCTGACTCAAGGCTTTCTAGAAGAGGGGTGATACTCAATAAAACATACCAGTTCGGTTAGGCTAGTTGTCAAATATTTAGCCTCAGGAGTCTGTCACTGCCCAAACTCTTTCCAGCCCACACTGAGAAATCTAAAAGATTCAGAAAACCCAGTTCCCTCATTGTCTGAACCCACCCTGTAACTTACCCTATTTGAACTCAGGAACCAAACATCTACATGTACAGTCACATTGGCACTGAATGATATTTCATAAAGTGAAGATTGTATTGTGGTAATGCCCAATGAGACTATAGTGAATCTAGGAAACCCCTATGGCTTCATGTACTGGTTTCTACTGTGTTCATGAAACAGGATACCTAAACAACCTAGCATGAGAAGAGATATTTTGGCTCACAGTTCAGTTCATAAATGTTTGGCTGCATGAATCTAACTAGGACATGTGTTGCAGAGAGGTTTCCAACCTTGTGACAGACAAGAAGCAGAGAAAGGGGGACTAGGATTCAGAAATAATCTTCAAGGAAACTCCCCCAGTGACTTATTCTCTCCAGCTAGAACCTCCTTCCCGAAGTTTCCAACATCTCCCAAAATGGCACCACCAGATTGGGACCAAACCTTCAACACATGAACGTGTTGGGGACACTTAATATTCAAACCATAACACCCAGTGACAGCACAGATATGCTTACATCATGAACAACACATTGCTTGTGTTTGTGTTAAACTGCTATAAACAAGCCTGCTGTGCTGCCAGTCATGTCAAAGTAGAATACATATGGTTATGTTCATATATACTACTTGGTAATGACAATAAGTGACAGCATCATTCAGTTATATATTTACTATATTTTCAATCATTAGATTATACTGGTAATGAAACAGCTGACTTCAAGGTCTGGCTGTTATGCTGGAAACAACCTTGCGCACTTTACACGTATCTCTTCTTCTAATTGCATCAAGAGGCCACCCTGAATGATCTATGCCATCTAGATCTGTGTAATTGGACTCTAGGATTCTTGATGTACAGAGGACCTCACCTTACAGAGAATTTCTAGCAATGTAACCACTCATTAAGTGGCGCAAGACTCTCCTTATTTAGAAAGCAAATATGTCTTGCTTTTAGCATCCTAAGCAGCTCTCCATTGTTTTAGCTGCGCTGGCCTTTCTTTCTAGACCCTGGCCCATGATTCAGGGTCCAAACTGACAGCCTCTGGCCTACCAGTAGCATGGAGAACCCGTGGTCCACTAGCACAGCCCAGGACCTGTGACCAGAAGCAGGAAAGTTCAAGTTGACTATTCCTCTAGAAAAGAGAATGATTAAGACATAGCTATTAATTTCCCATGCAAAAGTGCCTTGGATTATAACAGTTTGCTACAAGCAGCATGCCACTCATCCTCCAGTTCATTCTCAGCTGTACTGCTGTACCTTCCCCACCTTTTCCTCAACAACTCCATTTCCCAGAGTTCCTCCATCTGCCTCCTGGGTTCTCCAAGGAGAGATAACGTTGGGAGACTAGCTGTCAAAAAAGATGGAGAAGTCAGGATATCTCCCATTCCTTCTGCACTGATTGACAGCTCCTCCACTGGCCTTATTCACAGGAGACCGTCTCTGTTCTACGTCTGGTTTCTTCTGAGAATCTGGTCTCTCCCTGCCCTTTGTGTAGAGCCGATTCCAGCCCAATCATCATACATGGGTAGACATAGAAGCCAGGTCAGGCCAATCAGAGCTCATACTCAGGACCCTTCTCTTTGAAATGTCCACATGACCTCATCCAAGCCAGTCAAATCAGACAGAATTAACACTGTGGATTTTGTGATGAAAAGGAAACGTATTTTTCTCAAAATTTGGGGATCTGAAGGGAGATCCTTTGAGAAGGTAGACTGCCTTGGACTGAGGTCAGAGAGAAAGATTCAGCAGAGGAGAGGGCAAGGGCGATCATGTCTGATGGTCTAATTTGAATCTCTATGGTTAGTGGTGTTTGGCATTGAATGTATTTAAGTTTGAGTTGTCTTGCTGTTTCTTGTCGCCAAAGGAGTTGTGACTAAGTCACCTGCAGCAAGTAAGGCGTTAGGATAGCCGGGAGAATCTCATGGTGAGCAAACTCCCAGTTCCTTTGGAGAGGAGCAAACTTCATCAGCTATTTGAGGCAAATGGGAGAGTGAACAGAATACAAGAAAAGCACAATGGCTCTTCTTCCATTTTGTCTCCACCTTGACACCACTACTTATATCTTGCATAATAAGAAGGTAGAGCAAATATGTCCACATGGTTCACTAATCCAGGATAAATAACAAGACAGAAGAAAGCTCATGGCTGCTTTAAATGAGTCCAAATTGTTGGCTTCATCTGAGCCATGATGAATGTATACTTAAAGGATTTCACTTTGGCAGTACTAGAGATTGAACTGAGAGTCTCAGCACCACAGGCAAGCTCTCTACCACCGAGTTGCGGCCCTAGGCAGTTAAAGGATTTGGAGATGACAAGAAAGGACTGAGGGAAACTGGAAAAACATCTGAAATTTTACAAATGGGTTTTATTATTTATTGTCCAATGGACTGTGTGTAATCCTTGGAAATTAAACACTTGGTGGAATTTTTTTTTTAACACTAGAACAAGATGACACATGAGTTTTAAAGGAGCAACCTACTCCCTATCTCTTTTCTGAAATAAAAGTGAGAATAGACATAGAAGAGACTTGGCAGACATAACGTAGTCAAATATTGGCAGTCTTTTTGTTTTCTTGCTTTTTAAAGTTCCACGGAAACACAGGTCTCATGATGGATGGTACGGATCAGTAATCACCTGATCAGAACCAATGGGAGTTTGATTAACGAAGCTCCTGGGGAGATCTCTAGGGGAATGCTGTGAGACTCTATCCTACTATAAATCACATATAAGTGAATATCATACTTATTTATTTTAGAATTATATAAATCTTAAAGAGGTTTGCCCAAAAAGTTAGCCTTTTAAACTATTATAACAGGTAACAGTAATTTGCCTTGAAAGCAATGGGATCATGTTTAGTTTAAAAATAAAATGCTTTCCATTTAGGTTTAAGGAAAACTACATGAGTTTTCAGATGAAGGGGATATGGGTTAACTAAATTTTACTTTAAAAATTAGGTAAATTTAAAAATGATGGTAAATGTATATAAAGGGGGTTGCAGACCTGGACCCCCTGGACCCTTATTAATAGAAGAAGGAGCAGAAAGGTGGCTGTGGGTGACACTCAGTGAAGAGAAAGCAAGTGTTCTTACTTCCTCTTTGTGTTCTATAAATGACAGACTTTCTACAATTACCTTCTGTAATTGAAATGTCATACTAGCTCAATATAGAGCCTCAGCATAGCATGGCCGGTTTAAAAAAATGAGAGACTGCAGACGTAGACAGTATGCATAGAATCACGTTGTTATAAAAAGGATGTTGATTGGCCAACTGTGCTACTCTATACTGGGGCAACCTTATCTGGAATACTGACATCAGCTCCAATGCCACTTTTAAAACTAAACCTTGACAGTTTAGATTGTATATGGGAGTGGAGGATGGGAAGGTCTCGAAGGCTACAAAACAGGTAAGTACAGCAAAAAGACAAGACATGAGGGTGTGTGCTTGTGTCCTTCATGTATATATGAAGGGTTATCATACAAAAAGATCAAAAGATTTGCAACAGATTTTAAATGACCACAAATTTTCCCACATTTACTGCATGAGATGGCGTGTGGATGGTTCATGATCAACAGAATATAGGGAAATTTACTATTGTCATACTCAGACCTTATAGACTGGCACTCCTGTCTCCACTACCTCTGATGAAGCCAAGGGATATAAACAATCCAAGAGATGTATAGGAAAATGCCTTGTGATGACCAGCAGGCTGTGACTCTCAAGAGCCACATAGAGAAACCCATGTATAGCCAGTGATGTCTGATTCGACAATCCAACCAATTCAGTCCAGTCACCAGACACATGAGTGATAGGTGACATCTCTCAGGGGATTGAAGCAAGAGCCACCCAGATGAGCCTTTCAATCTCAGAATAACGGGAGATAATAATAAATTATTATTTTGAGTTACTAAGTTTGGGCAACAGAAAATTGGGACACTTCCTACAGCTAGCTTGATCTCAGTATAATAAGTAGTGGTGGGCACCAAGAGATTTTGAGTGAGAGGTTGACATTATTGCTTTGTGTAAGGACTCCTACAATACAGTGTAGGATGGGTAAGAGGTGTGTCATGACTGAGACAAATTCAGAGATGACATTTCAAAGCTTTGTACCCAGCTGTTAGAAACTCTTAGCTGTTAAGACAAAACCAAACCACAAGATGGGCTGGCTCTATCCTGAAGGATTTCTCACAGTAGACAAATATAATGAACAGAAATAGGAAACCTGAGCAAAGGCCAGTGAGTTGTTATTAACGAACTGAGGTGGCATTCCTTGGGCTAGTGTACTTGCTGAGCAGAGCCATAAATAGCATAGGCCTTCTTTATCAGCAGCTTCCTTTCCTCAGTTTACTCTTCTCCTGGTACCACTTTCACCTCTACTTTCACCATTTCACTACTCTCTTTCTCAGACCCTGCTTTCTCCGTGACTCCCCTTGCCATAAGCCACCTGAATATTAGGTCCATAGTTTAGGAGCCTTCTGTAGTCAATGCATGGATGTGCGATTCATCATTAAAAGTCCTGAATTAGTAAGAATGAATACAAGAACTCCATGCTTTCACAGCATCCTGAACTTAGTTATCTAAGACAGGGATATAGCATGCTTCTTCCAGCATTTTCTCCACTACACTGACTATAATTATCCTCATGCTTTTGTGACAAGTCTTCAGAAGATGCTCCCCCATGAGGACCATATATTGCACTGCTCTGTGTAACACAACATCACTTATGAAGCAGCACCTACGTCAGCTGTGGGTTGGCCAGGAGCTTTTAATGTAAGCCTGTGGGAGTGACTCATGCCTAGCTCTCTCATCTGAAAAATGACGCCTTTGGGTGGCGTAATGAGGCAGCACTTCGTGATCATTTCTTGTATTAGTCACTTTGAGACCAAAGCACCTGGCAGAGACAACCCAAGGGGAGATTTATTTGGGCACATGGTTTGAAAGGGTTCAGTCTATGGTTGCTTGTCCCTCTGTGCTTCAGACCATCTCATTATGATAGGGACAGCATGTGGCAGAGGACAACTGGTAGACCTGGAAGCAGGGAGACAAAGCAAGAGCCAGGAGCTGAGTATAAGCCTTCATAGCTGCCTCTAGTGAAACTACTTCTGTCAGCTAAAGATTTCACAGCCTCCAAAATATCACCACCAGCTGTGCATCGAGCAATTAAAACACAAGCCTGTGGGGAACACTGCAGACTCAAACCATGATGATCTATAATTTTTTGTCACAATATCTCTACTCTTTCCAGTCCGAAGATCTACCACAGTGTGTACATGTGTATAATCCTTTCTTTGTTCTTTTATTGCCCTGTATCCCTCCGGCCAGTAAATGAGTTGGGGCAGAAGCTCTGCCCTTGTTCACCACTATGTTTTCAGCACCTCGGACAGAGCCTTGCCCAGTTAAGAGTCCCAATGAAAATTTGTTTGCTGATTGGTTTAAAAACAAACAAACAAACAAAAAACAAGCTTTAAAAAAAAACTGCCTGTCTAAGAACCACGGGATTTACAGTTCAGCAAACTCAGAGCAGGGGATGAGGAGATGTTTATGGGTAAAGTACTTGTCATGCAAGTACATGAAGACCTGAGTTGAATTTTCAGAACCCATGTAAATACCAGATACAGTGGAGCACATATGTGATCCTGGTGCTCCTACAGAAAGATAGGAGGCAGAGTCAGGAGAATTCCTGAGCCAGGTAGGCTGGCACACACAGCAATAAACAACAAAGAGACCTGGAGGGTAAAGGCAGATATCTAAGGTTGTCATCTGACCTCCATGTGAAAAACCATGATATTCATGTTCTTGCACTCACAGACACACATGAATACATGTATACACACACACACAAACTGAGAAGGGAGACATAGTGAAACCATAAGAAAATCACCAATATTTAAAATTGTGGTTTGATCCATATTCATAAATATCTAGGGACCAGCACAAGATGGTGGATTAACTCACCAACTGGCTGTCCCGTGCCGGATGGTCAGCCCTGAAAACATCCATACAAGTATATGGAACGAGCAGATTATATTTAGAAATGTACATATATACACAAATAATAATCTTTTTTAAAAAAAAAAAAAAGAGGCCATGAAGGAGTGAGGGGAGGGGTTAATATGACAGAGTTTGAAAGGAGGAAAGGGAAGAGAAAATGCTGTAATTATACTAATAATCTCAATAAATAAATAAATAAATAAATAAAGTCATCTCTGCATGGCTGATGTTATTTTCCCAAATACTGTCATTTAGTCCCTTTTGGCAGGACATCATCAAGCACAGTGATTTGACAGTATCTGTAGTTGAGCAAAGGTATTTCTGTTCTATGAATTCATATTTAAATCATACTCTGAGTAGATGAAAGAACCATACCATGTCTTGTTGAGGAAAACAACAGGCATTTTCCCACTAGAGAAGCAACTGAGCCTACAGCAGATGCCTGTATTCTGGGAAAGGGGGGTCAGGAGTGAGAGGGAAGGAGCTGTCAGGCTGCCCCACTCTTACACCATCTAAGTGTGATTCTGTTTGGCTTATTACAGCCTGGGGGAGCCATGCAGCTCAAGATGAAGATTTCCATATGGCGATGCAAATTAGGACCCTCTGCAGAGGTGTCTTGAAAAGGAGCCAGTAACCTGGGGAAATGTTTGCAAGCAGCACAAAGAAAGGAAAGTTTGGTGGAAGGATGGAGGCAGTGTGTCTTTGACAGAAGGAAAGTTACTGCTGAAGATGACATTGTTTTATAAGCATTGCCTTTGTCCAGTTGCTGCTAATGCTTCCTGAACATTGGCTTGCTGATAAGCAGGGCTAGGGGCTGTTGCTTTTAGCATTTAACACTAGCACTAAAAGAGAATTGTTCTCTCTCTCTCCCTCTCCCTCTCCCTCTCCC
>NW_021604568.1:7842553-7847704 GCF_004785775.1 Grammomys surdaster | reverse complement strand
TGTGTGTGTCTGTGTGTCTGTGTGTCTGTGTGTGTGTGTCTGTGTGTGTGTCTGTGTGTGTATGTGTGTGTGTATGTGTGTAAAAGCAAATATTCCTGAGGGAAGTAAGGCCCTAATCCAGGGCTGATAAATGGGTTTTACCTAAGGTACTAACTTTGATCAATTGATAATGGCTGCCCAGAGCATTATACTGAGAAAGATTATTAAGCTTTTCCCCTGGTGATACTCAAAACATTTAGAAATCCACCAGTCAACACAAATACCAACTGCACTGCTGGATCAACCACTTCTGTCAGCCTCCCTAACCTTCACCCTTCTGGGTTATTGCGTTCCCTATTGAGTTGGGATTTAACTCTCTAGTTGCTAGTCATCTGGGAAGATCTAGGGGGAGCCCTTAAGACCCCAGCTCCTTTGTAACTGATCATAGAAGAGGTTCCATGTCTAAATCTCCTTATGGCATGCTGAGTTTAAGCTCCAGTTGTACCTTGGATTCACAAGAAGAAGCCAAAATTGCATCAGCACTTGTCTGCCTTAAGGTGAAGACAGATGATATAACAACCTCATGCTAAGTATTTGCCTGCAGAACTTACCTTCCTAAGACTCTAACGACTAGTCAGGCAGTGGTGGTGCATGCCTTTGATTCTAGCGTTCAGAAGGCAGAAGCAAGCAGATCTCTGAGTTCAAGGCCAGCTTCTCTGCAGAGTGAGTTCCAAAGTAGCCAGGGCTTCACAGAGAAACCCTGTCTTGAAAAACAAACACAAAAGAGTCTAACAAGTAATGAATTAAATAAGAACCAATTCTAACCTTTCTCCGGTGCTTCTAAAATATCAAAAAAGAGGGAATACTTCCAAACTCATTTTATAATGGTAGTATTATTCTGATACCAGACACAAAGATGCTAACAATAGAAAAAACAGGCAGACATAGTATAATAGCCTTAATGAGCATAGATGTAAAAGTTATCAAAAGAAGAAACTATCAAGTTGAATGAAAGGCACATAACAACGATCACTTGCCATCGTCAAATACGACCTATTCCAGGAGTGTAAAGTTGGTTTCATACATGCAGTTCTATAAATGTGATACATCATATGAACAGAATAAAAGGCAAAACAAATATGTCGTCTCTGACAGAAGCAGGAAAATGTAAGAAATTCATCAGCCTTTCATGATGAAAACTCTCGGTAAGTTGAGTAGACAACAATGTAGCCAAATACGATAAAAACCACATATAAACTATAGCTAATATAAGCAGTGCTAAAAGCAGAGAGTCTTTCCTCAAAGATCAGTAGCAGGAGATACCCAGTCTTGCCATTCTTATTAAACATATGAACTAGAAATCCTAGCCAATGTGACTAGGCTTGAAAAAGGCAAGGCATCTAAACTAGACAGGGAGAAATTAAACCCTCTGAGTTTGCAGATGACATGAACTTATGTATGGAAATCTCTTAAAATTGTCCTCCTTTCTCTTCAAATTAAAGATTATAAAATTAATTGATATCAATAGCGTTTGAGGAATTAACTATTCAAAAAAGTTGAACTCAAAGTAGAGAGTAGAATGGCAGACATCAGAGACTATAGGAAAGGACCATATGAGGAATACAGGCTAGGAGTGACACGCTTGAGAGATCTATTGTAAGTTATGCTAACCATAGTTAGTAACTATGTATCACATCCTTTAAAACAGTGTGTGTGTGTGTGTGTGTGTGTGTGTGTGTGTGTGTGTGTGTACGCACATCTGTGCCCGGGACTTGCATGCCAGGGTACATATGTAGAAGTAAGAGGACAGCCAACATGTGGGAATCAGTTTTCTCCCTCACCCATGTGGATCCTGGGAATCTAAACTCAGGTTCTTGTACTTGGAAGAAAGCACCTTTAACCACAGAACTATCTTGCTGGGTCCTGTATATTATATTCTTAAAAAAAAAATTGAGAGTTGATTTTCTGTTCTCTTCACAAAAAAAATGATAAGTGTATGAAGTAATATGTATATTAGTCAGCCATTCCCCAATTTAGGATTTCACATTGTATTATACATGATAAGTAAATACAATTTTATTGTTCAGGTACAAACAATTTTTTAAACTTTAAAAATCCTGGATGATGAATTAGCACATATAGGAAACCCAAAATGACTTAACACTTTTAGATTCATCAAATAAAAGATGGGCAAAGATATTAAATTTACTTAATAAAGTGCTCCATAAAATAATTTTAAGATCAGGCAGGAGGTGGGTACACAAAGGTGTCTTTTTCCAACTTATAAGTCCAAAAACTTGGAAAAGCACAGGTCTTTCCAGGTAGCAAAGCCACAGGTAGAAGAAAGAGCAAGATGATCAGGAAAGATGGAAAATCTAGACTAGTCCAGGGCATGAATTCCTCTTTAGGTGAGGTAAGCGAGTTCCTGGATGGCTGCCAGCTCCCATGGCCTCACTTTGGGGGTAGGACTGCCATCCTGTGATGTCTAAACAGCCCCCACATGGTCTGTGCATGACTGTGTCACAGCGGGGGCAGATGCTGCTTCCTCCACTCGCCTGATAATGATATCATTTAGCTTATGGGTTCCTTTGGCTGCTTTTTGTTTTATATGCTACAGGAGTTCTCAATTAGCCGTGTTCGTCCACCATCTGCTCGAGAGAAGGATGGCGTTTAGGAAAGCCAGACACAAGGCATTCATTCTTTCCTTTCAGAACCAAGAACAGGATGGCTTGGCCTGTGGACTGAATTACTGTTTCTCAACCAAGGGGGCAGAGGTAAGGAGAGCTGGAGAGCCTGACATTCACCAATTTAAGAAGGATTTCAAGCTGGGAAAAGAGCTCATTGGAAAAGTGCTCACTATGATAGCTGGGAGACCAGAGTTTGAGCCCCCAGAATCCACATAAAAGGCCAGGAATACTGGTGTGTCCTTGTAATCTCAGGATAGGGGTTCCTAACACAGGCAGATCTCTGCCACTCACTCAAGCAGATCAATGGCCAGCTGTATTAGTTCCTTGCATGCTTTGGTGATGAAATACCACTTATAGGGGAGTTTGGTTTGGGCTTATGATTTCAGAGAGCTAAGAGTCCCTGGTGGACTGGAGACACGGAAACAGGAAGAAGCTGAGAGAGAGCTCACACCCTCAATCTCAAGCACGATGCAGAGAGCAAACTAGGAGCATCAAGAGGCTTTCAACTCTAAAAGCCCATTTCCAGATACGTACTTCCTCCAGCACCTTACGCCTTCCCATAACTTCTTCAAGTAGTCCTACCATCAGGGGACCACATGTTCCAACTCCAGAGCCTATAGGGGATATTTCTCATTCAAACCACCATGTCAGTCTAGCCTACTCTCTGACTCCAAAATCAGTGAGAGTCTGAGAAAAACAAAGTGGAGAATACCCAAGGAGTGACATCTAATGTTGACCTCTGGCTTCTGCACAAGCAAGCATATGATGTATGCCTATATACACAGTCATGTACATTCATGTGTAGACAGACAGACAAACAGACAGACAGACAGACAGAGTCAGAGAGAAAACCCTCATCTCTAGTTCCCCAAGGCCTCTCTTGCTGATCTAGGCCAGTTACACCCAGAGGCATCTCCTAAACATTAGCCTTGCCAGGGCCTGGATCAGGTCACCTCACATATTCTCACAGGAACCACAGTGGGAGCGGCAGCCTCCACTGGTGAGTATGCTCAGGCCCAACAAGTAGCCCAAGCTCCCAGTCTCCAAATTCATTAACAAATGTTCCATGTAAGAACCCCTCCTCAATGAAAGAAAACCGAGTAATTCCACGGCTTCGTGTTTAGCCAAGAGAAGAACCAGCAGACATAGAAGCATTTGTGCACAAAGACTCATAGTGTTTTGTTCTGAGCCACTGATATCTGGAATGTTCCATCACGTGGTGAGCAGATAAACAGTGGTACATCCAAACAATGGAATACTACTCAGCAGTAAAGGGGACAATCTCCTGATCCATCATGACTGAACCTCATAATACGTGGTTAAAGGGAGGGAAACAGACAAGCAAGCGGCTACTTACTGTGGGACTCCACTCTTGTAAAGTTCTTGAAAATGTCCTCTTCATAATGATGGTTTTGAGAGGTTGGGAGATGAGAGTGGGTATTGGTTACAGAGTCATGAGTAAATTTGGAGGCAGATGGAAATGCCCTTTAACTTGATGGTGATATTGGTTCCATGAGTATGTGGATCTGTCAAAATTTATTAGCCATCATCCTTAAAGCAAGTTAATACTATTGTTTATAAATCACACCTATTATTTTTTAAATCAAACAAGCTTCTAAAATTAAACACACAGAAATTTTCAGAGTCTTCCATACAAAAGTTCTGTGGGTTTGATTTTCATATGCCTTTATGCATATTAAATTTTTAAGAAGGAGTTATGACATCCAAGATTTTCCAAGATCACCCAACAGGGGACTTAATATTTTTTTAATTGTGCAGAGCAGTCATTAGAATCTCGAGGAAGCAGGTAGAGAGGGTTGCATTAGAGAATCACCAATCTGGATAGAGCAATGCCCTCTTCATCAGGATCTTTGCAAACTGAAGCACACTTGAGAAGGGAAATGGGTTGAGCCTCCCCCATCTTCCTGGGGAATTACCTACAGATCAAGGCCCAGATGTGAGTTTGGGGGCTGGGGTAGAGAGTTGCTGGGAAAGGAAACAGGAGTTGGAAACCTAGCTAGAGCTCTGGACATTTATCTGTCCATCACACTGAAGGTCATTCAGCCTGCTGGGCACTCTACCAAGTGTAGGAACAGATGCTGGTGTGGCCCTGCCCCATGAACTCATGGTCTTCTCACTCCAGTCAAGAGGCATCCTTGGAGCTATAATTTTCCTCTTATTACCTCTGCCAGGCAGGAGAGGGGCTTGGCTCTCCATGTGTAGATGTTGCACACTAGTGTCTCTATCTGCTCAGAGTGATCACCAAGTCTGACTGTCAGTTCTTCCCAGGCTTTCTCAGTGATCAACAGAGGAAAGAGGGAATTCAGCACTAGGTGGAAGAATTTGGAGGGGGGAGAGAGGAAGGGAGGAAGGAAAGGAGGGAAAGGGAGCAGGAAGGAGAGAGGGGAAAAGAGAGGAGGGAAGGGGAAAGAGGAGAGGGAGGAAGGGAGCAAAAGTGGGAGGAAGAGGGGGAGGGAGAGGGAGA
>NW_021604568.1:7831184-7842543 GCF_004785775.1 Grammomys surdaster | reverse complement strand
GGGAGACGAAGAGGGAGAGAGAGAGGGAGATGAAGAGGGAGAGAGAGGCAGGGTGGGGAATTTATCCTCAGCTCATTTCATCTCAAGTTACATCAAATCCTCCCCACCCCTCTAGGGACCCATCTTGTCACTCTGATTCATGGAAAACCCAAGCATCACACAGACAGCTGCACAGAACATGCGTGCTTTGTTAAGTGGAGAAAGTCCTGGTCTGGAAACCCAGCTGGTCATTGTGCTTGTATTCCTGACATAGCCACCTGGCGTATGTCCAGAAACCACCATCCCCAAAGAAGCAAAGTCCAGATCCGAGGTAAGCACTTGGTGTGCCTGATTCCAGAGACTCTGCTCTTAATTGCTGCAGACAACTGCTGTGTTCTTCCCTCCCCTCACTAGGGATGGGGGTTGACCCAGGAGCACAGCAGACTCTAATCGCCTCTTTCTGTATTCTGTGCACCTCACCTGTCAGGAAGCCACCGAAGTCCCTAAGCCTCTGAGGCTTAGAGACAACAAAATACAGGTGATTGAGCAGAATTTATAACATATGCCTGCCTTCTGTTGTTAGCTCCCTTGATTTCTCAAAGGACAGGTTCAGAGAGGGCAACTGGATCCCTAGAAAGTTCCTGGAAATGCACCATATTGCAGAAAACATTGTTGAGTGTCCTCTGCCCTCTGTTTCCTATGCCAGGGTTTAGGTGTGAGATGGACTCTACTCCCCAACACAGGAACCCAAACAACCATGTTTACTTTCTAAGGCTCTGTGCCTGTCAGCCCTGGGTGCTGCGCTGGAGTTTATAGAACTCTCAGAAGCTGGGGATACCAACACTCAAGGAGATAGCAGAAGCCTCCATGTCCCTAGGTGACAGTGCCTCCTGCAGGGGTGGGATGAATACATTGGTGTTCAGAGGCCAGCAGTGACCTAGGGCTTCTCCCCTGGCTAGCTCTGTGCCTTTGGCAGGAGCTGGCCTCCTGGTTTTCCTTGATTCTGTAAGTTTTCTGAAACTGATTCTAGGGCTCACCTTACAATTCTTCCCCCTAACATCCTTTGAAAATCTCCCATCACTATGGGAGTTCTGACCACCATACCATGCATGCCTTCCTATTGTCTGTGAACCATCAGCTGAGGAACATCTTGTCCCAAGACTCCTTAGTACTCTTCAAAATGTAAGTCTTCTAAACAGTTCCTGTTTATGTGGTATGTCTATTAAAACCTACTGTATTAGAAATTCAAGTCAAGACAAACACAGGAGCGCGTGAATGCACACGCGTGGGCGTGCATGCGCGCTTACACACACACACACACACACACACACACAGGAGCAGAAGAGAGTGGAAAGGGTGAAAATTAAAAATGAGAGATTTCTCATGGGTAAGGCACTTGCCATGCACACAAGACACCTGAGTTCAGATCCCTAGAACCCTTGTAAAGCTTGTTGTGGCAGCAAGTGCTTATAATCCCAGCATTCACATGGTGGAGACTGGAGAATTCCCCAGAGGTCCATGGGCCCATTAGGCTACTGTACACAGTAGCAAACAAGGGCACCCTGCTTCAAACACATTATAAGTTAAGGTCTATAGTAGAAATTGTTCTCTGACTCTTCCATGTGTGCTAAGTCATGCACATGTCAACACCACCCATACACATACATCTGTAAAGATAAAAAATTATCACAGTAATAATGGATGGATTCTACTCCTCACAGCATGTTAATATAAACTAGGCATTTTATAAAAAAATTATTATTTTGAATTACAAAAATAAGTTAGTGTAATGAAATATAACATCATTGGTCTGTTTGCAATCCCTTTAATAGTATGAGATTTGTACATCTGCCTCTACTACCAGATGATGGTACCACTATATGATAAGTAACACTCATCACATAGCTTTTGGAGCACTCTGCCACACTGTCATCACAGAGACAAAAAGAGAAGCATTCAGCTGTTGTTACAGAAGAGACCTTTGACTTCGCATATCTTTACATATCCCTGAAATGAGCTAGAAGCCCACATCAGTTTGAGGACCATACTTTGAGAGTCAAGACTCAAAGCCATCCAAACAGGATTGTGGGGTTGACTAGCCCACTAAAGATCAGGGTGGACGCTCATGGAGGGGCAATGTCCATAGCACCCCAGTGCGGTAGATCTGGGGACATCACCATAGCAAGCCAGTGTGGTAGAGTCGGGGACACCATCAGCAAGCTGGCTGCAGTCATCACCCTAATCCCCACAGAGCCATATACTCTAAAAGGAGAACTGCAGAGGTTATACTGTGGCTGCCCTAGCCCACAGCAGACTCCCAACAAGCACTCAACAGCTGTGTGTTGAATGAATAAATGGGATGAATGAATGAATGAATTAATTAATTAATTAATGTTTAAAAGTTATTAAAATTATTTTCAAAAGGTAGAAATAAAAAAGAACACAGAGACACTTGATGAAACACTGTATCCTCAGAGCACACACCCACACAGACAACTAGTCAAAGAGCACCTTGACAAGAGTCTTGCTGATTTGTGTGACCCCCAATATCTCAGAGAGGTCACCATTTCAGAGACGCCCTATGCTGTTGCACAGATGCTCACAGAATGGCTTGTTCTTGAGCAACCATCAGCCTCTTTACCAATATAGTATCCTTAGAAAGCTCTTCCCTGGGATCTCCAGGAGGCAGATTCCCTACCACTGTAACATCCGCAAGGAAGCTGAGGAGCCATCCAGTTACTCCAAGGTGTTTTACATACAACAGGCTCATTACTTCAAGCAGACCCTTACACTGTGTGAGCAGCAAAGTAGAGTTACTCCAGAAGATTCAAGAAAGGGAGCTAGGGTAGGAGGGGGAGGGGAAGCATGCAGAGGAAGGGAAGGACTATGTTAATGTGCTCTTACCTGAGTCAAGCATGGCTGTCATACTCATGGGCTCACTGCAGCTACGGTTGACTATACAAGATCAGTCTGTATTGCAGCAGGCAGCACTAATTGGACTCGGTGGATTAGCAGAAGGATAGACACATAAACATAAAAAAATTAATAAAAGGGGGAGGACGTGAGGAAGATGTATTTGGGGAGTGTCCATGAGGAATGGGAGAGGGAGGTTGGGGTGGATGTGATCCTTGTATTGCCAAAGAATAAATAAAAACTTTTAGAACAATTGTTTTGTAATGAAGGCAATGCTAGAAGAGTCTATGCTATTGTCCTCTTCCCCTCTACCCATACCCATCCACCCCTGTCCAATGTCTATGACCCTGGGAAGACCTAGAATACAGTCCAAGAATCAGTCAGCACCCAGTCCCAGCTTCCAAGTGTGTTGAGCTTGGGTCCCATTTTCACTCCTGAACTGTAGGAGTCATTCCTGCATCCTAAACCACGTTCTATTCATTGGGTAGGCCACTTTGAGGAAGGCTTTTGTCATTTGCAAGTGAAGTGGCTTTAGCAGCCTCTAGTCCACCTATGGCAGCTGCTGCTCAGGTGCCCTGTGCTTTTGCCTCTTCCTAGCATTTGCCCAGACAAACTCTGCTGGGAGCCTCAGGGCTCAGATGGAAAGGCAGCCAGTCATAAAGACTGTGACCTTCTAGCTGACCAGCTCATTCCCAGCCTGCAGAGTGAGGTCCTTCACACTAGATGGAATCAAAGTGAACCCTGTTACCTCTCTTCCAGAAAATGAAAGCAGTCGAGAGAAGAAGAAGAAGAAGAAGAAAAAAACCTTTCATTTCTGACATGATCTAAATGCAATTATAGCTCAGTAGATCCATGAGAAAATTGACAAGAGCCAATCCTTTGCACAAGGCATGCTCTGATTTCATGCCATCAAATTATTTTTAAAGGGCATTAATATCACAAGCTGATGACTTTTAGCCCTGAGCAAATGATGCATTTTAATGTCTCTTTACACACAGCTCTGGGCCCAAGTGAAGCTGTCTTCTGCAAAGCTTCAGCAAACATTTACATTTCAAAACTCAACAGAAGTGTTGTTGTGGAGATTTTTTTTTTTGCCCCTTCCATTTTTTTTTCATATACGCCCAGGCAAGACAAATCATATTTCACATGTTAAGCGGTGTGTAGCATTTCGCTTCTAACCCCTGGTGTACCTTTAGGAGATAGCTGCACCTGGGCGTCAAGCCTGAAATCTGAAGATTGATTTTGAAAGGTTGAGAGAAAGGCAGTGGCTCCTTCAAACAATAGTCTGTTTGCAACTCACTGTGAACTGGCCTTGTGTGAGCAGCCTCCTTTCTTCTTTGGCAGACCTTGTGTGGTACCTTGTGCTATGTGTGTGGGTGGAAGCAGGGTCCTCAAAGAGGGATGGCCAGTGGTTATCACTTATATTTCAAGTCACCGATGATGTGGGTAAAAGTTAGGATCAATCAGGGGGAAGGACCCCTGCTTCATTATATTAAACTCAAATTGATGGAGATCCAGTAAAAATTGGAGGTCTTGACCATGCTGTTGAGATGCTGTGTGATTTAACTCATGTCAAACCCAGGCTGGACCAATCTTCAGATCTCTCTGAGTCATAGCAACTTCTACACACAAACTCTGTCATCAGAAAGGCACAGATTCAGATCCCAGCTTAGCCGTGTGGTACCAGTGAAATCTCAGTGAGACTTTCAACATCTGTTAGCTTTTCTTTCTCCTATAAAATGAGAATAAGATTGCCTGATACAATGAGCGAAATGGATAACCCTTATTATTTTGTTGTAATTGCCCCTAGCTTTCTACATCTACATGTTAAGGATTACTGGTTCTTAAACACCCTTCCTAAACATAGCAACTAGGTTACACCACCGTCCACATTTCTCAGGCCTCCTCTCCTCTGAAGACTGACTGTGCATCCTATTATGTCTCACAAGCACATCCAAAGAAGCATTTCAGCCAAACATAAACAATCAGGATAATCATATAATGAATATTCTAGAATATGGCCAGAGTCAACAGCCCTATTTAGTCATGTCCCTTGGTGTCCTCTGGGAATTAGTTCCAGGCACCTACCCTTATTCCTTCCCCAAAGAGGATATCGAAATTTACAATGCTCATGTTCTTCATTTGAAATGGTACACTAGCTTTATAGTTGATATACATTCCCTGACTGCATTCTTCAGATCATCTCTAGATGACTCAGAATATACAATACATTGTAGATACTACAAAATAGTTGCTATGCTATATTATATAGAGAGTAATGACAGGTTCTCAGTGGTTTTTTTCTGAATATTTTCATTCTGGGGTTGGCTGAATCCATGAATACAATGACAAGAACACAAGGGGTTATATCTCCATAACAGACGAATTTTGTGGAATTTGAAATTTATCTCTCCAAAAAATTATAGAGTTAGGAACAGAAAATGTTTTTATTGTACAGAATTGGTTTAGCTATCATGGTTTTTTTTCCATATGAAGTTTAGAATTGCTATTTTGAAGTGTGTAAATAATTATGTTGGATTTTTGCTGGGAATTGCAATGAATCTGTAGATTGCTTTTGGTAAGATGGCCACTTTTACTATGTTAGCCCTACTGATCCATGAGCAGGAGGGTGTTTCCATCTTCTGATATCTCCCTCAGAGACTTTTTGTCCTCAGAGACTTAAAGGTCTTGTCATACAGATCTTTCACTTGCTTGGTTAGCAGCTTTATTCATAATAGCCAGAAACTGGACACAACCTAGATGTCCCTCAACCAACGAATGGATGAAGAAAATGTGGTACATCTACACAATGGAATGCTATTCAGCTATTAAAAACAAAGGCATCATGAAATTTGCAGGCAAATGGATAGAACTTGAGAATATCAACCTGTGTGAAGTAACACAGACTCAGAAATACATGTATGGTATGTACTCACTTATAATTGGACATTAGCTATAAATTCCAGGATAACCATGCTACAATCCATAGACCCAAAGAAACTTGGTAATAAGGAAGGCCCACAGGAGGATGCTTGAATCTCACTCAGAAAGGGAAACAAAATAGTCATCAGAGGGGGGTGGAGAGGGAACTGGGTGGGAGAGGGGTGAGGAGGGGTGTGCGGACAGTGATCAGGTGTAGGGGTAGGGGCCAGGAGATGGGATGAGAATGGAAGTCAGTGGGCATCTCTGGGACCAGCTGGGAACCTGGGATGGAGGGGGCTACAGGAGTGACCCTAGCTGAGATTCTTACAGGGGGTGGAGATAGAGACTGAAGTGGCCACCTCCTGTAGCCAAGCAGGACTACCAGTTGAGGGAGGGAGACATCAACCCACTCACAAAACCTTCAACCCCAAATTTGTCCTGCCTACAAGATGTGCAGGGATAAAGATGGAGCAGAGACTGAGGGAACGGTCAACCGATGACTGGCCCAAGCTGAGACCCTACACCATGGGAGAGAGCAAACCCCTGACACTATCAATGATACTCTGCTATGCCTGCAGACAGGAACCTAGAATAGTTGTCTTTTGAGAGGCTCCACCCAGAAGCCAATAGAAACAGATGCAGAGACCCACAGCCAAACATCAGGTGGAGCTCCAGAAGTCTTGTGAAAGAGTTGGGGAGAAGGGTTGAGGGATCTGGAGGGGTCAAGGAACCCACAAGAAGACCTACAGAGTCAACTAACCTGGGCCTATGGCAGCTCACAGAGACTGAACCTCCAATTAAAGACCATGCAGGGGCTTACACACACACACACACACACACACACACACACACACATTTGTAGCAGATATGTAGCTTGATCTTCACGTGGAACTGAAGCACCCTAACAATTGGGGTGGGAGCTGTCTCTGACTCTGTTGTCTGCCATTTGACCCCCTTCCCCTAGTTGGACTGCCTAGTTGGGCCTCAGTGAGAGAGGATGTGCTTAGTTCGGCTCAGACTAGATGGAGGGGTAGTACTCAAGCATGGGGGGTGGGTTAATGATGGGAGAAATTTTCAAGGGCAGGACTGGGAGAAGAAGAGGGAACAGGGGCTGCAATTAAGAGGTAATGTAAATAACAAGTTAATTATGGAAATTACAAATAAAAAGATATTTTAGAAAGAAAAGAAGCCAGGACAAGTCAAAACCTCCCCCCTTTGAAAGGAAAGAAAGAAAGAGAGAGAGAGAGACAGACAGACAGAGGGAGAGAGAGAGAGAGAGAGAGAGAGAGAGAGAGAGAGAGAGAGAAAGTTCATAAAGCTGCTCAAAGGTGAGTTGAAGAAAACTTTGAAAATGGGTTAAAATCTCCCAAATTTTTTAATGACACTCTGAGGTGAATGTGATTCTTTGTCTTCTTTAAATAGAGGCAACTTGGCATGTCTGTTGACTCCTCCCACGCTGACATCACCATTGAGGCTAATGTCCAAGATGTTTAAAGGCAGGGGCCCCACCCTCCCTCACAAAGGAAATCTGCTTTCAGTTCTATGCCCACCTCTCCCTCCCCAGTTAACATGATGGAAGGAGCTCTGTGGCTAGGGCTTGGCAGATGCTCACACTGATACCCAGACTGAAAGCAGTCTTGTTACTGAGCTAGGTGCAAGCTACCAGGCTAACACAATCTGTTCCCCCTAATGGTCGCTCACCCTGACAGTTCATATCTCCCACACGTGTATTTTCCCCAATATTTATCTATCTTATGTCTTCTCTGGGTACACCAAGGGCCATTGCAAGCTGTAGCAGACATGTCATTTCCCTGAGAAAACATCTTTTGCCATCATCTATACGGTCAGTGTTTGGGTGATGGCTGACATTGGGTTAGGGCTGAAGGCTGGCACTGGAAGATCCACAGGGGGCAGAATGCCTCTCTGCTCTGTCTTCCTTCTCCATCACAAACCCAGTAATATGGACACCATGCAGTCTATGCCAAGGTAACCTATAAAAGGAGAGAGAGCGAGACAGGCCACTCAGCTGTGTACCAAGCATGACCTACCTTCCTTGCCTCTTTAGACGTTCCCCCAGTCTCTACTTTCTCCTTTGGAACACCTCTCATTGTTCTTCTCCCCCGAATCCAACATAGGACTCACTTTCTTGTAGCTCCTCCTAGATGCCTTCCATATAATCAAAGCACAATTTCTAGCTGTGGTTGTTCTAACAAAGAAAACTGTGGTTCTTACCAGCAAAGAAAAAACACCACTGAGAGCCCAGAGCAGCCCCAGGAGAGGAGGTGAGAAGGGTAGACTGCAATTTCCTATGCTGGAGTCAGGCCAGTGCCACCAACCTGTGTGTTTACGCTAGCTTATTGCTCTAGGAGTATTCAAAGCCCATGTCCACCAGAGGCTTTGATTATATATATCTCTTTCCCTGTACTTGAGCCCTGGGCCAGCAGAACCAAGGACATCTACCAAGAACAGAGAATCAGATTTCTATGAGATGAGCTCAAGAAAGCCCAAAGTTTACCTGTTCCTCGGGTAGGTTTTGCAGGGAGGCTGCTTTAAAAAAAATGGATATTTTATTTACATTTCAGATGTTATCACCTTTCCCCATTCGCCCACCCACCCAGAAACCCCCAGTTGGGAGGCTGCTTTTAATGACCCACTAACCTTGCCTTTCCCAGAATGCCTGGCCCCTGATTTTCTTTACGGAATTCTTCTATATGAAATAGAGCAATTCCACTGTTATGGAGTTCTGAAGAAATAACTCCAGACTTCCTGTTCTCAGGCCTCCAGTTGTGTCCTATAGTTCTGAAGGTTCAATGCTCTTTGCATCTACCTGGGTTCCAAGATCAGCTCCATCCTTGGACTTCGACAGAGACAAGTGACCCTCATGCTCTACAAGTGCCTCATTGGCTGTCCAAAATGAATCAGGTCCAGCCCCTGACTTCGTGTTCTCATACTTGACTATTTTAGAAGTGGACAGAAGAGGGTCATGGCTAGCACTGTGAGAAAGGACCAAGGAAGCATTACCCAGACTCTTCTTCTCTGACCCCCTTATCTAGGAAGCTTATCCACAAACCAACACCTACCTGTGACCTCTGTCTGTCAGCCTTGTTCCACATACCTGGGCTTCTCCTCTCAGCAGAACCCCTTAGCTTATCCCTGTTAGTCCACACCACACACAGTGAGTATCTGACTCCCATAACCCAACCAGGTTGGTTCTGCATTTGGTTATTCCTATCAGCTCATCTCCAGAGACTGCTGGTCATGAGGCATGACACACACTCTTCAAACCCCAATCGCCAGACCAATTTCTTCTGGTTGGTGAAAATCCTGAGTTTCTCTCACCTTTAAAGTATCAATTAGTATATCACTGGAATAGTCTAAGACAGCCTACCAGACATGCAGTCACACAAAGACAAGTGTTCACACCCAGAGTGGAGCCAGCAAGCTGCAAGCGGTTCCCCATTGCAGAGCTTCATCCCCTTAGTTCCCTTCCAGGACAGCTGAGAGTCAACACACACAGGTGCCCTGTACATGCCTGCCCACCGCTCACCACCTCCAACCCTGGCCCGTTCTCACTCTGCGTTTTGACTCCCCTGCCAACTGTTATTGGAGAAGTGAGTGTAGCCAGTATTGTAATCTCTCAAGAAAGTGTCCCAATGTCCTCCCAGCAGGACAGGGTGAAGCTACAGGGCATAGAGGCAGAAGCTGGTTCAACCCTAAGTCCCATTTGCAGAGCCCCCATTGTTCATGTTCCTGGAAACCATTGTAAAGCCATTGCTATGGATATTCCCTGCTCTCTCCAAGTCTGAGGTCTCCACCACATGCTGTGTGGAATCTACCTGTACTGATAGAAATACATGATTTTTTTTCCACCCCTAGAGAATTCACTGAAGTTTTTTAGTTTTTGTTTTGTTTTGTTTTGTTTTGTTTTGTTTTGTTTTGTTTGGGGGGGGGCTTGATCATGGTTGTGAATTATTATTATTATTATTTAATCTTTTTTTACAGTCCTGTCACTTCCCCTTCCTGGTCTGCCCTCTGACTGTTTCTCTCCCAGCCCCCACACCTGTGTCCAAGAGGATGTCCTCACTCCCCAGCTCCCATCCCACCAGGCCTCCCCACTCCCTAGGTCCTCAAGTCTCTCAAGGGTTAGGTGTGTCTTCTCTCACTGAGCCCAGACCAGGCAGTCCTCTGCTGTATATGTCTTGGGGGCCTCAGACCAGCTCATGTATGCTGCCTGGCTGGTGGCTCAGTGTCTGAGAGATCTCAGAGATTCAGTGATCAGCCCAACTTGGGATCTATCTCAAGGGGAAGCTCCAAGGCCTGACACTATTACTAATGCTACAGTGTGCTTACAGACAAGAGCCTAGTCTGCCCTCTGAGAGACCCAACAAGCAGCTGAAAGAGTCAGATATTGACACTTACACCCAACCAATGGACAGAAGCCAGAAACCCCTGGGGTTGAATTAGGGAAAAGCTGGAAGAAGCTGAGGCGAATCCAGTTTAGTTGGGAAAATGAGACTTACTTGATTAAAGCAATTTCTAGCAGGGGCACATGGAAGGTAATCCACGAGGGTCAGGGAAAAAAGGAGGAGGCATCAGACACTTGAACTAACACATACCAAACAGATACTTGGGGGGGGTTGGCTGAGTGGACCCAGCCTTCTTCTGTGCAATGGAGTTGGTTCAAGGAAGAAACAAAGAGACAGCTTAGAGATGGGTATCTGGGCCACAGAGACCCAAGTTAACCCCCAGCTCGACTATTTTGAAATGATGTCTCCTGCTCCCAGCTTAGACCGCTCTTGCAGTCTGTGAGCTGGGGATGACGACATCTGAAGTAGAGGGCTGACGAGGGTTGAGTGGAAGAGAACATATCCATCAGTTACATCCCTTGCTATGACAGAACACCCACCAAACGACTTAGGAGAAGGACGAGATATTTGGACTCCAAGTTCAAGGTCGCAGTCAAACACAGCAAGGACAACCTGTAGCAGGAGCATGGAGCAGCTGGGCATACAATATCTTCAACCAGGTACCAAAAGGAGATGAAGGCTGCTGCTAAGCCTGTGTTTTCCATTTTACTTGGCCTGCGACCCACCAGGCTATGGTACAGAATAGCCCCACATTTAGGGTCTACCCACTACAGCTTAATTTACAAAACCCCTCACACTCCTGACCCGATATTTTTTTTCAAGGTGAGTATATACCTTGCAAATCCAGCAACCAAGATAAACCTTCCCAATATGGAAGTACCAGATTTATACCTCTGGCCCTGGCTGCTCCCTGGAGCGCTAGTTTATAAGTTCAGGTACCCATTGGACTTCTGCAGGTAGAGTTCATATTACTGAAATTCCACCAAAGCCAAAGGAGTGAGAAGCCTCCCCATTGCCACACAGTGCTCTCCACAACTGTTCTCAATAACATCAACACTGTCCAGCCAAACCTGGGTCATTTCCCATCTCATCCTACTGCTATAAACCCACTGGTAGTCAGCCAGCTTGGCTAAGCCCATTCTCTCTCTCTCTCTCTCTCTCTCTCTCTCTCTCTCTCT